>NC_034595.1:51970847-51992388 GCF_900095145.1 Mus pahari
AGAGAGAGAGAGAGAGAGAGAGAGAGAGAGAGAGAGAATGATTTATTAGAATGACTTACAGGCTCCAGCTAGTCCAATAATGGCTGTCTACCAACAGAAGGTCCAGGAATCCAGGATTTGTTCAGATCCTGAGGCTGGATGTCTAGGCTAGTCATTAGTATATTCCGGAATTTCAAAAAAAGTATGTCCTAACTGCAGTGACAGAATAGATTTGCTAGTGAAAGCAAAAGGAAAGAGAGAGAGAGAGAGAGAGAGAGAGAGAGAGAGAGAGAGAGAGAGAGAGAGAGATTCTCCTTCCATGTCCTTCATGAAGATATGGCCCAGCGTCAAAGTGGGAGAGATGTGGAGTAAAAGTGGATCTTCCCTGGATCAGATATCCAGGTTAAAAGTGGGTCTTCCCACTTCAGATGATTTAATTAAGAAAAAATCCCTCAGAGGTGTGCCTGAGTTTTAATTAATTCCAGATGTAGTCAACTTGATGACTAAGGCTATCGATCACACCAACCCGTCTCTTTGAAGTTTCTGCTGAGGGCTGTTCCTATTCTGTTTACAAATGCCTGTGGTTCTGTGTGCTCCTGTCTCCAAAATATGATTTGGCTTCCTGACTCATAAAGGCTAGCCTACGTAAGTCCTCGATTATTCATCATGTTAGATGGGGAGTTTTCTGGAAATCATCCTGAAAGAGTGTTTATGTTTGTTTTTGTAGCTTAGAGTATTCTTCAGAAGTTGAATTGCTGCTAAGTATCTACTATATTCTTTAAAATTTGTGAATGATCTTAGCTAGAAAAGAACCCAACCCAAGGCTGGGCGCTGGAGGCGCACGCTTTTAATCCCAGCACTTGGGAGGCAGAGGCAGGCAGATTTCTGAGATCGAGGTCTCGAAAAGCCAAAAAAACAACAACCCTGGGTGAGGGGTGCGAGACCTAACATTCAAAAACTCATTCACAGGGAGCAAGTTGTTAATTTACATAGGCATTTATGTATCTCAGTCATTCAATGTACAGTATAATTTTGGGGGCTGGAGAGATATGGCTCAGCAGTTAAAAGTACTGGTTGTTCTTCTTGGGTTTCAATTCCCAGCACATACATGGCAGCTCACAACTGTCTATAATTCCAGTCCTCAGAGATCTAGCACCCTATACAGACATACATATAGACAAGATACCAGTACACATAAAATGAAAAGAGATTAACCTCTAAAGAATAAAAAAAAATAATTTGTAATGTGCTGGATTAACTTGAATATCTTAAACAAAATATTATGAAGTTGACTATGAAAAGCATTGCCAAGCAGAAAGGAGGAGTTTTTAAGTACCTACCGCCTCCACAACAACACCCCTGGACCTCCCTCACTCCATTGAGCATCACGGTTGCAACGCTCGCACAGTTTTTATATAAAAGTCTGGTCCTTTCTATGCATCTAGTTCATTTCTACAATGCTGTGGGGCAGGCAAAGCCACAAGATTGAAGTGAAAATACTCCTGAAAGGCAGGTTTTAGTTGAGTGGAAATTAGGATTTCTTTGTTGTTACTTTTAAAGTTGCATCGTGTGTGGGTGTACAGACATACACAGGGCACACGTGTAGAGGTTAGGAGACCACTTACAGGAGTCAGTTCTCTTTTAGCCATGTTGATCCCCAAGATGGAGCTCAGACTGTCAATTGGGGTGATAGGTGCTTTCACCCACTGAACTATCTTACAGGCCAGGGATAGGTAATATTTCCTTCCTTCTTTCTTTCTTTCTTCCTTTCTTCCTTTCTTCCTTTCTTTCTTCCTTCCTTCCTTCCTTCCTTTCTTTCTTCCTTTCTTTCTAAGATTTATTTATTTTATTTATACGAGTACACTATAGCTGTCTTCAGACACACCAGAAGAGGGCACTGGATCCATTACAGATGGTTGTAAGCCATCATGTGGTTTCGGGGAATTGAACTCAGGACCTCTGGAAAAGCAGTCAGTGCCCTTAACTGCTAAGCCATCTCTCCAGCCATCTTCTCCCTTAACAAAATCAAAACTTTCTTGATAGTGAAGCTTTTTTGCATAATAAGTCCATGTCATTGCATGTCCTAGCAGAGAGTGTCTTCCACACAGGGCAAAACTCCTCCAGAATCCTCTCTGTGACACAACCCTGGAATGTGGGCTCCTGGTCACCAACATTTTAAGAGATGAGATAAGAGTGCTGCTATTCCACTCCCGTTCCCCTTTGACACAGTCCAGGATCCATCTAGGGAATGGTGCTACCCACAGTGGGTTCTCTCTACCTCAACCAAGTCAAGCTAATCTCCCCACACACTAAGTGATATTAACACTAACCAACAATGATGTTATCTTTTTTTCTTATGATTATAAAACTAGTAGTTGGAGAGTTGGCTCAGAAGTTAAGAACACTTGCTGCTCTGCCAGAGGACCTGGAAGAGTTCAATCCCTAGCACTCCCATGGCTACTCACAGCCATCTGGAACTCTAGTTCCAGGGGATCTGATGCCCTCTTCTAGCCTCTGGAGACACATGCATGACACACAGACACAGGCAGGCACTACAGCCATCCACATAACATTGAAAAAGAAAAAAGCATAATAGAATAGCTATGAAAATTTATATTTATGTAAGTATAGATGAAAAATAATATATACCAACTATTACGTGAAAATTATATGGCACTGATAGAATTACCTGTAATTTTTTTTCTCACCCAAGTTAGGAAACAAGGTTTTTAACAAGCAGTGCTCGGCTTAAACCAAGAGATGTCTCAGTGGTCATGTGCCCTTGCTTCTCCTGCAGAGAACCTAAATTGGGTTCCCAGCACCTGGGGATCTAACACCCTATTCTAGCCTCCAAAAACACACACATATAAAAGTAAATCTTTTTAAAATACTAAAAAGTGTTGAATAGTGGGCCATGTGATGTTTTAATAATCACAATCTAAACTATTCTGTCTTTTCTGCAAGAAGGCTAAGTTGCCAGGTGATGGTGCCTTTAATTCTATCAATTGAGAGGCAGAGGCAGGAGAATCTCTGAGTTCAAGGCCAGCCTGTGAGAACAAAGCAAGCTCCAGGACACCCAAGGCTACACTGAGAAACACGGTCTTAAGAAACCAAAGAGGCAGAGGCAAGTCTTTGCACTGCTGTCTTTCATCTTTTTCACAGGGGGATTTGACGAACCTTGTGCATGGCAGCCACTGTTCTAAATACCGCCTGACAAGGATCCCAGGAACCAACGCATTTGTCGGCATCGTCAATGAGACCTGTGACTCTCTTGCCTTCTGTGCTTGCAGCATGGTGGACCGGCTCTGTCTCAACTGCCACCGGTGGGTTGGATTCTGTTCTTGGACTGTTTAATATTTTTACCAATGCTAGGCGTTTGGAGCAGAAAGGGTGGGGATGTGTCCTGGGGAAGGGAAGTCCAGGTTTACAGAAGCCTTGAGATCTGTGCTGTTCCCATGGCTGCAGGTTCAGGCCAAATGCTATTTAAATCTTCAGCCACAGCCTCACTTTCACTGTCGATTGTAACTTGCAAAGAATTTTTTTTTATTTTAATCCCCTGGTGTGTGTATGACATTCTGATGACATCTACCTCTGACTAGTAATTCTGTTTGCTTTTCAGAATGGAGCAAAATGAATGCGAATGTCCTTGTGAGTGCCCCCTGGAGGTCAATGAGTGCACTGGCAACCTCACCAATGCAGAGAACAGGTAAAAAAATTATGTGTGTTTGTGTGTGTGTGTTTATGTGTGTGTGTGTTTATGTCTGTGCATGCATAAATTTATATTTCTATGTATGCATGTGCACATGTACAAATGTATGTATGTGTATAATCTCCACGTTATTATCATGTTTTCTATAAATTTGTTTTGGGTTAAGAGTGTACAAAAATGCTTTGTTCTAATGAGGAACCTAGTCAGTAAGCCAGATTTCAAATAATGTCTGCCTTGAGGTTCAAATATATATATGCTGTGTAGTATTAAGAATGCATTGCTATATTAAAGCTGAGGAGATGGTTCCATGGATAAAGTTCCTGTTGTGCAAACATGCGGACTGAGTACAAGTCTCCACAGCCCTGTAAAAGCCAGGCAGTGACATGTGTGCCTGTAACCCTAACAATCCAGGAAATGGGCAGGAAGATGCCAAGGGCTTACCGATCAACCAATCTAGCCAGATCATGGTGCTCTAGCTTCCAGTAGGGGTGTGTGTGTGTGCATATGTGCACATATATTATTTCTATTGTACACAAATATAAACAAATTAAGCAATCCAGTAGTTAAATGGATTGACCCAAGGTCTCACTGAGTGTCAAAGCAACCTATACCAAATATAAAAACTCAGATTTGCCTGACATTATCAAGGACCTAGGTGTTTGGAATATGGGTGTCATTGACCCTAACCTCCAGACTTGCTTCCTGCATAGAAACCCGAGCTGTGAGGTTCACCAGGAGCCAGTTACATACACAGCTATCGACCCAGGCCTGCAAGATGCCCTGCAGCAGTGTGTCAACAGCAGATGTAACCAGAGGATGGAAAGTGGGTAAGAGACCTTCCTGAAAGCTGGGCTTGGTGGGACATGCCTTTAACCCAGCACTCGGGAGGCAGAGGCAAGAGAATCTCCGTGAAGTCAGCCTGGACTACAAAGTGAGTCCAGCACAGCCAGGGCTACACAGAGAAACCCTGTATCAAGAACTGCCCCCCCCACACACACACACAGGAGAGAGAGACTGACAGAGACAGACAGAGAGACAGAGGCTGTCTTGAGATCACTGCTCAGCAATTCCACTGAGCCTCTGAAGCCAGTGCTTAGTTTCCCCATCCTTCATGCTTTAAGGATATGTCTTTTGTGGGGAGCTAGGATGCTTCTTACACCATGAGCCTTATATCTCCCAGATGAAATCTTTCATCCCTGCTGGTTGCAGGTACTTGACTTTCCTCTAGGCTGAGAAGGGCCTCTGCTGTGAGTATGAGATCCTCTTGTTTCAATAAGCAAAGTGCAAGAGAAGTTCCAAGGGGTTAAGATCTCCTGGGCTGCCGGGCGTGGTGCCACACGCCTTTAATCCCAGCACTCGGGAGGCAGAGGCAGGCGGATTTCTGAGTTCGAGGCCAGCCTGGTCTACAAAGTGAGTTCCAGCACAGCCAGGGCTGTACAGAGAAACCCTGCCTCAAAAAAACAAAACAAAAAAAAAGGATCTCCTGGGCTTCCAAACAGGGCCCAAGACCCGACAGCCATCAAGGCTTCTCCAGGAAGGATTGCAGAACTCATTCGTTTTCCCTTCTCTGAAAACAGTTCTGCTCCAGGGCAGTTCTGAGAACTAACAGCCCTGTGTCCCCGGCTGCAGGCTGCTCCCCTCAGCGTGTTTTGGACTGGGCATGGGGCAGTGGCTATGGCAGATCTA
This sequence comes from Mus pahari, assembly GCF_900095145.1. Taxonomy (NCBI): domain Eukaryota; kingdom Metazoa; phylum Chordata; class Mammalia; order Rodentia; family Muridae; genus Mus; species Mus pahari. Next base: position 51,976,222 of record NC_034595.1, read on the forward strand.
GAGGAGGCGGATTCCCTCCCTCTGACTGCTGGTTACTGTGTTGATCAGGCAAAGTGAGGGCCCAGAGGGCACGTCAGCCTCATCTTTGGTTGAGCTGAGGAAAGGGTCACCCAAGCACTGATGAACATGGGTTGTCATGCTACATTTAGGGGCAGGTAGCACTGCCTGCCACCAGTGTAATTTATTAAGAGTCTCACTACGCACGCAGCTCAGGAGACTGGCTGTTAGGAAAGCTCTTTTAAACAGACTGACTACTCTTTTCCTGAATGTACTTGTCTATTATTTCTTCCTTTTCCAACAAAAACCAACATAATGACCACTCACATGGGGCATGCTAGACCAAAATCAAACAACCCTGGGGCCATTTGTCTTTGATCTTCTGAGATGACTTTGAATAAGGCCACACTAATTCCCACATGGAGGTTGTAAGGTAACTCAGAGAATACTTGGCCTTCTCTCATTGTCATGTGGCCCAGAGGCATGCAATAGCCAACCCCAGTTAAGGAACTGCTCTCCCCACTTGACGAGGAAAGGGGCTTGACAGGCAACCGTTCAGAGCAGGAGTAAAGCTGGGGCCCTGAGATCCCACTAAAGGCTAACTTACCTGCCCTCCCGCTCATACTGCTTCCTTAAACATTGTCAACCTGCCAGGGACTGTTTCGGTGTGCTGGACTGCGAATGGTGTGTGGTGGACAGTGATGGAAAGACTCACCTGGACAAATCCTACTGTGCGCCCCAGAAAGAATGCTTCGGGGGGATTGTGGGAGCCAAAAGTCCCTACGTTGATGACATGGGAGCCATCGGTATGTTGACTAAGGATCCACAGTTGATTTGACTCTTGAATGCAATTTTCTGCCTGTATCCTGGGACCAAAAATTAATCATCCTCTGCCCAACTTCCCTGATTCGTTTGCCCAGTCATCCTTAGTTAAAAAAAAAAACTCAAGGCAGATAATTACCTTCAGAGCTGGCTACACACTCTGTGCGGTGAGCAGCCAACCATGCTGCCAAATTTTGCAAGCCTGGAATTCATTCCCATGAAGCTGACTTTGAGAAATTCTGGCCTGTTTTCCACATGGCTGAACTCGAGTCTGCTTGGTTGTTCATCCCTGCACAGGGTCTGCCTGGGGTGTGCTAGTTCATCCACGAGCCTTCCCTTTCCCCTTCACACCTTTACAAGGTGGAAGGTTTCAGCTACCCATCACTGTTTAGGGCAATGAGGTCAGAAGATGCCAAGGCTACTTGCTTAGGGTATGGACGAAGACACCAGATGAAGAGCCCCTGGGATCAGGTCACCAGTCCTTGAAGATACTACCAAAGAGTCTTATTTATCATTGGATTTTTTTTTTTCCAGTATCTTCCCAGAATCGGCAGCATGCCCTTGCTCTTAGCTGGCAAATTTGAGTCACCGTATTTAAGCCGCTAGTGAATGTAGACGTTTCTCATCTTGGGATACAGTTGTGACCCCATAAACCTATTATGGGTTGAAAAAAAAAAAAAAGTCAAAATGTTTTTAACATTCAGTCTGCTGAATGTTAAATAACTTAACAAAACTGCTCGCTGCAGAGTGCTGGTTATTTAACCCTTGTGAGCCCTTGTGAGCCCTTGGCTGATTGGGAATTGCTATAGCCTGTATCAAGAGAGTATCTATCCTCCATATTACAAGCCCAAGGAGAGTTCAAGATTCCAAAACCCAAGCCGTTTTTACTGAATGCTTCATTACTTTTTACCGTCATGAAGGTGACAACTGAGTCAAATCATCACAAATTAGGGACCATCTGTATCTTGCATTTTTTTAAAAAGGTTTATTTATTTATTTTGTATACAGGAGTATATTGTTGTCATCTTTAGACACACCAGAAAAGGGCATTCGATTCCAAACATAGATGGTTGTGAGGCACCATGTGCCTGCTGGGAATAGAACTCAGGACCTCTGGAAGAGTAGTCAGGGCTCTTAACAGCTGAGCCATCTCTACAGCCCTGTATCTTGCTTTTTAAATGTCTGCACATTTACCCTGGCTGAAGGGAGGCTATATTCTCTCCTATGGGGATGTGGGTTTGAGTTCTTGTGTTCCTGCTGAACCAGGTAAGGGCACAGTTCACACAAACATACTCCAAAGGGTTCTTTTCTGTGCTTACAGGAGGCCACACACCTCTGCAACTTGGTCTGTGAAGCACAGACTTATGTACATCATCTCCCTTAGTTCATGTGTCCTTCAAAGAAGCCCACCTCACCTTTCTCTACTAGGTGCTGTTGCCTCTTGAGGGGTAGCCAGGCCTCCATCGGCACTAGGCAATGCATGTGTGTACGTGGTTGTCATCTGTTCACTCTTTGCAGCAGCCCTTAGTAGCAATGCTCTTGCTCTGTGTAGCAACAACCGTTTAAGAGTCAAGGCTGGGGCTGGTGAGATGGCTCAGTGGGTAAGAGCACCCGACTGCTCTTCCGAAGGTCCGGAGTTCAAATCCCAGCAACCACATGGTGGCTCACAACCATCCATAACAAGATCTGATGCCCTCTTCTGGAGTGTCTGAAGACAGCTACAGTGTACTTACATATAATAAATAAATAAAATCTTTTTTTTAAAAAAAAAAAAAAAAAAGAGTCAGGGCTAGAACGAGGCTTCCACTCCCACATTCTTGTGTGTCAGTGAGGAATTTAGAACGTAGCACCTCTGTCCACCAAACCCTTCCCCCCTGCTCCCTTCCCTCCCACCAGCCTTGCTCCATGCCCACCTCCCCCTTGCACTTGGGAGATGCTGCTGACAGGACACATCCGTTCGTTGCTTCTCCGCAGGTGATGAGGTGATCACACTAAACATGATTAAGAGTGCTCCGGTGGGCCCTGTGGCCGGCGGCATCATGGGCTGCATCATGGTGCTGGTCCTTGCCGTGTATGCTTACCGCCACCAGATCCATCGCCGCAGCCACCAGCACATGTCACCTCTTGCTGCTCAAGGTGAGTGTAGAAAGCCTCTTGGAGGTGGTTCAGCAGCGGGTTTGTCTAGGCCCCTCAGAAACCCTAGAGCAGCATGACATCTGACGTGCCCACAGCCTGCTTTCTAATTTAGTGCCTAAATTCCACATGCCCCATTTTGATTACCCAGAAAATACCAGGCCCTTTCCAGATGCTGCCAACATCCTCATCCCTCACATTCTTCGTGGCCTACATAAACTGGGCAGCTAGGGTGCTGACAGTGTGTCAGATCCTGCCCTTGCAGGTCTGAACCCAAGCAAATCAGAGACCTCCAGATCATTATGAGCAAAAATATAAATCTATCCAGTTGCATCCCTGTACATTAGAATAGTCAGATCTTTCCAAACTGAATAAATCATCGAAGCAAACTATAAAAAAAAGTTGGCCTATAATCTCGACCTTGTTGCCAGAGTCTTGAGTCTGCCATCTGTACTCAAAAACCATTCCCACCCTACCTGAAGTCCCCAGAGATGTGTCAGCCCGCCCTTTGTGAAAGTAAACTCAACTCACAGTTGTCCTGTCCACTTAGCTCAGCTTGTAGGACTAGTGACAAGTTGGTGCTAGGTGTTGCTATGACGACAGGCCTGACACAGACTAGCCACAAAGAGAGAGGTATACCTGCCTGGGATTGGGCTAGACTCAGGGTGGCCGCATCCAGTGTGGCCTTGCACCTGTATGCAGCCCTACAGCCTCTTCACAGCTCAGCCAGCGATGCTTCAGACCCAGTTCTTCTGCTTAAGCCCTTGATAGAAGATTAACATGTTGGCCTCCACCCGTTTCATCTTCCTCCAGAACACTATTCTAGATGCTCTCCCCTTATTCCCTGTAACAGACAGGGGCATCTGTTCATTCTCTTGCAAGCTCACTATTTTATTTTATTTTATTTTATTTTATTTTATTTTGTTTTATTTTAGAGGGGCTGTTGATAGAACCCGGCACCCTTGAGGCAAGCTTTCTATCACTCTGCCCCATCCACTGCCCTGAACTCATTCTTGACGGAATGCTGTCACCTGGCCTTCAAACCAGCACTCAGCAGGGCATTAAAGCCAACGGTTTTGTTTGATTAAATAGTCATGTTTCTCTCTTTCTAATGATGGACAGAAATGTCAGTGCGTATGTCCAACCTGGAGAATGACAGAGATGAAAGAGATGATGACAGCCATGAAGACAGAGGCATCAGTGAGTATCTGCCACCCCCTGCCTCGTGTGTCAGCGGGAGGCTAATCCAAAATAAATATTCTCTCTTATGTCCTTTTGGCTTGTATTAAAATTTCAGAAGCCTTGACATGGTAGTTTTTTTTCTTCCCCCTTTCACTAGGAATAAGTGTGGGTCTCAGCTTTGTTTCAGAATATCTCAAAAGCCTTTTTTTTTTTTTTTTGATGTTATCTTTTACACTTTCTTTGACCTAAAGCCTCTCCCTCCATGACTTTTCCAACATGTTGTTTTAGAAAGAGAACTTTCTAGAATTTTTTTTTTTTAGTCCCCTAATTAGTGTACACATCTCAGAGTAATAGAAAAGTGATTTCTTTCTTAAAAGAGACTTCTGTTGATGTTGAGATCCCATGGCCTTTAACTGCCTAGATGTTAGCCTGCTGGTGTGTGCTGGAAATAAGCAGTTGACTGCCCCTCCGTGCATCAGCCCTAAGCCAGCTCCCCCCACCTCTTTAGGATCCTTTAAAAAATTATTTATTCTAACTCCTGAAAGAATAACTCCTCCAACACCTGAGTGAGCAGGCATGTTCAGAGAAAGGGGGTTGAACAATTAAGGACCTGGCACGGGGATGACATTAATTGTCCGTGATGTCCCGCAGTCAGCAACACCCGGTTCATAGCTGCAGTCATGGAGCGACACGTACACAGTCCAGAAAGGAGGCGACGCTACTGGGGCCGCTCGGGAACCGAAAGTGATCATGGTAAGATCTGATCTCCGGCATTAGAGCTCCCGGAGGCCCGGGCTATGCTGTGGGAGGCGGGCACAGACTGGCTCTCCCTTTCTCCTGTTCTGTACTTAAGCTAATTTATTTTGACATAGTTCCCCCAAAGGATACACCCAAGAATGACATGGCTTGAGAAAAGTGTCAAGCTAAAGGGCCCTGACCACACAGATGGCTTTCAAGTTGTTCTCCATCAAGAAGGTGGGGGCTGGTGAGATGGCTCAGTGGGTAGAGATTCTTGCAGCCATGCCTGATGACCTGAGTTCAATCCATGGAATCAACATGACGGAAGGAAAGAGCTGATTCCCTCAAGTTACCTCTGACTGCTCCATACAACAGTGTACAGGCACACATACACAAATAAATGTAATTTTTTTTTTCTTCTCTGTGTAGCCTTAGCTGTCCTAGAATTCACTTTGTAGGCCAGGCTGGCCTCGAATTCATCGAGACCTTTTTGACACTTATTTCATATCTGTAGCCAAATACCCAGCGAAAACAACTTCAGGGAGGAATTATTCCTTTGACTCAAGGTTAAGAGGTTCAGTTTGGTTGCTAAGCAACCATATGTATGGCTTAGACCTGTATCTTGAGTAAAACATCATAGTGGCGGGGCAGTCGTAGAAGACAGCTATGATCACCCTTGCTGGGGTAGATGGAGTCAGGGGCACACACCAGAAAATAGTCAGAGTAATATAAACCAAGAGCAGCCACCAATGACCCACTTCCTTCATCCAGGTCTCATCTTCCAGAGTTCCCAGAACTTTCCAAAATAATGTTTCTAACTCTGTGTGTGTGTGTGTGTGTGTGTGTGTGTGTCTGTCTGTCTGTCTGTCTGTCACTAAAGGTTCATACTTTTGGTGTGATTCCCTTACCCAGGGCCTCCTGTTGCTGGTGGACCAGTGTCAGCATCATACGCTTCAGTCATAGACAAATCTAGGCTGTCTTCTAGCATTGTCCATCCCCATCTCTGGCAATGTCTTCCAGGTTCAAAAGCTTTGATTAGGAACAACCATTTGCACTGACCCATGTCTTGGGAAGTCCCACATCCTTTCCCAAAGACCAGCCACAGCACAGGGCTTCTCACATTCTTGGTGTTTTGTTGCTTATTGTCTCTGGAACAGCAGGTGTGTCAGTTCTGAGCCTCACTGCCACTATCAACCAAAAAACAGAACCAAAGTAAAAGAATGCTTTATTGTTAAAGCTAGCTAAGTCTTTGAATATGCTTAGGTAATTACTTAAACCTTTTTTTTTTTTTTTTTTTTTAAATCTTGGCTTTTCCCACACCTATCCTGAAAAGAAGAAAAAAAACTTTCAAACACTGTATCTCTATTCATATGCAAGAAGCACAGAAGATGACATAGCTCCAAGCAACCAATAGTCCCCTGATACCACCTCAGGGATGCAATCTTCCCTTGGAAGATGTAAGATGCTGCAGCCCAGCCTGGTAAATCAGAGGCTGTGTATTGAGCTTTGAATGACATTGTTCCCACTGACTAAATAGAACCTTCGGGTTTCTATGGAGAACAGAGGCAGAACTTAAATTTTTCAGTTTCTTGCCTTCCTGCCTCCCCTATCCCCCACCCTCACCCCACCCCCCACAAAAGAATCCTTTGAACCTGCGTAAGTTCTTCTGCTAGGTCATTCTGTGCCTTCTCTTTTGAATACTAAAGCAGGTTCCAGGGCTACTAAAGTTCAGCAGAAATAATTTCTTATTCAGCAGAAACGCCAGCTCTCGGCTCTCCCTCTCCCATGGCATCCATACCAAATTAGGATGTGGAGTAACGATGTGTTTCCCAGTTCCTTCCACTGTCTTGGTGATATAGCACGAAGCAGCAGCTTAGGTAAAGTGCCCCGTGAAGCCTGAGTACCTGAGCCAGTGAGGCAGCAAAGGGCTCACAGTCGCTCACCTCTCACTAATTGGATTTCTATTATCCCCAAGGAATAAAAAAAAAAAAATAGTTTCTCATGCAGACAGAATACACCACCAAAGGAAGTGTAAAGTGTTGACGGCACCCAGATCCAAAATACATCATTAAATCAATGGAGCTTAACAGTAGACTGTTGTATCCCTGAACCTGTACAGCATGTCACCAAAAGTGACCCATCAAGTGGATGGCCCTGTCACGCCAGCAGGATAAAGTCTACGTGCACATTAAGAGAAAAAATAGAATTGATTGTTTTGTCAACATGGTTCTGAGTGGTGGTCCCCTGTGTTATGCCTGTTCTGGGCGTGTCCTGTACACTGGACAATGTGGGGCTGGGGGAACACCCTCGAGGCAAGGATGAGTTCACTTTAGAGTCTAGAGTCTCACCTCTTGTTGAGACTCTAGTGAGCTATTTCAGTCCTTAGTTTCCTGATCCTTAAAAGTGGAATGGCCAGCTGTGGTAACACACATCTAATCCCGGCACTCTAGATGCAGAGGCAGGCAGATCCTGTGATGTGGATGCTAGCCTGATCTACTCAGCAAGTTCCAGGCCAGCTAGGGCTACACAGGGACGCTCTGTCTTGAAAATAAATACATACATAAATAACAGGAATAAACTTTCTACCTGGTAAAGTTCTTGAGAAGATTAAAGGGCATGGGTCGGTGGGAGCTTGGGGCTCAGGCTTACACCTGTGCTCTCTCCTCCCTGCCAATACTCTAGGGGAACCCAGAAATGACCCATAGATGTGTATGCTAGAGTGCTAAAAGCCTAGGTCCCTGGGAAGCTGTATAGCGATGATGTTCCTAGAATGAAAATTTGCTGTTGCTTGGAAACTTACAGAAATAGTTCGTGAGGACAGGTCTTAAAGCATAAGTTTTTTTTTAACCTTTGGTGCTAGGAATGAAAACTAGGATCGCGTACATGCTAGGCAAATGCTCTTGTGTTGCGAATCCCCCCAACCCCGCTTTCATCAACATCCTAAGACGTTTGTTCTTGTCAGCAGCATAGGAGCCTTTCAAGGTGAGCTACTTACTAAACAGCTTCTGTGACCGTGCGTCTGTCTGCTTTGTCTCATATTTCTCTTGAAAACAGCATGTCACGTCTGATATCTACTGGCTTATTTTTTAAGTTTAAGAATACCAGCCAGCACGTGTTTATTTGCCCCTTGTAACTTTATATTTCTGTTACTTCCTCACTAGAAACTTGACAACCGAGTTTAGACAGGTATTTTTTCCTTTTTGAAAATGGGATTTTTCCCTCATCCTTGGCCGTTCCCAAGTTACTTTTTTCCAAGACAAATGATGAATGAAAACCTAGTCAAAAGCAGACCATATTCTGGAGCTACCCTCCTAAAGTTACTGCCTGTGGCCACTAGATGGCGAGTGAATCCCTGAAGGAACCTTGTGCTTTCCCAAGTAGCAGTGTCTTGGGAAGTGGAACGTAAACACATAAGCAGAATGCCAAAACTACAGAAGCCAAATTTGGTCTTCTATTCCTCATGGGTGCCTGGCCTCACTCCTAAAGTGTGGATCTTACTTGAGGCTATCTCCATAGATGCTTTTCTACATATGCCTTTGCAATTGCTGCCAGAGGTCCTTTGTGTTTAGATAGCATTTTTTCCGTGATCCCTCACAGTTCTCAGTACACAGCACAACTGCCTGGCATCGAGTAAATGGTTATTTATTGGATGAGAAAATGTGTCTGTGGGCTGAGGAAAAGGCTCTGGTGTGCAAAGCGCTTGCTGCACAGGGGTGAGGACCTGAGTTTCCATAGAACCCACACAAAGCCAAGCACAATAGCCCCATCTATAAGCCCAGAGTTCATATGGGAGGTGGAGATGGGAGAATCCCCGGGAGTTTGTGGGAGGGCTAGACTGGTGTATACAGCAGCAAATGAGACCCTCCCTCTAACAAAGGAGGATGTAAGGACCAACACTGGAGATTGTTCTTTGACCCATACTCACACGACTACCACATACACCCACAAAAGCAGACTTAAAGAGAAAGAAAAGGACGTGCATTGTTTCACCTGCTGCTCTGCCACTGGCTGTGCCCTGGGGGTTCCCACTCATGTAATTAAATCCTCAGAAAGTGTGGAGTGAATGAATCATGTGTTGGTGTACACTTTTTATCACTTGCAGATGCTGGGAGAACCCATCTCAGAAGGGGAAACTGTATTTTTGGCTCACAGTTTCACAGGTCTCAGTCTATGTTTAGCCAGTCATGCATGCTATTTCTGGGCCCTGGCCAGGCAAACAGTGATGACTGAGGACATAGTGGGTGAGGTACATCTTTCCAGGGCGAGCCTCCTCTAAGTGCATACTTCTCTAAGTGGACCCCACCACCTACTTCCCACCTCCTCCCACTAATGCTGCATGGTTTGAATCTATCAAGGGATCAGTCCACAGATGAGGTTGGAGCCATCTTGGTTGAGCCCCTTCCCAAAGCACAATAAACAATATCCAAGCCCCCAACACAGGAGCCTCTGGGGACATCTCAAATCCAAACACAAAGAGGCAAATAGTTATAGAATATCTCTGGACTAAAAACTATTGAATAGGAAAAAAAATGGATTTCCAAATCTTCCTAATTATATGAGACTAGTGTTTGGCATGCTAGGGAAAGCTGTGGGGAACAGAAAACACATTGATGTCATTACTTGGGGAATTATAGTGTGCGAAGGCTTGCTTGTTTTTAGAGTTTTGGGGACTGATTCTAAAGCCTTGTCTATGCCAGGCAAGTGGTTTCCCACTGAGGTATCTTCCTAGCCCTTTTTACTTTATTTTGAGACAGAATCTAAGTTGCTCAGGTTGGCCTTGAAGTTGCTCTGTAGCCCAGACAAGCCTTGAACCTGTATCTTCCTGCGATACAGTTTCTAAGATGCTGCGTTTACAGATCTGTACCTGTGGACCTGGCTGGTTTTGCTGTGAAGTCTCTCCTTTGTGCAAGGCACTGTGTTCAATATACTAGGAGAGCAGGGGCAGCAAATAAGAAATATTGGCTAGCCAGACAAAGTAGTGACCATCTCTAACCCCAGCATGTGAATGAAGCACAGCAGGAGGATTTTGAGCTACTTCCTGAGTTCCAGGCTAGCCTGGGCTATGTAGCAAGACCATATCTCCAAAAGTAATAAACCAAAACAATGGGGCCATCTGCCAACAAAGAACCTGTTTTCAGTATAATATGCTAATCTCAGAATGCCATGCAGAGAGATAAAGGGAGACCAAACCCAGGTGGCTCACAAGACCTGAGGCAGGTCAGGGGGATGGGCATGGACGACTTACTGGAGAAGACCTAAGGCACAGTGAAGCATGAAGCATAGTAGCAGGACCCGAGAAGGTGGGAACTTACACTGGGTGTGCTAAATCCATGACCAGTCCCTTACTGTGGCACTTGGAAGTGACCAGAGATGAGATCCGCCCGAGTGGCATCTAGACAAAGAGCTTAAAGGCTTTGCTAATTGACATCCTCCTTGATATGCAAAGGACAGTGTGGTTCGGACACATGTCTAGCATCTTTCAGAGTCTGGCCTCCCATCTCACAATGTAGTCTTAGCCCTGCCCCCTATCGCTTAAACATGGATAAAGGTGCCACAGTTTCCCCAACCTCTGAATCTAGAAACCTGGACCATCTACAGGGGTGTCAAGCCCTCTAACCCCTTTACCTGGTAGGTCCATTTGGCCCCCAAGCTCTCTGCTTCCTCCCAGGAACAACCTCTGGATGTTGGGTGCTTCTCCACCTTTAAGCACTATTACTGTCCACCATGGACTTGAGGTCTGGGATGCAGCCTCCAATTCTCTGAGCACCTGGCTTCTGCTCAGATGGTATTGACAAGTGTCAATACACCCCCAGTACCTGCCACTAAGTGCTGGTGGTTTCAACTAGCGTTTTCACCCTAGCCTCAGCCCCCCTACCCCGCAGCCTTGCCTGCTTTCCCCACACCCAGCTTTTCACCATTTCCCCAAGGTAGCCAATCCTTTTTAAGGCAGTGGCTCTCAACCTTCCTAAGGCTTCAACCCTTTGATACAGTTCCTCATGTTGTGGCGACCCCCAACCATAAGCTTATTGTATTGCTACTTCTGTAACTGTAATTTTGCTACAGTTGTGAATCATAGTGTAAATATCTGATAGGAGACCCCCAAATGTCCCTCTAAAGGGTGATGACCCAGAGGTTAAGAACCACTGCTTTAGGGCTGTTGTTCAGAGTCATTACATATGATTATGCCCTGCCAGTACCAGTGGGTACCTTAACTGGTGGCCTTTCCTCCTGCCTTGCTCCTGCCAGTCTCTCCTGGCACCTGTACAAAGGTACAGTGATAAGACCAATTGCAGCCAACTCTGCCCACTTTCCCAACTTTGCTGAAGCCATGCCTGTTTCTCTCTAGTTGTGTGTGTGTGTGTGTATCAGGCTCTCAGCATCAAGATGGTCCCAAACAAGTCATTCTTTGGTGCTTTGGTAAGACTCAGAGTCCCCAGGTCTCCCCTGACTCAAGTTATAGCCAGTCGCCTTACCATATGACCACCCATACCTGATACCTGGTTGCCTAGCAACCTCTGCAATCGGCCCTGTCCCACTTTCCCATATTCTTCATTCCCATATTCTTCATTAGGCTGTGCAGTGACTTCCTATGTCTCTTGTTTCCATCCTCCAAACTGCCAGTAGGTCTCTCTGGCCACAGGTTACTCATGGCTGGCCATTTATAGGGAGAGCGTGCACCTATTGTCTATGCCAGCATACACATCATGCAGTAACTCTAATTGATCTCTCCACCTCTCACGTCCCTGCTGCCCAGCTACCTACTAACACACATCCGAGGCGTGCAGTACAGGAGTCACTTCACAGCTCCATGCTTCTGGGGCTGGCATCCTGTCTCCTTCCTTGGGTCACTTCGCCAAAGTCTTACTCACCCAATGAAAGTAGGGCGACCCCTCCCCACTCCTTCAGCCAGGATCAGTTAGTCCACCTGCTCTCAGCTGAACCTCACCACTCTGCATTAGAGGAAGCATCTCTCCTACTCAATTTGAGTCACTAAGGAAGGGAGATGAGTTATTTCACTTGTCACCCCCTACCCTAATGTGGCCCACAGTAAAAGAGTGAGCAGTGGCCTATGCCCTTGCTTGTCTCAAACACTGGTGGCTTATCCCCCTCTGCGGGATCAGGATTTTGGCTGGGAAGTACCTCCAGTCCCTTAGCAGAGTGACCTGTACCTGAGAGATGCCCAGTAAACACCCTCTGCATGTGGCTGCTCAACAATTCTTCCAGCTGAGTTATGTGTTACTGAGGACCTAGATTTGCCTTTATTACGTCTGCACAGAGCAGGCATTTTCAACCACACCGTGTATCCTGCTTGGCTGAATGCAAGCACATCAATTTTGCAGTCTCAGATGTGACTAGTCCCTACCCATGGGTGAGGGCTGATTGACACTGAGGTGCCAGGAAACTATTAATGAGCTGTCACTTTTCAAAACATTTAGAAGAGGTTTGTGTGGGTTTTTTTTTTTTTCAATATTTAAAAACATGCCAAGGTTCTTGGAAAGGAACCCTTTGATCAACTAAGGTATTCTCTTTTGAAACATGTATTACTTAGAATACTGAAAGAAATGAATCTTTAAACATAGTGAGCCGGCTTACACAGAGAATAGTTGATTCCTTTCTAGTTGCTCTGGGTTAGATGGGAATTTGATGTTTCATTAAGCGCTAGAACCTTGGATCAGTTCCTTCTGTTCTCTGGCCACCTCTCTACTAGAGTGGGCTTTGAGAGCCTAGCTTATGCAGAAATCACTGACCTGTGTTTTGCTGGAGACATGTGCCAGAATGGGTACCTACCGAAAACAGGGCATATGGGGTGATTTCATAGTGGGGCCTGGGGGTTTGGAGTAATGATTCTTGTTCCTCCCCCCCACACACACACACACATACTTTGCTGTTTAATATGGTTGTGTATTTATGGTTAATTGTTTTTAGGAAAAACAAGCAAACCCTGTTTTCTCTGGGTCTCCTTAACATTAACATACTTCAGCCTCTGTTGGTGATAGGCAGATGTTGGCACCTAAGTGGTGCTAGCACTGGGCTGCACGCCCATCTTAGCCAGTCGGGTCTGTGTCCTGAGGCCATGTTTTGTTCCTTTTCTAGGGTACAGCACCATGAGCCCCCAGGAAGACAGTGAGAACCCTCCATGCAACAATGACCCTTTGTCAGCTGGGGTGGATGTAGGGAACCATGATGATGACTTGGACCTGGACACCCCGCCTCAGACTGCAGCCCTGCTGAGCCACAAGTTCCACCACTACCGCCCACACCACCCGACCCTCCATCACAGCCACCACCTGCAGGCGGCCGTGACAGTGCACACTGTGGATGCTGAATGCTAACAACCCTCTCGCCTCCCCGAGCAGAGGGGCCCTGCATTGTGACACAGAATGCTCTGCGAAGAAATGAATCCGCCTACAGCCCTGTCACGTGGCACGAGCCAGCGTACAGCCCTGTCACGTGGCACGAGCCAGCATACAGCCCTGTCACGTGACACGCTTTGTCCAGTGTGGTTCCACGGGTTTGCTGCCTGCTGGCTTGTTTAAAAACTGGAACCACAAAGTCCTGTTTGTGGGGATCTGATGCTGGTTCTGTAACGGAGGGGGAGCCTGATGAACTGACCTGCCATGGTGGAATGGAACAGTAGGCACACCTCCAACACAGACACACATAGGGAACTGAGCCAGAGGAGTGCTCCCAGCACCAGAAGCACTCAGTCCCTTAACTGGAAGAAAGCTGGAGCCGAGGCCAGGAATGTGGCACGCCAGATGCCACCAGCTACTGGACGGACTCCTGTGTTTCCTAGCGGTACCTGGACACCACCATAACTGTACAGAGCTCACCTTAGGCTCTAAACGATGCATCTCAAAATTTCTAAGTAAAGGATTATTTTTCTACTATTTATTGAACTTCCAAACTTTGTGGGAGGGGAAAGGAAACGAGAGATTCTCGGCCTTCACCCTGGCTGTTGTGTGTGATGATGTGGTTCTTTGATTACGGAGTTGTGTTTCTTAGTTAACTGGTGATCTGCCCACTGCCCTCATCCACAAAAAAGAAAAAGAAAAAGAAAAGAAAAGAAAGAAATTGGGGAAATGAAGAAATCTTTCTCTGGCTTGTTTATGTCACTTCCTGGAAAAAAAAAAAAATGTTATCTGTGATAGTGTTCCCTCTTTGGAAGGGCAGTGATCCAAGATGTTTTCAAAGAAACTTCATTCCTTTAGAAGTCATTTCCACCTCCCATGTGATGGTTTTCCTTAGGTTTCTACGAAATCTAGTATTATAACCGTCCCGTAGCCTTCCAGCTTAGGAAGGTTTGGGTTTATTCTCTTTGTTTTAAAGACTATAAATTTTAAGATGTCTCCTCTTTTACTCTGAGAATATTAAACAGGTAAAGGGAGACATTTTAAAATTGTGCAATTGTGGTTCTTATAAGATTTCTTTTGAAATCACAGCTCCAAGCTGCTGCCACGGATCCACCAAACTGCTTTTAGCTTCCACGGGGCTTCATCAAATGGCTACTGGGACGTGGGGGCATTGGGATTTTTAAAGTAGTGTTCTAATTCCAGTGGTGTATCTTAGATTCACGCTTTGTGATTCAAATATGTTATGAAGACGTTCTTTGCACCGTGTGTGTGTAAATCTCCGTTTATATATAGTTGGAAAAAAAAATCACCAAATAATGTTTTAATGATAGGGTATCATGATATACTGTAAAAAATAAAAATTGGGTCCTCAGCACTACAGAAAGTAAACTATACATGTGCTCCCTGGAAAGCCCTTCATACTGTGTATAAAGTTGCAGTCTAGTGAAATAAACTGTATGCAATGGACAGTCAAGGGGCTGCTGGTATCTGACGTGCTGTTTCTTACCCTGTGCGGCCTAGACATCCTTCCGATGCTCTAAACAACTTCAGGCCTCTTGACCATCTTAAATGCACAAAGAAATGTAAGGATATTGATAGACTAAAAGAAAGAACAAACATAGGAAGGAGCCTGATATAGCTGTCTCCTATGAGGCTCTGCCAATGCCTGGCAAATACAGAAATGGATGCTCACAGTCATCTATTGGACAGAGCTCAGGGTCCCCAATGAAAGAGCTAGAGAAAGGACCCAAGGAGCTGAAGGGGTTTGCAGCCCCATAGGAGGAACAACAATATGAACTAACCAGTACCCCCAGAGCTCCCAGGGACTAAACCACCAACCAAAGAAAACATGATGTGGACTCATGGCTCTAGTGGACTCATGGCTCTAGCTGCATCTGTAGCAGAGGAGACCTTGTCGGTCATCAATGGTAGGAGAGGCCCTTGGTCCTGTGAAGGCTCTATGCCCCGGTGTAGAGGAATGCCAGGGCCAGGAAGTGGGAGTGGGTGGGTTGTGGAGCAGGGGGAGGGGAGGGGATAGGGGGTTTTTGGAGGGGAAACCAGGAAAAAAGGATGATAACATTTGAAATGTAAATAAAGAAAATACCTAATAAAAAAATAATAAAAGAGAACAAACCTTTAAAAGTAAGTAAAACCACCCTGTGTGGTGGTTTAGGCTTTACAAGCTAAACTCAGCAAGAAGATCCAAAGTGTGAGGGTAGTCTGGTGAAGCCGTCTCTCCAAACTACTGCATAAAAACATAGTTAGCTCCTTCTTCTAAATCCACTTCCTTAGTGTAAGATGGTCAGCTCTATCTTATCAGGATGGCAGAGGCAGGAGGATTTCTTGAGTTCAAGGCCAGACTGGTCTACAGAGTGAGTTTCAGGACAGCCAGGGAAACACAGAGAAACTGTCTCGAACACACACACACACACACACACACACACAGAGACAGAGACAGAGAGAGAGACAGAGAGAGAGAGAGAGAGAGAGAGAGAGAGAGACCCACTTCTCTGGGCTGGAGAGATGGCTCAGTGCTTCAGAGCATTTGTTCCTCTTCCAGAGGACCCAGTCAGTCCCCACCTCACATGCTATGTGGCTCACAACCACCCATGACTCCAGGCTCCTCCAAGAGGTTCTGACATCCCAGTGCCTACACACAAATAGCCTATGCTCTCACAGACACACCCAACATAATTAAATTATAAAAGAAGTCTTTTTTTTTTAAAGACATATTTATTTTATGTATATGAGTACACTATTGCTCTCTTCAGACATGCAAGAAGAGGGCATCCGGTCCCATTACAGATGGTTGTGAGCCACCATGTCGTTGCTAGGAATTGAACTCAGGACCTCTGGAAGAGAAGTCAGTGCTCTTAACCCCTGAGCCATCATCTCTTCAGCCCCAAGAAGTCATTTAAAAAAAAAAAAAAAAAAAAAAAAA
>NC_034595.1:51992535-52004896 GCF_900095145.1 Mus pahari
AAAAACCAAAAAAAAAAAAAAAAAAAAAAAAAAAACCAGCTGCTTGACTGAGGATGGAGAAAGAATACAAAAATGGTGGCTCCACGAAAGATGTTATCAGGAGAGTGTCATGGGGCGGGGGTGGGGGGCATTGAGGGGAGCCAGACATCTCTCGCCTCTTCTCCATAGGTCTCAGAGTTCCATCCCACCAAAGTTGACCAACTTCTCTGAGGGTTAGTCACGAGAGAGAGTCACAGGAAGGAGCCCGGGAAGGTCTCCACGCACCATGCATGAAGGCCTGCTGGGTAGGTAGATGGAGGCCTCTTCCTTCAGTCCCCCTAGCCGAAATACTCTAGGCGCTCCCAAGAATCCCAGACCATGTCCAATTAGGTAGAATTGTATACAGCATGTCCAATTAGGTAGAATTGTATACAGCATGTCCAATTAGGTAGAATTGTATACAGCATGTCCAATTAGGTAGAATTGTATACAGCTACTGAAAGTGGGTGGTGGTTACCCCTTGAGCCCAGCTGAAATGACCTTTTACCAACAGACCCAGGTGAACTCCAGAAGATGGCATCTGTCTGGCTCAGAGGATAAACATGTACAACAGGTGCACGGAGCTGAGAAGTCAAAACAGAATCAGTACAGTCTACTCAAAACACAACAGCAAACCAGGCATGGTGGCATACATTTAGAGTCCTAGCCATTGGGAGACCCGGGAGGATCGTGAGTTCAAGGCCAATCTAGGTCATGTAAGACTGGCTTTAATTTTTTTTTTAAGTCTTTAATAGAAATATTTTGCATCTTTTGCATTAAGACTGCTCTTGGGTCAAGGGTAGAAGTAATTGAATGTTTATAACCTGAGCAAGAGACCATTTGGGATCTTAGGTGGTGGTGTTTCTTTTTTTTGTATTTGATTGATTGATTGATTGATTGATTGGTTGGTTGGATTTTATTTTATATATGAGTGTTTTAACCACATGTATGCCTGGTACCCACAGAGATCAGGAAAGGACATTAGATGACCTGGAACTGGAGTGATGGGTAACCCAAGTCTTCTGCTGGTGCAAGTTTTCTTGACCACTGAACCATCTCTCCAGCCCCCATGTCTGAGTTTTCTATGTCCGGTAGAGACTAATCCTTAAGCATTGCACGTGACATTGTTCAGCTTATACGCGTGGTGGTGGTAGCTCACATTGTTTCGAAAGACAAAGAAAAACATGGTGTTGGAAACATTGTCACAATCAATGTCAGGTCCTTAGGCTCCTCAGACACTGTTGTGGCCTGCACAGAAGGCTCTCTAGAAACCCCAAGGGTGCTTACCAGTGTCTTTGCATTCACCAAGGCCCCTGTGTCTATAACCGGCCCTTTGTATTGTACAGCTGCATTAGTTCAGAATATTCCAGATCGGTTGATACAGAAGGGAACTTACTGGTTGAGACTGATATCCAACAGGGTTCAGACTCAGTGGTCCTCAGAGTATATACCCATCTGTTTGCCAAATAATCTTGAATGAATAATTTTTGATACATTTTAGAAATGTTGGAACCTGGCCATCTGCCTTCCATTAGTTGATTTGACTTGAATACTGAGCTGAACCTTAGATAATTATCCAATTTCCGCCCCACAGGCTTGTTGCCAACCAGTGACTGAGGTACAAGATAAGACATCCTGAAGGATTAGATTCCTCCCGGAGCAATGACAGCTCTAGTGGTTACATTTTTGAAAATGTACATCTGGTGGAAGCATCATATTCTTAAACATGCCAGCCCAGTTCTTTTTGATTTGAAGGAAGGCATGCAGATTTTCTAGGCTGGGACAGAATGCTATAAAAATTATTTTTTAAATCTTCCATTTAGAGGGACCTTTAGTCGAAAGATATTTGTAACTGCATATGATGGTCTATTTAGTAACTATGGTATGCGAGTGTCATGTATCTGCGTGGACCTATACTGAGATCTTGCAACTTTGTTTCTTTTCCAACCTTCATCAATTCATAATTGCTCATTGGGCTTCCCTAATCCCTTAATTCAATGTCTCTCATTTTTTATTCATGAGTGTTCCCACCCCTCAAAGAAACGTAGTTTTATTTAAATTCTTCTTAAGAAATGCAACTAGGATATAAGATGTTGTTGGATAGAGTCACACTTTGGAGAGAATACAAACCATTGTAATGCCTGTTCTCTACTCCTTCCTCAAGAATCCATTTTAAACCTCTGTGGCCGGTGTCTCCTCTCACTGATGGTGTGAGCCTTAAATAAAGCTACTTACTCACCATCCTGACCCCAGTGTCTTTCTCAGGACTGTTACCCCACCACTTCTGAGCGGCACATTTTTTCTTCTAGCTTGCCTGGCAGAGCACTGAATAGGAACCAGGGAGACCTGAAAGCTAATCCCAGTGTCTCTCTGATCCCAGGCTTAAATCTGCCACCAAGTACAAAGTCTTTGATTAAACTATTCGGACCACATTGTTTCTGTCCTTTGTGTGACTGGTTTGCCAAGCTCTGTAAGACCTCCACTGGATCCGGAGCTTCTAAACTGCATCCTTAATTCCTGTCTAGTATTTCAGCCAATATTCAGGACCTCCCACTTATATATCAGAAGCTGTGAACCACCAGTGTGATTCTTCCCTCCATAGCTGTAGAGAGGGAGTGGATGAGGCTGGCTGCCCACTGCCTACCCCACCCCCACTCCTGTGTGATTCTGTCATTAAACTTTAGACCTGGTTTTAGATTTCTTATCCATCCTATAGAAAGGTTAACATCTCTCCACCAGGACCAGTTTCAGGGGTGGCATCTACCCCAGTGGCTGCGACCTTGCCCATGTCAACATCCTCAGCCTCAGAGTGGCACTGGTCTGTGAATAGTGGGGAGTGGGGGGATGAAAGGACAGGACATATAAATGGCTGGCTCAACTGGCTTGTGAGAGATAAAAGTCCTTATTATTTAAGGCCATTTAAATTGGCTTTTCAGCAACTGCGCTTGAAAGTTTATAATAAAGGCATTCAAACAAACAAATGCAAAACCTGAGTACAATTTCAGCCGGGGCTGCTTGCCATGAGGTAAAGGAAGGCCGAGCGTGAGAAGCAGGGAAGGGATCTGCCTTGGGGGTGACACTCACAGAACACCCCCAGATGTGACATCGTGGAAGCTGCTACCTGCAGACTGAGAACCAGGTGGGGTACAGGGATGGTGGGGCGGGGCTGACTCTCCAGGCAATGGGATACAGAACTGGCGGGGACCTGCCTGAGTGAGCAAGGCCACGAAAGCTAAAGCATCGCTCAGCAAAGGGAGGCGGGATAAGATATGGAGGAAGATATGGGAAAATGAGGTCCTAGGTGCCATAGCAGAAAATGTGTTTTAGATACGATGCCTATAGGATAGTTAAGAAGGGAGAGAATAGGGAGGTGTTCCAGTCAGGAGTGTGTGTGTGTGTGTGTACACAAGCACACATGCAAACTTCATGTGACGGCTGTATGCATGCATATGTGTATGCATATGTGTATGCATATGTGTATGCATATGTGTATGCAGATGTGTATGCAGATGTGTNTGCAGATGTGTATGCAGATGTGTATGCAGATGTGTGTGCAGATGTGTATGCAGATGTGTGTGCAGATGTGTGTGCAGATGTGTGTGCAGATGTGTATGCAGATGTGTATGCAGATGTGTATGCAGATGTGTATGCAGATGTAACTCATGTGCTCTGAGACTTGGATATCTTGCTCATCTCTGGCCTCAGCCTTACTGCCTTGGTCTCTCACTGAATCCAGCGCTAGGCTGAGAGCCAGCAAACCCCAGTGATCCTCTGGCCTCTGCCCCCAATGCTGGATTTAGAAGCATACCTGGCCACACCTAATTTCAACGTGGTTCTGTGATCTAAACACGGGTCTTCATGTGATTGCACTAAGTGTTCTTACTGAGTCATCTTCCCAGCCTCTCTGTGTTGGAGGGGTGGGGAGTACATGCATGCAGATATCTACATGAACACAAGGTGATGGCAGCAAAGATGGAAGAAAGTGGGCAGGGAGTGGTAGCGCACTCACACACTCAGCCTGGGTCAGAAGACTCTCTTTCAGTTTTTGTTGTTGTTGTTGTTTTGTTGTAACTTTAATTTTTTAAAACCTGTTTTTAATTGATGGTTTTAAAACATTTTAACCTCCCCTCTTTAGCCTGCCACCCACCAGGGATAGTAGAAAAGAAAGGATATGGGGGAAGTGGACGTGTTTAGAAATGGTTCTTTGGAGTAAATTCCATCGGTGGTGTTAGAAAAATCTATAAAGGAGCTCTGATCCCCCAGGCTTCTGAAGATCTTCCTTGAATCCCAGCTGTGAGTGTTCACCTCATCTTGCTGGATACAATCTCAGAGGAACTGTCCTGTAAGTCAACTGGACTTTCGCTTTTTACTTTCCTTTTTGCATGCATGTGTGGTGTGCGTGTGTACATGTGTGCACATATGTGTGGAGGCCAGAGATTAATATTTGATGTCTTTCTTGGTCTCTCTCTACCTTGTCTATGAAGCAGGGACTCTCACTGAGCCTGGAGCCTAGCCTAGCCACCTTGCCCTGGGGACTCCCCCATCTCTGATTCCCATGCTGGGGTTTCTGGTGGGCTACCACCCTGGCCCAGCATTTATGTGGGTGCTGGAGATCCAAACTTTGTTCCTTGTGTTTGAGTTGCCCCACTCA
This sequence comes from Mus pahari, assembly GCF_900095145.1. Classification (NCBI taxonomy): domain Eukaryota; kingdom Metazoa; phylum Chordata; class Mammalia; order Rodentia; family Muridae; genus Mus; species Mus pahari. The sequence goes on from NC_034595.1 coordinate 51,997,205, forward strand.
ACACTCTCTACCCCTGAACTTCAGCTTTTTAAAGATAAGCTCTTTCTTATTCATCTTCAGAGTATGCATTATGCCATCTGCTATATGTGCAGAGATTTAATGTTTAGTCCTGGAGTGTCTGCAGTAGCCATACTTACAAACTGTAACAGCATCCAGTGCCTATGACAGTGACTAGAGCCAGTTAACTTTTCCAAAATCTATGCTTGGTCAATCAGTGTGGCAGCTTTTGGGTTTCGTCCTTACTGTCTTGCACTAGCCATTAGCTTGGCCTCACTGCACAGCTATCTTCCTGACTTTCAGTGCTCCTTGGCAAGACTTTATCCAGACCAGCTTATCTTCCAGCACATCGGTCAGCCTCTGTCAACATTAGTTATCTGAACTAATTATCTTATAAGAAAAAGATTTCTATAATTCAATTTGGGAAGTCCCTGATACCTTGTCAGATATCCCTATCATTTTGGGCCTCAGAAGCAGTGTGAAGCAGGTATGTGGATTGCTGCTCATCTCCTAGCCAGGAAACAGAAAAGAGAATGAGGATAGGACAGAACACCATAACACCCTTCCTTCAAAGACACACCCCAGCCACTGAGGGCTCCTCATAAGTAGACCCAGCCCTTGCGGACATTAACATGCACATCATAGTCCTGACCGTGTATTGATTGGTTCCCCTGGTTGTTCCACAGCTGCCATTAGGGTGTACCCTCACATTTGTGTAGAAGCCCCATAATCCCCTGAAGGTTTAGATTATTCAAAACCTACTTTATTTAGGGTTCTTAAGCACTTCAATCTCACTTGTAAGTCACTGGCCATAGGTAGGAAGGAAAAGAAGATTAATAGGAAAAGGGAGTTGTGGACCTGTTTAGAAGTAGTTCCTTGGGGGCAATCGCAACTCTTCGTTGTCGGGATACCAGCAGTCCAGTTAAATAGCAAATAACAAACAGGAACCAGTAGCAGTAGCTCGACCCAATAGAAACAGCGTGGCTCTACCAAGTCAGCATGAGTCAGCAGAAATGGCCAGAATCAGCCAGATTACCATGAGAAGTTATTTGAAGTGATTCTCCCTATCAAGTGAAGACCAGCAAAGACTAGCAAAGTGTTGCACTGCTTCTTCACTCTGTCTGTGGGGTTCCATTTATATTTTTTTCTAAGCATCATGTGCCCTCTCAAGTGTCTGTTTTCTGTAAAACATCACACACCCCCTCACAAGACAGCTTCCAGAAAAACATCACGTGATACAACTGAGTTGTTAAAGAAACTGGAAATTTCCACTTTCATCTCCCACACATCAAAATTACAGCCATGATACTCTGAAAGAACAGAGCCAACCCAGCCACTCTCTAGGCAGCTGCATCAAACATGGCTCTCTTCCCATTCATTTTCCAGCAGCACTTCATGCTAGGCACCTACATTGCCCACACCCAGCCCTTGCTAGCTTCCTGTCCCTTGCTGTCCCTTAGGACAACAGTTTCTTCACCTTTCTGGAGCCATTTTTCAGAGTCATTCGGCCCTCACCAGACCTCTTTTATTAGGACCTTGTGCTGCACTTTTGGTGCATTTATGATCTACAGCTCATCCTCTGCCCAGACAGACATCAGCAGGAGGCTGGAGGCCATTCCATCTCTCCAGTCTCCTCCCACATCCCTGTTTTTCCTGAAGTCCAAATCTTCTTTCCAGGGACCTCTGTGATGCTCTACAGTCAGACGTGCCCAAGCTTCTGTCATTATGAAACAACATTGTCATCCACAGAGATCACATGTTAGAGACTCACAGTAGGTCTTTTGTTTGTTTTAATTCATGATATTCGATAAGTTTACAATGTTGTATTGAGTGGCATTCATGGCTATCCTCAGCTGGAAGGATGCTGCCTGTGGACCACTGGTTGGCCTAAATGGCATGAACATTTCTTCAGTACCAGACATTCCATTATCTCTGCCCAACCCCAAGTCGCTGTCATTTTCCCCTGGAATGCCATAGAAGGCTCTATATTGTCATTCCTCCCTTTCCTAATTCATTTTCACATGCAAATCCAAGGACTCTTTAAAACTAGATGCGCTAGTCTGATACTTGGTAACTATGGTATGTCTCATCTAAAATGAATGACTTTAAAATGTATACATTTAAAAGAGTCCTGCATACCCATCCTCTTTACCCACGTCAAAGCATTTGTGCCACTCCAGAGGGACACTATACTTAGCGAGCACTGGCATCCAGCTTCCCTTCCTCAGGCCCACCATCTGTCAGTCTACCTACCGTCTTAATGGACTTAGCAAATTTGGATGTTTCATGGAAACAGATATGTGACCGTTTCTATTTGGCTTCTTTCCTTTGGTGCGGTTTATGAGATCTATCCATACTCAAGGCTGAATCTGTGCCTCGAGTTCTGTTTAACCAGTCACCAGCTTATGAGCCTCGAATATCTCGACCTTGTTAAGCACTGCGTGATGAGCATTTGTGCACAAGTGTTTGCATACTGGTTTTTAATCCTTGCCCAGTTGCTCAGTCATTTAGTAATCCTCTGCACAGCGTTTGGAGGGACCCAATGGACCACTTTCCAGGGTGGCCAGACCACTCAACTTTCCCAGCAGCTGTGTTGAAGATTTCCATGTTCACACTTGCCAGATAACACTTTTTTATTCTTTTATTTAAGTTACAGAGCTCTTTTGATGTGGTGGTACAGGTCTTTAATCCCAGCACTCATTTGAGGCCAGTTAGGACTATATAGTGAGTTCTTGGCTAGCCAGAGCTGCATAGTGACACCTTTTCCCAATAAACAAACAAACAAACAAACGAATGAATGAATGAATAAATAAATAAATAAATAAATAAATAAATAAATAAATAAATAATAAAGCCAAAAAATTGCTACTTACCTATTAGGTGTATTAAAACATATATTTGGTTTTTGAGTTATTGGTGTTGGGGGCTGAACCCAGGACCTCATACATGTTAAACATACATTTTTCTACTCAGCTATATCTCAACCCACAGTCATCTCCTCAAACATATGAAAATAAAACTGTATTAGCCTAACATCCTTTAATGTTCTGTCATTGTTCCTTGAAAAAGAGTCTCTCTCCCATCCTTGCAGGCCATTCTGCCCACCAACCTCTTTATTCACGCTATGTTCTTATTGCTTAAATGAGTCTGACTCTGATACACCTCAAGACCTTTGCTCACCCTATTCTGGAATACTTCCTCCCCAGTTTCCTGCCCTTTCCTGGATACAATCCCTTTTCTTCAGACTTCAGCATTGCGCTACTTCTGTTTCTGCCCACGTTGCATTTAGCTTCCACTGTTTCCCTTCTGTGTGGGGAAGAAAATACTAAGATGCAAAACCGAATATGGCTGTCAGAAAGAAGGTAGCCTCATTCTTACTAAAGAAAGATTTTTCCCATGTACTGACTCCTCCCACTTACAGAAGAAAACAGAAGACCACAGGGTCATTGTCCCCATGCTGTGAAGGATCAAGGAAGCACTGTTCTATAAAACTGATCTGTATAACAACCTAGAAGTCCTCACAGGGGCTGTGGATACAAGAAGCTGGAAGTCATTTGGAATCTTGAGACAGAAAGGGGATACAGGGCACAAAGACCCAGGAATACTGAAAGGTGACCAGGACATACTGACAAGACCTGGTGGCAGTGACTACAAGAACACTGTCCATGCCCATGTCTGGCTGGCACTTAAACACCCTATCAGCCCGAAGCTTCCCTGATGCTTCACAAACAAGACCCTCGAGTGAGCAGAAGGGACAGCTGGAAGGCAAAAGCAGGACCCTCGAGTGAGCAGAAGGGACAGCTGGAAGGCAAGAGCAGGACCCTCGACTGAGCTGAGGAGAGAGCCAGCTGGACCAAAGATGGCAAACTGTGAGAATGCAAATCCTGGAAAAGTTACTTCCTACAGGACCCCACATGGCAGACCTAAGCCACCAAGAGCACTTTGCCCTCAGCTATGCCTGGACACAGGGCAGCACCTGCACTCATGTGTCCTCTCCCTCTGGCAAGCTGATGTTTTCTGCTGCCCACCATCTCTTGCCAGGTGTACATGCTTATCTAGACAGGCACAGAATAAGAACTGACCATTTTTTCTTAACCAGCATTCACAGTTAGATTTCGAAATACAAATGTCCACATGAGATCATCTCTGTGCTTACTCAGCCTGCTACACACAAACACTGGGTAAAAGTCATAACTGAAATTTCAAGATGCCTAAAGAGACTTTTTTTTTTCTTATTAAAAGGCTGGAAGAGGGTAGATTTGCATACTTATCAGAGTATCCCAAGAGCACATCGATGTGAGCTTCAAGAACATCAGAACGAAACAAATCCCTATGTTTACGACCTTGGGCTAAAGAAGAATTTCTCTAAAAGGCATAACTTAGAGAGACTAGTGTAACTTAAAACTTCTACCTGCAAAAATACTTCCCTAAATTGGATGGCGGGAGGGGTTGGGGATGGGTGGGTGTTTACTTACCAAAAAAAAAAAAAAAAAAAAAGAAATGAAAGAAAGAAAGAAAGAAAGAAAGAAAGAAAGAAAGGAAGGAAGGAAGGAAGAGGAAAGGAAAGGAAAGGAAAGGAAAGGAAAGGAAAGGAAAGGAAAGGAAAGGAAAGGAAAGGAAAGGAAAGGAAAGGGGAGCAAAGATTGACAATGAGGCCCATAAGGAGTTTAGCCGATGCCTGTGACCTATCACGTGAAGGAGAGATGATCCAATATGGAAAGCTCCTGTAAAAGGTCTCTGCAGAGAGACGCAAACACAGACTACTGCTGACCACACAGGATGACGTCAACCTTTTAAATTACTGACATGTCCATGAAAATGAGGTCAGGTTGTTCTTCTACAGCAGGGGTGGGGCTCATACCTGCACCCTTGTACTCACAAGGCTGATGCAAGATTGGGAGTTCAAGATCAGCCCAAGGTATGGAGTGTCATGCTGCCTGAAAAAAAAAATTTTTATTTTTTTCTCCAAAAAGAGTGAGCACAATTTCAAAGTGTAGCACCAATGGGAGTCTAGTAACTTGTGTGGGTACCTTGGCAACTCAATGGTGACTTAAATGTATACTTTGACTCGGAAGTTCCACTTCTTCACACCTCCAGCAGCACACGAGCACAAGGAAACTTGACTAGTTCTTTTAGTGCAGCACATGTTGAAGAACACAGTTAGGAACAGTCCTAGCAGTGGCTGTAAACATGGATTCATGCAGCAACATGAAAGTCAGTGTAGACTGCTGTGCATAAAAGCATGGCTATACCTGCAGGAAGCATAACTGAGAAAAAGAAGCAGATTCCAGAAGTACCATTGAAAACCCACGCTAAGCAAAATGGCAGTCCTTACCCACAAACCCACAGGTTATGCCTCTGTATGTCCAGGTGATGACAAAGCAATAATAACCAAAGACAGTGGAGTCTGCACTGAGCATGTGTGGATTGCTTGCCTCTCCTTTTTCCTAAGTAATGAAGGCTTACGATTATTGCAAAAGTATTTCCATTATTGAGGGCATTAATTATAAACTAATCTAGAGGTGATTTAATATATGTTCAATAAAGCTGGGGTGCACCTCCGTGATAAAATGCTTACATAGCATGTTCCAGGCTATGAGGTCCAGCTCGCACCTGTGGAGCAACAACAATAATAATGAATGAGAAAATATCCAGGGGATATAAGTATATGCAAATATTGTGTTGTTTTATGCAAATGACTTGAACATCCTTGGGTTTTAGTCCTAGATGCAATACTCTATAGAAATAGAGAAATTGCTTCCATGTTTGTAGCTGTCCAGCAGCCACAGAGAACTGGGTACCTGAAAGGGAGGCTGGAAATAAAAAAGGACAGGTAGGCAAGAGAAGGATGAAGCCAAGACAAAGGTTTCTGATCAAGGCTCAAAGTTTAATATTCAGCTCTGCGTTTATATAGGGAAAGCCCACAGACCTGCCATCTTTTTCAGCTGGATTATGTTGCTTTCTTTCATCTGGGCTATGTTGCAAAGTAAGCTCAGCAGGCAGTCTGCTCCTGCAGGAAACCAAAGATGCAGCAAGATTCTACCCTAGGTCGGCTAGGTCAGCTGGAAGACGAACTGTGGTAAATAATTAAGGTCTATTTAGCCTGCTCAAAGCTGGGGGAAGGGCACAATTCCCCCTTTTTTGTTTTTAAATGATCTGGAATGGGGGGAGGACACACAATTTGCTTGTTTTCCCCCATTCCATCTAGGGAACAGAATGGCTAGGTGGTCGTGCCTGTCTTAGACCCGTGTCTATATTGCTCCTTCTTACCCATCACAGAGGATAAACACAGCAGTTTGATGTTTGTCTGGAGGACAAACACAGGTATTTTACTTGTTTGTCTGTTTGCCATGTGCATGCAGTGCCCACAGAGCCAGAAGAGAGCATCAGATCCTCTGGACTGCTGTTATAGACAGGTCATTTTCAGCTGCCAATGAGTCTTGGAATTGAACACAGGTCCTCTGAAAGAGTAGCCGGTGCTCTTAACCACTGAGCCATCTTTTCAGCCCTCATTCCAATGTCTTCTAATAGAGCACATATGTGTGCATGCATAGAAAGAAGAATGTAGGGCTGTATACCAGCTGACTCACTACAATTTCCAAAGGAAGGCAAAGAAGAAAAGTGGCCTTGAAAAAATATTAGATATATTTCAAGACAAATGTAATCATATGTTTTTGAATTATGCAGGTCATGTTGGAACAGGCCTTTAACTTTAGCACTCAGGGGACAGAGACAAACAGCTCTGTGAGTTTGAAGCCAGTCTGGTCTACATGGGGAACTCTATGCCAGCCAGGGCTACATAAAGAGACTGTGTCTCCAAAACCAAAGTGAAATTAGAATTTAAAGTTAAGTTCATTAGACTAATAAAGCTAAAAACATTTTAAGGCATATTTTATATATTTTGTGAATTCTAACCAATAGCATTTGCTGTGTTCTTGATTTCAGTTACTAGAATTTCAGTTATTAGGATTAGAGTTAGACACCAGAATATTTTAGGTGAACATAGTTATCATTTTTATTTTTTTAAAAAAAGCAAATAATTCTCTGTTTGCATGTAGATTATTTTGACAAGTGTGAAAATGGAAGTCTGGGAAATCGTATGTTCATGTTTTTGATCTGGACTTCTCCTTTTCCTCCAATTTATATGTGAGGTTTTCTTTAATACCACTAAATGGGTCATAATTTTTTTCCAATTTTTATTAGGTTTTTTATTCATTTACATTGTAAATGCTATCCCCAAAGTCCCCTATACCCTCCCCCCCGCTCCCCTACCCACCCACNCCCCCTTCTTGGCCCTGGTGTTCCCCTGTACTGGGGCATATAAGGTTTGCAAGACCAAGGGGCCTCTCTTCCCAATGATGGCTGTCTAGACCATCTTCTGCTACATATGCAGCTAGAGACACGAACTCTGGGGGTGCTGGTTAGTTCAAATTGTTGTTCCACCTATAGGGTTGCAGACCCCTTCAACTCCTTGGGTACTTTCTCTAGCTCCTCTATTGGGGGCCCCGTGTTCTATCCAATAGCTGACTGTGAGCATCCACTTCTGTGTTTGCCAGGCACTGGCATATAGCCTCACAAGAGACAGCTATATCAGGGTCCTTTCAGCAAAATCTTGCTGGTGTATGCAATAGTGTCTGCGTTTGGTGGCTGATTATAGGATGGACCCCTGGGTGGGGCAGTTTTTGGATGGTCCAT
>NC_034595.1:52011131-52017207 GCF_900095145.1 Mus pahari
ACTGATTAAAAGGAACCTGAGCCTCTGGTCAAGAAAGGCTCTGGTGTCCTTGTTCCTGCTGTCACAGGCCCGTCACTATTGGATTGGAGCAGATGTTGTGTTCCACTCACCAGTGATCCTAAGATCGCGTGGGCAGTCTGCTAGGGACCATGGGGGTGTCCGCCCACTCTGCACCCTAGGTGACCCAGTGTTGGCACAGACCAGAAGGGATTTGTCTAAATGGGTCATAATTTGTTTCACATTGATAATTTATCATTTCAGTTTTGTCTGCATTCTTCCATAGCACAGAAAGCAGGGAATGAGTTTTAAAAAAAAAGTCCTGCCCAGGCAGTAGTGGTGTACATGCCTTTAATCTCAGCACTAGAAGAGAAGAGGCAGGGGGACCTCTGAGTTCAAGGCCAGCTAATCTATAGAGTGAGTACTAAAATAGCCAAGGCTACACAGAGAAACCCTGTCTCATTTAAAAAAAAAAAAAAAAAAGGAATGAAGACCACTGTTCTATTTAGGCCTATACACATATATAAATTTAATCCTGTGCTACTTATGAATAGTCATAAGCTATAATATTTCCCAGAAATGCTAATGTTCAGATTCTCAGCTTTGTGATCTTAGCGTGTGTATATGTTTATGAAACTGAATCATGTGTTTCTTATCTGACTTGCTGTATGTATCTCATCTAGCAATAGGATGCTCTCTAAAACACTCACAGATCTACTAGCCTAATGACTAAATTTTTTTTGTATATATTTGTTACTTGTATATATGTAGCTTTTTGTTTCCAGTTTGATATCTTTCTTCCAGACATTTAAAAAGAGAACATTTATTATTGGAAGGGAAAAAAACATGCTTAGCATTACACAATACTGTGTACTTCATGATTTCACTCATATGTGGTCTGAACCAATGGATCTCACAGAGGCTGGACTATAATGGTGCTTCCTAGAGGCAGGATAGAGTAATGTAGAGGGAGCCATGGAGAGAAGTTGATTAATGGGCACTAATTTATAATCAGCCTGAAATTAGAATTTCTGGGGCCAGCAATATGCCTCAACAGGTAAAGGCACCTGCCACATAAGGGATATTCATCTACATAGACTATGTTGGCACACACACACACACACACATACACACACACACACACACACACACACACACATACACACTCAGAGAGAGAGAGAATTACATGTTTCAAAAACAAGAAAGGGGGTTGGAGAGATGGCTCAGCAGTTAAGAGTAATAACTGCTCTTCCAGAGGTCCTGAGTTCAATTCCTAGCAACTGCATGGTGGCTCACAAACAACAGCTGTGTCTGAAGACAGTGACAGTGTACGCATACACATAAAATAAATAAATACATCTTTAAAAAAAAATAGAAAGAAGTCAGGCATGGTGGCACACATTTTTATTCCCAACACTCAGGAGGCAGAGACAGGTGGATGAGTTCAAGGCCAGTCTATTCTGTAGAGTGTGTTCCAGGACAGCTAAGGCTACACAGGGAAATCCTGTCTTGACAAGAAAAAAAAGGAAAAAAAAAGCTAGAAAGATGTAGGCTGTTTTAACCAGAAAGAAACAATAAACATTTGAGGAGATAGAAGATAGTTTTAACCTGATTTCACCATTACTCAGTGCCTGTCTGTAAGAAACATCACACAGAACCCTATTAATATGTATATTTATATGATTAGTGCAGTTAAATAATACATCAGTGCTCTTACCCACTAAGGGTATTGATGCAATCTTATTTGCCATTGATATAGGTTCATGTTTATGTGCCAGTTTAAAAAATAAACTGAAATTGAAAATATTAAATATCCCACAATAAGAAGGAATGAATGAACTTCTGATGCATACAACAATATTACGAATACCCCAGAGGCTAAGTAACAGAAGCCACGACCAGAAGTAGTGGTGGTGGGGACTTCAGAAGAAATCTATGTAGTTAAACTACCAGAACATGCAAGATGGAGCTATAGAACAAAGATTTCTTTGCATCATTTTTCTCTTTCTTGAGCCATGTTCAGGTGTACATCTAGGGCAGCCTGGCTCCCTCCTGTGGAGATGTAGGTGACTGGATGCAGAAATGGGAATTATAGGACAAGCTGTTTCATGGAAAACAGGTTAATTTGGGGGGAAAAAATCTGTTTTTAAAGCATTTAATCATGACCCAACACTAAGCATTTAACTATTTCTCTATTTTCTGTGTAGGAGCAGAATGGCTGTTGAGGGGCATTGGGATGATGTAGGTCATAGGAGTGAGGCCATTTATTAAAACTGTCTACTTCTGGAACCTCAAGTTCATCCTAATGTTTGCCTAGCGTGCAAGAGACTCTAAGTTTACTCCATAGTAAAGCAAAAACAAAATGTCTAGTTGGGATCTCTCCATTTCAGTGTCACTCACTCAAAAGCCGAGGCTAGCACAGAAAATAAAATGGGCACAAAATTTTTAAAAATTCACCAAACCAAGCCCGGTAACACACACCTTTGATCCCAGCATTTGGGAGGCATAAGCAGGTGGATCTCTGAGAATTCAAAACCAGCCTACAGAGACAGTTATGGGCCAGTTAAGTCTGCAGCATTATAAGGCCCTGTCTTTAAAAATAATAATAATAAAATAAAGTACTTAATACCATTTCATGATTAAATGTTTTAAAAATCAAATTTTCCCAAATTAACCTAGCAGTTCTACACTTGATCTTAGCCAAAAGGCCGAGAAGCGATGCTAGCAGTTCTTAATTAAACATTTCATCTGTATTTCTCATCTCTGCATCTAGTTCTTCTCAGCCACTCAAGTCTCCACGGGAGGGTAGCCAGGTACCCATACATTTCAACATGGTTCTAGGAAAAGAAAAAAATATATATGCAAAATGTGCCCAATGTGGGCTCTTGGCTGGCGTTTTGTTTGCGGGAGTTGGAATGCCACAAGCTGACCCCACCCACGGGACAGAGCTGTCTAATGTGAGTCACTTGCATGCTAACTGATGGGCATATGTTCAGCCATCAGGAATCAGTTTACAGAGATGGGAAGCACAGCAGATGAACAGGAAAAGGACACCAGCTCAGCCCTTTAATTATGGAAGAGATGGAAAGGGCATAGAAACAAAGCACAGGGCCATGCAGGCTGGAGAGAAAACGTTATTGCCACGCAGGCAGAACGGTCCAGCCTCTGCGTAGTCTCCATGACCTAGGAAAGTCAATGGGTTTTCCAGATTAGATCTTTTCTTCTAATCCTCTAAGAACTGGGATGCAAATGTGAGATGTTTGGCAAAGACAGAAGCCAGGCAGGAGGTGGGGAGAGAGGCAGGGTAGGAACCCTCATCCCAGGCTGAAGACTGGAATTCCAAACAAGGGATAAGAACTTTCAGCCAAGTGAAGTGTAAGGTTGAAATTGTAAACACTTGGCAGTATTCTGAGGACTTCATGAATTCATGCATTAACATTGCCTGGTATTAAACAGCCTGTAGTGAGCCACACCCGAAAGTAGCAGCAGCAGAGGATGAGACAGGAAACGGTACTAAGCTGAGTGGTAGAGCAGGGGCTTTGCAAATCTTTTCTTAGTGAATTCTTAATGAACTTTGTGGATGCCATTCTTCTTCTACAGGCAGAGAGAAAAATAATGTCTTTACAATGTATCATTGTAGGTAACGTTGTTGCTATATGTAAAGAGGCATTGTAGATGTGGCATTTCCTCCTTTGAGTGAGAGGTGGATGGTAGGAACAGGCTGGGGACTCAGCCCATCCCTGCTGTGCCAGCAGCTGGAGCAGTCAGATGTCCTGCAGAAGGGCACCTGTATCCTATCCCAGCTGTTCACAACTGAGAGTTACTCTACCCTTGGCCAGCCTCTCCACTCCTTACTGTTCTGAAAGTTTCATCTACCTGTAGATGACTCTGATGTCCCAACAGTGTTCAAACCTCTGTGCGTACTTGAATTAAGAGACAAAAAGCCTTGTTATTATTTGTAAATAGGCATATGCCATGCAATGATGGCCACACAGGTGATCATCATCCTATCAAATTATATATCCTAGTGATGCTCTAGTCTTCTTAGTTTATGTGATTATCCAGACAATGACAAAAATCATCAAAGGACGTCTTCCTCAGAATATATTCTCGCTGCCAAGCAGCACATGACTATCACATACAATTTTTGACTTAAACTTTCTGAATATGCAGTTGGCTGGTAGTGCTAAGAGGAACTGCACTGCTGTGTAACCACCACGGCTATTTATGTTGAAAACTTTCTCTTCATCCCAGCTTGCGGATACTTTTCACCTCCTTGACTTGCAAAATAAATTCCATAATTAAGTGTTAGAGCTAGGACCAATTTGGAGATTTCATCCACATTTGTATAAATAAGGAAACTGGATGACATTTCAGAAAGGTTTTGCTCAAGGCCACCTAGCTAGAGGATGGCATTGCTGGAACTCAAACCCAGGAACCCTGGTTCTTAATGGAGAGCTCAGGCAGCAGGGAAACGGGTTCTACCGTGCTTCCTCTCCAGGCTGCTTCCTCTACTCTTGCCAGATACCCTGATTAGTAAAATGTACAGACCATAATGCCAATATCTACCAAGGCCTAATGGCACAGGCAGACTTCACTGTTGCATGGTAAGTAGGTTGATAGCCAAGGCTGGTATGAACAAGGACAGCCAGGATTCACTTACTGCTGCCATATAGTCACAAGTTAAAAAATTAGAACTGTAACTGTTCACTATAGGGAGGTGGAGCACGTGTGGAGGCTGCACTGATTAATTTTATTTATCATCTTATCTGGGCTTTTGGGTGTCCAGATATTGACCAAATGTTATATACGGAATGCATCTGTGAGGGCATTTTTGGTCGAAAACCTGGATAGATCAACTCTTGAAGACAGAGTGAATTCTTCCTTCATGACCACATTTGAACAAGATTGTTTTGTTTCTGCCTCTAGACCTGAACCAGATCATTGGCTCTTCCTGGGTCTTGAGTTCTCTGACTATCGTAGCACACAGGTCTTCAGGCTTGTACTAGAACTGAAGCTTTGGTTCTCTTTAGTTCTAGCTTGCTGACTGACTTGTAGATTTAATGACGTGGCCTGATCCTTCTAATAACTCTCTATGAACATGTGCATGTGGAAATCATTGAAGAAGACTAAATTCTCGGTTTCAATCATGGTACCTGGTATGTAATAGATAACACATAGAGGTTTGTTATATAAGCAATTGAAGACGTCATTAACTACCTGCATTATCTACAGGCTGAAACATTGACACCAATGAAGAAAAGCCTTCAGAAAATATACACAATGAATGATGGGAAGTTGGGCAACGGCCGTGAAATCATTTATCTGCTTACCCATTCAACAATTTGTCAACTCGATGGTATGTTGTGTACTTGTCTACCAAGCTCTTGACACATGAACATGAATATAGAGAACATGTGTACAACAAGTGTTGTAACTGTTCCCAGAAAGATGGTACCCCATGCAGTTAGGATAGAACTGTACAGTGGGAACATGTATTCCCCAAAGAAAAGGTGGAGGGCACGGGAGAAGCAAGCCACATCTTAGCACAAACAGGATGAAGAAGATGAGGTGGTTGGACAGATGCTGAGAACTGTCCCGGCATTCTTCATTCCACTCGACTATCTTGGGAACATGCCGGAAACCTTTTCATTGCTCAGTGGCTTCACTGGAGCACACAGAAAGCTTCATATTGAGAGAAAAGAACTTGTGGGGTTGAGAGATGGTTAAGGGCACTTGTTGCTCTTTTACCCAACTTGGTTCTTGTGCAACTAAGGACCATCGGCCCAAGGGTGGTGCCACTCACAGTGAACTAGGCCCTCCCACATCAATCTTCAATCAAGAAAATTCCCTATAGGCTTGCCTACAGGGAGATCATATGGAGGCATTTTCTCAATTATGAAACCCTCTTCCCAGATATGTCTAGGTTTGTGTCAAAAAGATAATAATAAAACAAAACAAAACAAAAACAAAAACCCTAACTAACACACACATGTAACTTCAGTTCCAAGAGATCCAAAATCCTCTTCTGGCCTTTAAGGGCACCAGGCACACACACACACACACACACACACACACA
>NC_034595.1:52017327-52019788 GCF_900095145.1 Mus pahari
TGTGTGTGTGTGTGTGTGTGTGTGTGTGTGTGTGTATACACATTGTGTATCTTTCTCAATTCCTCTCTACCCTATATTTTAAGACAGGGTCTCTCAGTGAACCTGAAGCTCATTGTTTGTCTGACTATGGTTTCGTTTGTGGATCTTAATTGCAGATGATATACACAAGCCATCAAGGCTACTTTCTACTGTGCATTATGTCTTTGGTCAGGGGCTCAAGAGCAGCCCTAACATACAAGGTGCTGCCAGGCTTGCTTTTTTTTTTTTTTTTTTTACCTTAAATGTCACCTAGCGTTAGAGCAAAGTATAGAGTCACTTCCCCAAGGCCATGGCACAAAGTATGTATGGTCTATAAATAGGCTCCCTTAGAAAAGTTCCGGCTGTTTCTAGAGCGATGAAATCAGGTCAGTGGCTAGAGTTTTCAACAACTCCACCATCAGACTGTGGAAACAGGAGCATATGTTTTGGAGTTGCGAAGTCACTTGTCTTAACAGCATCCTCTAATGCTATATCGGTGTGAAGTCTTCTTGAGAAGTTGTCTGACCCACAAAATCTAATCAGGGATTTTAAAGCCTCTTGGGAAACTGTGTCATGGACTGCCTTCAGGTTAGAATGTCAAGCTTTTAACTGATAGATTAGACTACTGATTTAAAGCACTTCTGTGCCCGTCTTGAAATCTCAGTAAGGCTTCCATAACGATAAAACAGAGACCTTGCAAATCTAGCCACCGTGTGCTTAAAATACACAGTTTTAATACTCAGGGACAACGGACTTCTAATTTTCACTCAAACTGAGTTTGATAAGGTGTGAGCTAATCCTCATGCCCTATCTCTCTCTAGAACCATCCGAGTATTTCCAGAGCCTTGGCTGTGTGTCAGATACTATGCTGGCCACTTGTAAGAGTCTGTCCACACACAGCTTCCTTGATGGGTGACCTTCAAATGAGTATATAATGAGCAAGTGACAGTCACTCAGAAAGACATAAGAAAAGGGAGAAAGGTGTTCTAGGTGAGGAGAAACCATATTAACAGGTCCAGATGAGGTAGTTGCCTGAGTTGCAGCTTAAACAAGCACCTGCTCCTCCTGCTTCTTTTCTCTAGGGTAGAAAATGTTTTCACATCTTGGGTCAAAACAAATCTCTTGAAGTTGCAGACCACCCACCTGTGAGTGGGCCTCTGTAAGATAGTCCAGCAGATCTGGAGTCGTATCCCTCGCCACTCCTTTTACCAAGTCTCTGCAATCTGGACCACATCCTCCTCCTGCTCTAGGCCACCCCAGGGTGACAGGACAAGGAGAGGTCAGTCCTATATTAAAAAGTCTGCCAAATTGTTAAAAAAATAATCTGTGGTGGTTTGAATAAGTTTGGCTTCCATAGACTCCTGTATTTGAATGCTTGGCCCCTGGGGAGTGGTCCCATTAGGAAGTGTGGCCTTGTTGGAGGAAGTGTGTCACTGTGGGGGTGGGCTTAGAGGTCTTCTAGTGCTCAAGCTTTGCCTAGTACAGAAGAAAGCCTCCTCTTGGCTCCCTTTGAAAGACCCACAAGGTGACGAGTCCCCGACATTCTGACTCAGGAGAGGCGACACCCCAAATCACTCACGAGAAACGGTCTTGATGCAAACTGCAAGAGGTTTATTCGGGAAAGACCAGTGCACTTGGGATGACTTGTATCCCATGCAGGGGTAGAGGAGTCAACAACAAGCTCAAGGAGTAAGGGGTTTATAAAGACACAAAAACCACAAACACTTGGCATTGGGCTATAGAAAGGCAAAAACCGCAAACACCTGGCATCCTGGAACAATGGGGCTATTTTGGACACAGGTCTAGGGGCTTAAATAATTTTTTACTCTCTGTCAGGATCTTTCACCTTCACATCAAGATGTAGTACTGTCAACTCCTCCAGCATGATGACTGCAGGTGTGCTGCCTTGCTTCCCACCAGAACGATAACGGACTGAGCCTCTGAACCTGTAAGTCATCCCAATTAAATGTTGTCCTTTATAAAGAGTTGCCTTGGTCATGGTGTCTCTTCACAGCCATGAAATCCTAACTAAGACAGGACTAGACCTGAATCTGCTTGTTCTACCTTGCTTTTCTTTTTCCTCTGTATCCACATCAAAGCCCCCGACCCATGCTCTGCCATGATGCCTACACCAGCCCCATCTGGGGCTGCCTCACCTGGCGAGGCATAGCCTCTTTCTTAGGAGCTAATAATAACTTTCTTTTCATGACCCTGCATTTCCTCAGTTGACCTCACCATAAAGAAGAGATCTCAGACACATCTCTTCTTTAAAAATTCTGTCAGTCAGCTTTATGTTGAAACAGAAATCTCCAGTCAGTCCACATTAAAGTACATGATGGCGCAAGTTTTCAAAGTATCTTTAACAAATTAAGGAAAAATGCAAAATGCTGTGGTTTAGTTTGTAGATCTTAATTGTAGAATTTCTTCTTCTTCTTCTTCTTCT
>NC_034595.1:52019923-52023182 GCF_900095145.1 Mus pahari
TCCTCCTCCTCCTCCTCCTTCTTCTTCTTCTTCTTCTTCTTCTTCTTCTTCTTCTTCTTCTTCTTCTTCTTTTTCTTCTTCTTCTCAAAATGAGACACATCTTAAAGCAGACCTAGTTCAACCTATTATCATAGATTAATCAAAATAGAAAAGTGTTATCAGGATAAATACTGATGAGGAATGTTTACAGATATACCATTAAAATATGTTCGGTATAGACTCTTCAAAAGTCTCTGATATTAATTGCACACTCCATAGAGAGTGTAGTGCTTGGTCATTTGTTGAACAATCTGTGTCTCAAGCACTGTGTTACACGTTAGAACAGAATGCTGAACAAAGCATGGGTCTCAGCCTTGCAAAGCTTCTGCCAGAGAAGGAAGGGGTCTAGGAAATCTATAGGATGAAGGTGTGGTGAGAGAGTGCTGCCAGGAAACTGTAGGAACAGGGTGGTCGGAGTAGCCTCATTGAGCAGAAGAACCATTTGGGAACCTTAGGGACGAGCCTTCTACATTGAAGGTGCAGCTAACAGCAGGCCCTAAGATGGATTCTGAGTGGCTGCTGAAGAAATAGAGCAGTGATATGAATGACATTGTATGGCTTCTTCATCATCTATTGTCATATTCATCAAAGGGATAGAAGGCACTGTTCTTTCTCCAGGGCAATGTATGAGCATGGAACCCGCCCAAACAGCACTCCTCTAATGAGCTTCTCAATTATACCTACTAGTCAACACTCTTAAGAAAACATCTTACCTTATTATCCCCTGTAGCTAGTGTTTTCATTCATCACTAATGTTTATGGTATTATATAAGGAAAGGAAAACATTGCATGTGGCACCTAGTTAGTAGCTCAGCATAAGAATCACCTACAGAAGCCAGGCAGTGGTGGTGCACGTGCTTAGTCCCAACACTTGGGAGACAGAGGCAGACGGATTTCTGAGTTCGAGACCAGCCTGGTCTACAGTGTGAGTTCCAGGACAGCCAGGACTACACAGAGAAAACCCTGTCTCAAAAAACAAACGAAAAATAATCGCCTACAGAGATTTTTAAAAATTTAATTCATAGGCTTGGAGAGATCCTTGGCTCACAATCATCTATAATTCCAGTTCTGGGGGAACCCTACCCTCTTCTGGCCCCTTAGGCACATGGCACAGTGCTTGGGACACAGTTTGCTCAATGACTGACCAAGTGTCACACTTTCTATTAAGTGAGGAATTAATATCAGAGCTTTTTTGAAGAGTCTATATGAAAAATATTTTAATGGTATATTTGTAAACACTTCTCATCAGTATTAATCTGGATAATATTTCTCTATTTCAATTAATCTATGATAACATGTTGAGCTAGGTCTACTTTAAGATATGTATTGTTTTGAAAAAAGAAGAGGAAGAAGAGATGAAAGTGAGGAGGAAAAGGAGGAAGAAGAGGAGGAAGAGAAAGAAGGAAGAGGAAGAAGAAATTCTACATTTAAGATTCACAAACCAAACCACAGCATTTTGCATCTTCCCTTACTTTGTTAAAGCATTACACACATGTGGAACACAGACATACATACAGGAGGAAAACTCATATGCAAAAAATATAGTCCTAGGGCTTCCATGGGCTGAGTGGAATGTGGTGAGGCCTGAGCCAGTGTTCACAGACACTTACACTACAGGCTCCTCCCTAGCCAATGCCAACAATTAACAATGGCGAGCGATCTGAGGAGTGCGGTTTCATAGAGCGTATCTCCTTTCCATTGCCCAGCACAGAAAAGATGGAGAGTTTATCTCCATTGAATTGCTCAGCCCTGGGGCAGTGGGAAAATTTTATCCCGTCTGTGAATGAGCTGACCTCTGGCACAAAGTGGTCTGCTAGATAAATGGGGTGGTTATCCTGAGCCAGATCGCCCCTATGGGGAATTTGAACTGGAGAGTCAGACAGACCCAGAGACAGACATCGACTCACCCACAAATTGGCACTGCGACTCTTGCCTGCTGCTTCTGCAATGGCTGTGTGGAGGTGTCATCCATTTAAGATAACTGCAGAGACCAGGTGAGAAAACGTGTGCAAAGCTCTTGCCATACAGCAGGTGCTAACTGTGAAAATGGTCTACATTCCGTCTCCATTGTCTTCCACAGAGCACTGAAAACTGTGGTGGTATGGTGAGAATATGAGAAGCTAGATTCTGAACCACAGATATCCTACCCCAAACCCAGCCAGCCTCTGAATTCCCACAAGAATGAAGTTGATATGAAACACCGATTCATTGTCATGGTGACTCGGTATTGGTCCTTAGTGTCAGGAATTACTTCAGGTAAGCGGCAGAGAGCAGACTGTTAGAATACTGTCATACATCCGGTGGCTGGAAACTCTGAGAATGTGACCCTCTCAGAGCTCTGAAGTTCAAAAAGAAGGTGGCAGCTGGGCAGGCTCTCTCTGAAGGCTCCAGGACAACCCCTCAGTGCCTTTCCCAGACTGGAGAGGGCTACTGGGTCTGCCTCCACCTTCATATAGCCTCCCCTCCAACCTCAGTGTCCCCTGCTTTAGAGTATCAGTCACTGGATATAAGTTCCACTCTAAATCCCAAATGATCTCATCTAAAGAGTCTTAACTAATTACATATGCAAAGACACTATTTCCAGATTAGGTCAAATTCCAAACTAGGAAGGACATAATATTCAGCCTACTACCCTACCTAACTATAATTCAGATTGCTAAATATTCCCCAAGTATGTTCTGTACCCATCCCTTAGTAATACCTTCTTTGATTTAATCAGATCAGGGCAATGAATAACATGATCATGTGACTTACATCCTAACCAAAATAGTACAATCAGGATCACAGTGTGACTCCTTAAATAATAGGTGCATAGTCTTCCTCCTTTTCTCTCGGGCTCTCTGGAATTTAGGTGTGATGGCTTGACCTAAGCAGCCATTCTGGGCCACACACTAAAGTCAGCAAGAGTCTGAGCTATTGGCAGCCTTCCAGAGCCGCTCTCTCCTGGCTGACGCCTATGTAACAGAAGTGAACCTCTACCGTCATATGTCATTGTCATTTGTTTTTTTTTTTTTTTTTTTAACACAGAGAGAAGGGCCTAATCATACCAAGTATTCTGCCTTTTGTCTCATGGTGGGTCTGATATATAAAACTTCGGAATTAAAAAAAATATATATTGAGCACTTTAGTAAAAATCATGGTGGTTCCAAAAAGCAAGACTTCTGTACTGGCTAGCTTTGTGTCAACTTGACACAGCTGGAGTTATCACAGAGAAAGGAGC
>NC_034595.1:52025332-52073718 GCF_900095145.1 Mus pahari
ACAGCAGTATGGAAATGTAAGCTGAATAAACCCTTTCCTCCCCAACTTGCTTCTTGGTCATGATGTTTGTGCAGGAATAGAAACCCTGACTAAGACAACTTCCATATGAAGATTGTTATTATAACCACATTAATTTAGTTAATAACTTCCTGAGAGCTTATATTATGCTTCACTATTATATGTACTTGTACCTTCTTTAGGAGACAACCTGAATAAGACAATTTTCTATCGAGTTTCTTTGAACTCTGAGCGACTGGCCCATGTCATTGCCCATCCAGGATATATTATTCATAGTGTGGCCTCTTTGGTGTCACTACAAGGTGGATGGTGCCCCTCCAAACCCATGGCCCTGCCACATGTATCAAGGGAAAATATAAGAGGATTCACTCATTTAAGGAATATTCTTGAAAAGCCAACAGTGTCTAGGTTTTAAACTGTACAGCAGAGCCACATTCCTGAGAATAATCACCCAGGGGCCCACTGTAGATAACAGTGTAGATAATAGGGGCCCAACATACATAACAGTGTAGATAACAACTCAAGGACCTTAAACAAGGGACAATTTAGTAAAGCAACAGGTTGCCTGGGCTGTATGTAGCAGTCAGCAACTCCCAAGGCCCACTCTTATAAACCATTGAAGGCTCTATGGGCCTATGGGCTGCCTGGGATCCCATTCTGTGACAGCCTTACCCACATGAAGGCAACAGCCACTTTGCAGAACTTTCCTGTTAGCCAGAGTACAGAGGCACGATGTGTCTTTTGCTGATGGCCGCAAGGCTGGCTTTCTGAAGGCTCCAGGTAGTTTTTAGTCCAGTTGCTCAAGCAAGTCACAAAGCCAACTCCATGGGGCAGAGTAGGGCAGTCCTACAAGGGTGCAGAACAGGGATGGCTGGACACAGATTTGGTAACTAGGAATTTTCTGGGCACTGGGAAGACTAGAGGAGACAGGTCCGTGCTGAGTTTCCCTTACCTGCCAATCTTTTACGTAGTTAGAGTATCTTCTTTATGCAGAGTAGTGGGGGTTCATTATGAGGTTTCCATACCAGTATACTTTGGTCATATTGTCACCTCTTTTGGCCCCTCCCACTCACCCCCCAGTAGATCTCCTTTTACTTTCTTTCATGTTTTTCTTTCCTTTGTGTGTGTGTCTGTAAGTGGTGTATGTGTCTGTACATATGTTTGGGTGGGTACACGCATGTACGTGCATGTAAAGGTCAGAGGTCAATGTCAAGGGACCTTCCTCCTTCACTCTCCACCTTATTTTTTTTTGACTGTCCTAACTTGTTTATTGGATATGAATTTTACAAATATCATGTGTATTAGCGGTAACGGTGGAGCTGGAGAGTATTGTGCCTTCTCCAGGCTGCACGGCGGGAACCACCAATAGTGTGGGTAGAACTTGTGGCCCTTTCCAAGGCCACCGCTCTTTCGGCCAGCAGATGTCAGCCCACGCATCTCTCTGTGTTTGTGGACTGGTTTGGTGATCCACTGGGTGTCAGGATTTCTTCTGATAGCTTTATGGAATGGATCAATGAGGATAACCTCAAAAAATTTGTATGTGGAATCTTCACCAACCCAGTAGGAATTCAGGACCCTCAAAGCCCCACACTGGCATCCAGCTCTCTCCTCAGCAACAGACTGAAGGCTTCGGGCAAATTTTAGCTGGTTAACACCATGGTGGGACAGGCTTGCCGAAAGTTGCAGCCTTAGGAACTGGGCGTTTGCGACCACCGCAACGGACATGAATCCTGTAAATGACATAGCCTTGCTTAGCCTTGTCTTCGAGCTTTATCAGGCCGGGTGGGGCGGGGAGCCCTGTGCAGCGCAGAGAGCTGGAGGTATTGCCAGCAGCGGACCCTCAGAAGAAAGCACATCACTTCCGACTGCTTCTTCCTCCATAGCTCCTGGATGTATTTGTATGCACCCATCTTGGCTCACCTGATGGCTGCCGCCAGAGGAAAGGCTCCACTTATTTTTGAGACAAGGTCTCTCAGTGAACCTGGAGCTCAGTTTGAACTGAACAGGCTGGCCAGCAAGTCCCTTGGTTCCTCGAGTTCAACCTCGTCAGCAATGGGATTAAACATCCATCCTTCTTATATCTGAACTGAGGAGTTCATGCTTGCATAGCAGGCACTTTACCAGCTAAGCCATCTCCCCAGTTCCTTGTGTATTTTTCAAACATGTATATTTTGCATGAGAGAAAACATACAGTATCTGTGAGTTTGCCTTATTTGGTTTAATATAATGATCTCCAATTGTGTACATTTTTTTTCTGAAAATGCTCACCTTATTCTTCTTTGTGACTATATAATAAAGACCCCATTGTTTCTATAGAACATATTTTATTTATCCCATTGTCAGGTTCTTAGGTTGATTCCATAGCCTGTCCAGTGCTTCAGTAAACATGGTTATGCATGCATCCCTATTGTATGTTGCCACAGATTCCAGAAACAGTATATACCCAGGAGTGGTATAGCCCAACCATACGGAAGTCCTACCTTTAGGTTATTTTTTTATTTTTATTTTTTTAGAAACCTCCACGCCAATTTTCACTGTGGTTATACCAGCTTCCACTGCTACCAACAATGTATAAGAACTCCTTCCCATCCTCCAACCTCACTAACATTCAGTTGGTTTTGTCGATGTTAGCCATTCTGCCTGGGTTTACCCTCCAAGGACTCAGGAAGGCTGCTGCTGCTTCAGCTTTTTGGGAAGTGCTTCCTTTCTCAAGCGGTGAGGACCCGCTGGGTTCTCAAGCAAATACCCCCAGAGTTAAGGCCAGGTATCAGAACCTTGGCTACCAATGCTACAGAAAAAATAAATAAGTAAATAAATAAGTAAATAAATAAAATCGATACCTGCCAGAAGGAACAGGTAGACACAGGCTTCCTGCCTCACAAGAGTCATGGCTGTCTAAGTGAGGCTGTGCACGGCAAATGAGTAATGCCGGAGCCTGTGATGGGGAGTTTCGAGCCTCTCCATCTTGGTTGCTCAGTAAGACACGACCTGGGGGTAAGAATGGAAGTGAAAAAGACAGTTTTACTACCACACATCCCCTCTTCCGGTCTGTTTTCCTACCACGCATTCCCTCTTCCGCCCACCGTTTCACCTGCTCTTCCACCTGGCACCTTGCACTGTCTATCCGCTCCACGATCATAAAGATGGCTGTCAGGAAGAGACAGAAATGGTGACCTGCTTTAAATTATGATTGGGCTCCCGTGTTTCTGGATCAGACTTAGTATGCCACGTGTCTAAATTTGGAAGCAAGTTTGCAGTGGAGGTGTGGAAACACATCTTTTTTTTTACACATACCACAGGAAGTGGGTTTTTATAAAAATCATCCAAATATAAAATAATTTAAAATGCGTAGGAATCAGAAGGTTTGCACATGCAGAAGGGAGACAGGTTGCCAATGTGGCAGGCCCTCAAGTGGATATGGAGGACGCGTGGCACTTAGGCAATTGGTTCCTTGTGCCTAAGTGCATCACGGCTTTTGTTATGATGAGCAAGGAAGTCAGTAACATTTACCCTAATGAGCTATGTAAATAGCACCAGAGGAAAAATTATAAGTCTCTTGTTCCCCACCAAGAACATAGAAGTGTTCACTTGAGGGCACAAAGATGTTTATAAAATTTCAAAGCCCAATGACCAGGCCTGTTCTGTTGAATGAAAAAGCCACAGCTGTCAAAGTAGCCATTGGATCCTCTCTGTCAGTGTTCTGACCCCTCCCTTTTTCTCATCCTCCCTCCACATGTCCTTACCCACCCCCACACCAGAACTAACTCGGGTTGCCAGCCAGCATCTCGGCTGTGAATTTTAACATCAGTTGTGTAGGTGTATTTTCCTTCTGAGACGCAAAAAAAAAAAAAGCTGAAAACTCTCTTCCAATTAATCTCTCATTCTCTCCTAGAAAAACAAAACTATGTTAGCAGTTCAGCATGATTAATTCTTTCATTTAAAAAAACAAAACAAACTAGAACAGCCTTCCTTCCACTTATGACCCATGACACCTCCTTCTTGAGCCATCTTCCCCCTCCTAGCCACTGCTTTGAGTGTGTTTCTGTTACCATTGCTCGGTCCTCCTTGCCTCCTCTCCTCAGTTTGGTAGTTCTTCCAGATCTTTCCTGATACTGAAGCCTTCCTTGGCAAGGCCATCACCTTTCCCAAAATTCAATGGACACTCTGTCCTTACTTTTATTGCCTTCACCAGATTGTGAAAACATTCCCCTTGGCTCTGAGACCGTGCATTCGGACCAAGCATTTTCTTCTTCCGCTTTGGTAACTGGTCCAGACCGTTTAAAGATGTAATAAAATGCTAAATGGAACTTCAACCGGTGTCTCAAAATGAAGCTGGAACTTAGAGCCAGAAGTAAGGTATAAGTCCCCCTATAGTCAGGAAACTGACTTGCTAGGAAAGAACTAGTCTCCTGTACCCCTTGGCCATATAGGGAATCACTCAAGTTATGATAAGTCTGTTGCTGGACCAACACAAAGGGCTATGGCTTTTGTCCTTACAGAGGAGGTCAGGGTTTTGTTCCATTCCCCAGGAGATAATTAAGCCAGTAATCAGGGACATGAAGGGCTAATGGCTGATGCTTTCCACAAAGCACTGACCACTGACCCAATTGGATGCTTGAGCAACTCGTTTGGCCAGAGACAAACACATGACTTAAGAATGCCTGGCTTGTTGTTCTAGGAGCTAAAAAGTCTGTGATGCTAAAAACAGAAGCTGCCTGAAAGGGGAGAAATAGTAGAACAACCTATACCCCCCCCCCGAAGTCTAGAATATTCCTTTGGAGCATCCGCAGTCTCTCTATTGTTGAAAAAAGTCGTTTTCTCCACTTGATGTGTGGATTGTATACTCTCACCTTTTACAGTAAATTGAATATGTAACCAGCTCTTGGTCCATGAGGTGAGGACACAAAGGGAGGCTCCACTTCAGGTCAAGAGATTGAAGTAGAGCGAGATTCCTTATTTCCCACATGCAGTGGACATCACAGAAGCTAGGCAAGAGGGTGATTCTCAGTCAGCTCAGAGCTCTGAAAGGCCATGCTAGGCCTTGCTGTTCACTAACTACCGGGGTAAAGAACACTGTCATGGTATGACCTCACTCAACCTTGACTTGTAAGGCAGCATGGTCCTACAAGGATTCTATCCAAGAAGTAGGGTAGTTGCCCCAGCTGGGGAAAAAAGTAGGGGTTGAGGGTAATTCTGAGAGTTAAATAATCATCTTCTGAGTCACAATTGTAGTTTGTACAGGTATCTCCAGAGGTCCCCTATAAAAGGTAGACCATTATGTTATCTGTCATTCAGGGAGCATTTAAAAGCCAATTTCCCAAATGCATGCTGTGTTCCTTAGGGTTTCTAGTGCTGTGAGGAAACACCATGACCAACAACCAAGCTGTAGAGGAAAGGGTTTATTTGGCTTACACTTTCTTCCCACAATGTTCATCATTGAAGGAAGTCAGGACAGGAACTCAAACCCGGCAGGAACCCGGAGGCAAGAGCTGATGCAGAGACCACGGAGGGCTGCTGCTTACTGGCTTGCTTCTCCTGGAGTGCTCAGACTGATTTCTTATAGAACCCAAGACCACCAACCAATTCAGGGATGGCACCACCCATCATGGGCTGGACCCTCCCCCATCAGTCACTAACTAAGAAAATGCCTTGTAGTTCAGTCTTATGGAGACATTTTTTCTCAGTTGAGGTTCCCTCCTCTGAGATGACTCTAGTTTGTGTAGGGAGTTGACATATGAGTAGCCAGCACACATACTGTGTCTGTGCTGCGTTACATTTATATTCATATCGTAATCTGAGTGAATCAGTGAGGAAATGGAGGAAAATAAGGAGAGACAAAAAGGTTGACAAATAGCCATCTCCCCTCTACTTGCTGATCTAGGGCAGACCAGGCTCAAAGGTCCAGACTTTGGAAGAAGTACCAGACTCCATGTGACATGGAAACATTAATTTGCATTGGTCTGAATGTTTTCTATGTGTGAAAATAGAAGATCTGAATACCTGGGTTGTCCCAGGAGGTGTGATGAATGAGATGGGGAGGGAGGGAGGGAGGGAGGGAGGGAGGGAGGGAGAGGGACTGTAGGCCTTCTCCAAGGCTCCCAGTGCACAGGCTGCAGGCAGCTTCCTGATTCCATCTTCTTACATGCTGGCTGCAGGTTTCAACGTGGTGTTCTTTTCCAAACCTGTTTGTCAGGCATAGCCATTGTCCCCTGATCTGAGTCATAAAAGTTACAAGGGGGCTCTGATACTTAAGTAGCTCCTGGGACTCCATCAAGGGCTGACCTATTCTCTCCTGTCTGTGTTCTTCTAAACCTGTCCCTCCTTGGGGCTTGCCTGGTTCTTTCATTATCCAAGGAGGAAAGTTTAACTTTTGCCATCTGACTCCAAACATTTAAACACCAAATTCTATTATTGACCTTGCTTTTTAATTATTTTTTGTGTGTGTTTGTTGTTGTTTTGTTTCTATTTGGGATTGCATATTTGATTGGTTTTGTTTTGGTTTTTTGAGACAAGGTCTCACTATTTAGCTTTGGCTGTCCTGAAACTCACTTTGGAAACTAGATATTTGCCTACCTCTGCCTCTGGAGTGCTGGAATTGAAGGTGTGTGCCACCATACCTGGTCTTCTGATTATGTTTTAAAACTAGATTTTCTTACTTTTTGGGTATCTGTATGTGTGGAAATCAGAGGACAATTTGCAGAAAACAGCTCTCTTCTTCTACGATATGGAGCCTGAGAATTTATCCATATATTTATCTCTATATTTATCAGGTTGGACAGCAAGCACCTTTATTGGCTGAGCCCCCTCAGCGGCCCCTGACTTGTTTTCTAAGTGCATCTCACATCCATTCATCTTTCTCTATCCTCAATGCACTGGCTCATTGACCAAGGCATCCTTCCTTCCCATTTGAAGAACTACAATGGTCTCCACCTGGACTCTTCTAGTATAATTTGTTGATTCTTCTTGTTGTTGAGAAAATTTGTTGGTTCTTTTTGTGGAGATCCTTATATAACAAAAGTTATAAAACAAATATGCCATGCACGTTCTGCATAACAGAGCTTAACACTAAATCTGGGGACAGGATCCAACGACAAAACTAAACCCTAGGACGAGGGGTGCAGGGCTGTAGCTCAGGGGTAGCACACTTACCTAGCATTCTAAGGCTCAGGATTCAATATCCATCATCATTGCAAGGAAGGAAGGAAAGAAGAAAGGAAGAAAGGGAAGAAAAGAAACTAAATGTACAGAACAAGGGTCTTCCTCATGGATTTACATTCAGTGAGCAATATCAGTTATCAAGCCAAGAATGCATTCCATACCAAGAGTGAACGGGTTCAAAAGTAGTAGGCATTTTGCAAATACTCACAGAACTTTTTTTTCACACTCGAGGTCTGTCTGTGTCGCATTAGTAGAAGTACTGTGTGTTCATTCAGTGGGATTAGGGGAATATACTTTGGTCAGTTAAAAAAAAAAAAAAAAGACAGATGGACTGAAGTAATAGCTCAGTGGTGGAATGCCTGCTTAGAAGGTTTGAGGCTCTGAGTTTGATCCCTCAAACAGAGAATTATGAAGATAAACAAACTGTCATCTGTTTGTGCTTCTGTAACACACGGTTGAACTGAACTAAGGCTTTAGGAGATGAAGGAAGGCCTACCTAGGCAACACTCCCATCACCATGCTACAAGGCCTATCTCCCTCCCTCCCTCCTTCCTCCCTCTCTCCTCCCTCCTTCCCTGCTCCTTCCCTCCCTCCTCCCTCCTCCCTCCTCTCCTCCTTCCACATTAGTGGTGCCCTTAGGAGAAGGGCATGCGCAAACAAAATGAATGTGTTAAGGAGTAGAATGACCTCCAGAACTTTCTGGAGGAATGAAAACCACATATATCTCCATAAATCTCCCACAGAGCTATAACCAGTGTCAATAGACCAACTTTGTTGTTTTGCGGTACTGGAAATCAAACCAAGGGCCCCATGCATGGTAAGCAAGAGTTCTGTCCCTGGGCCACATCCACTGCTAAGATATTTTTTAATCTACTTTTTTTTTTTCCCTGAGCAGATCACTTTTTGGATTATATCACATGAAATCTGGTGACTTTTGGAATTAGTTTAAATTGCAATATAGTACCTTGATGCCTGCCCACTCTTCTGCCCTTAGCAAACAACGAAGGATCCAGTTTGGCCGTGGTGGGTAAGGGAGGGGTGAGGCTGCATTCGTTGTAAAAATGCTGGATTTGCTACTGCAGTCAGCGATGCCCTCCGATGGCAGTGGGAAGCATAAAGCACTACTTACCTTTATGCCCAATGGTTGCAGGTAAGCCACAGGTACTGTGCATCACTGAGTCATTCAGAGACCCACATGTCAGAGCCGCTTCATCTGGAGTGTTCATGAGACGAAGAGAGTGGAAATGGAGTCTTTTGCTGCCTCACCCAGAAAGTGACATGTCACTGCTGCTCCATTTGCTAGCTAGCTACATGGCCTGCATTATGTAGGGAGTGGACATGGGTGAGAGGCGATGCCTACTACCCAAATCATTAGGCCCTTTGTTCAGAAAGCCTTTCCCACCAACACCCCTCCCTCCTCAGCCTAGGGAAGAAGTGTTACTGAGACAGGCCTTCCTTGGCAACAGCCACCTCTTTTCAATGACATTGCTCACATTATTATGCCCAACCAATCATTGTCTAACCTGTCTGAGTCTCCTCAATGCCTATAATTCCTATTGTCCTCTACTTCACCTGGCTAACTTCCATTTCCCTTACAGAGCTTAAACTACTTTCAGTATTCACAAGGAAACACTGCTATTGGGAGGATCTGAAACTTGCAGAAGGAAGACCCCAGACTCAGATAGTATGCAAAGAAAAAGGAGCATGCATTCTGCAGAAACAACCAGCATGTGGGGGCCAACCATTCTTCCAAATGGCGACCCCAGACAAAGGCATGCAGGCCTTCTTATCAGGACCTGGAGGAACTCTCTAAAAAGATTAGACAATCTAAAAATTCACTGGTGGGTGTTAGGGAGTCACAGGTGGTCAGTGATCTGCATTCTTAGGTCATGAACATTTAACCATAGGATGAGATAGCACAGATGGCCCATTCTGAGATAAGATAACTCCCCAATTTTGTGGTTATCCCCAGGCTCTTCTTTGGGAGGGTGTTTTATGGCCTTGTTTCTGGATTTAATAAGTCTGTTCCTGGATATGGTACCTTATGGCCTTCTTTTCAAAATCAGACCTGGTCCTTAAATGGAGACAAATGGGGTTTATGTGATCCTTTCATTATGAACTCTGAATATCCTGGTTATTCTTTTCTCAATATTCTTCTGAACTGTGAGGCCAGACAGATGCTAAGAAGGGTAATTGCAGTGGTTTGAATGAGAACCCCTCCCACCAGGCCCTTATATTAAAATATCTATTCAGTTGGTGGAACTGTTTGGAAAGGATTAGGAAGTATGGCCTTGTTGGAAAATATGTGTCACTGGAGATGGGCTTTGACATCAAAAGTCCATGCGATTTCCAGTTATATCTCTTTCTGCCTCTGCCTGAAGCTAAACTGAAGAGTTTGGAATCAATTTAATCATTGTAGAAGTTTCCAAGACAGCCTAATATCACTTGGTTATTACTAATCACTCTTATGCAGATCTTCAATGAAAAAGAACAATCAGAGCAAAAAGAAACACAAAATATACAGTTTGGGAAGAAAAAGAACACCAGGAAATGTAATATTGGAGCCTTGGTTTGAGCCGAAAGGGTCAGGAGAAATGGACTAAATGGAGTGGTCCCCTTAGTGCAATGCAGCTAATACTGTAACTTGTAAAAGGAAGAGGCAGGGGTGGGGGTTCTAGTCAAAGCTTATGCAAATGTAATTCAAGGAGGGGGGCCAGGTTCCATCCCAAGCAGACAGTAGAGTTTGGCAGCTTCAGCCTCAGAGTTCTAGCTTTCGAGTTACCGAGGATACAGGAGTAAGGGGGGGCTGTGGAATTTTCCTTTGCAGTTGAGGAAAGGTGCTTAGGCCAGTCATGTACCAGGGGAGTTCCAGCATGGAGGCCCAGAAGGGCCATCGCATAAAGCTGTGAAAGTGAAGCTGGGTTGTGGTGGAGATGCAAAGATGTGAGAGATGACCAGGCAATCGGATACCATCCAAGGACAGCTGCAGACAGCTGGAAGTGCAGAGCCGTCTAAGCCCTCCCACATTTGAACATAGAGCTACAGTAGGATTTGGAGTCTGGCCTGATGGGTTTTGCCGTTGCTTTTTCCAAGTATTTCCTTATTATGTCTCTATTCCTCTTTTGAAATATATATCTATATGATGGAAGTATTTTATTTAATTTGCTTTTTGACTTTTCAGAGGGTTATAATTAAGAGATTGCTTTAAGAGCCGGGCGTGGTGGTGCACTCATTTAATCCCAGCACTCGGGAGGCAGAGGCAGGCAGATTTCTGAGTTTGAGGCCAGCCTGGTCTACAGAGTGAGTTCCAGGATAGCCAAGGCTATACAGAGAAACCCTGTCTCGAAAAACAGAAAGAGAGAGAGAGAGGGAGAGAGAGAGAGAGAGAGAGAGAGAGAGAGAGAGAGATTGCTTTAAGTCTTAGAAGAGATTTTGGACTTTTAAACTGTGTTGAAATGGTTCCTATGGGGGCTTTTGAAGCTGTGTTAAATGCATTTCATATTGTGATGTGACCACAAGTTTATATGTGCCAGGGAGTGGATTTGTGGTAGTTTAAATGAGAATGGCTGCCAAGGGCTCATGCATTGAATGCTTGGTCCCCAGTTGGTAGAACTGTTGGAGAAGGAGAAGGAAGTGTGGCCTTGTTGAAGAAGGTTGTCACAGGGGTTGGGGGAGGGGTGGACTTTGAGGTTTCAAAAACCCATGCTATTCCCAGTTAGTTCTCTCTCTCTCTCTCTCTCTCTCTCTCTCTCTTGTCTCATGCTTATGGATCAGCTATGAGCTCTCAGCCATGCTACATGCTGTGATGGTCATGAACCCTAACCTTATAGAACTGAGAACCCCCAGATTTAAGCTTTATTTTATGAATTGTCTTGGTCATGGTGCTTCGTCACAGCAATAGAAAATAACTAAGACAGCAACGCAAGAAGACCCCAAAACATCTAGTTATTTAAAAGAAAACTAAAGGTTTTAGAACATAAGTGTTAACCGTAAGAATCCAGTCCAGAGAAATTACAAACTCAAAGTTGGGACTGGAGAGATGACCCAGAGATTTAAAATACTTAGAATTTTTGCAGAACACTGGAGTTCAGTTCCCATTATTCATATGGAAGCCAACCGCCCTCTGTAACTCCAGTTCGAGGTCACTTGATATCCTTGTCCAGCCTCAGAAGCCCCTGAATACATGTGATGAACATAAACTCACATAGGCACACACACATACACAAAAATAAAGTTTTTAAAAGCAAACAAACAAACAAAAAAACCAAAAACAACTGATCAAAGCAATCAGAAGATTTTGAGCTTGTCAAAGGAGCTGTGAGTCTGTGGTGACTTTCAAGTGATAGATGATACAAAATTGCTAAGTGCTGCTTTGAGATTGATAAATGTTGAATAAATGAATTCTATCCCAACAAAAATAGAAAATGGTCATTTGCATGAAATTGTATAAGAAATAAATAGTTGGAACGTATATCTTCTCTTGCTGTAAAAATTACACATAATTAGCATTTTAACTTCTATATCATACTGACTCTAAAATGCATTAGAGTTACTACAACAGAAAGATTGCTATATTTAAAGAAGGAATTCTTGTCGGGCAATGGTGGCACATGCCTTTAATCTTAGCACTTGGGGGGAAGAGGCAGGCAGATTTCTGAGTTCAAGGGTAGCATGGTCTACAGAGTGAGTTCCAAGACAGACAGACAGGGCTATAGAGAGAAACCCTGTCTCAAAAAAAAAAAAAAAAAAAAAGGAAGGAATTCCTGACTACCTGTTGTTAAACTCTAGGGTGAGTTTGTCGTCCAGTATGTATTGTCTGTATTGTTTGTGCACACCCTACCTGAAGGCAGGAGGATGCAGTGGAGCTGGCTTACTCTCTGTCAGGCATCCAGTGCTTTAAGGTGCTCATTAGGCAGTGATTATAACATGCTTATATTGGGTTAGCCTCTGAGACTCAATCCAACAGAAACTTGGTTGGGCTTTGTGAATGAATACAGATGAAGTAGTTTTATACTCTATCCTGTGTGCGTCTGCCTGGGAGATACAGGTTCCTATGGTTATGACAACACCTGGGAAAGTTTCAACAGTATGCATGGAATTCACATTACCCTAACTCACTGAAGCCCTCTTTGTCATGCTCAGCCTTGAAGTCTTTTTTCTGTATTAGAAATAAGGTCAGCAGCTTGAAAGTGTATCAAAAGACAGACTTGTGCTCATGTGAAAACTATTCTCGAATCATCTAACTTCAAAGCTTAGGTTTCTGTTACCAGGTGAATAAAATCAAGCTGCTGCCCATAAAATGGTCAGCTGAGCACAAAAGCAGAAGTAATGAAATATTAAAACCAAAGGAGTGGGAAAAGCTGTCCAGAACACGCACACGGAAGAATGAAGAAATGCAAAATTAGCTAAAAACAGAGGCAGTTGGAAGAGCATGCCTTCTGAGGGAGCAGCTCAGATGGTAATGAGTCTACAAGATTTAATGAGAGAACCCTAGGATGATAGATTCAGCAATATATTTGGGAAGAGACAGGAAAGATTAAGTTAAAAACTCATCTCCAAGGTGGCTCAGAGGGAACATAAGTGTAGAATCTGTGAAAGATGTTTGTTGGCTAATTTTAAAGACTTATTTTATTTTTAAACATTATAGTCTCTGTGTAGGTATGGCCACTTATATGCAGGTATCCATGGAAACCAGAAGAAAGTATCTGAGCCTATAGCTAACCCTGAGGGCAGTTGTCAGCTGCCCAACATGGGCCCTGGAAACCAAACTTGGGTTCACAGCAAGCGCTCTGACCACTGAGCCATATCACACATCCCAGTGTGTTAGTAAAACAGGATTTCCCTCTAAGCCAAACCGCTGTCATCTTTCCGAGCTTGCCTGGACAAGCTTGCCAAAGATCCTCACAGCTGAGATTTATTCACCTTCCCTCTTGGAAGGAGGGGACTGGCATGGTCACAGAACCCTCATCTGAGTATCTAGCCATCCTTCTTAACCAGCTGTGTGGAATTCTTCCCTAATTACACACAGCCTAGGCTTCTCTGGGAAGGGCTAGAAGATATAAGTAGGAAAAGACAAAAGGAGTAGACAACATTTACATAGCCATGGGGGGCTCATCACAAGTTCTTCCAGTGTGGCTGCCTTAGAGTCATCCACAACCCAGCACCCATTGTTCTGTAAGTAAGCTTGATAAACTCACTGGCTTCCCAGAGTGAAGTTTGGTGAAGTTTACCTTGGTTTGTCACTGGGACTGTAGAGGGGTGGGGAGCAGATATCACATCTCCCTAAGAGAAGGAATTTAGTAATGTTTGGTTAATTTTGATTATTAACCTTACTGGATTGAGAAGTATCTAGGAGAGTTAGTATAGTCTCTCTGTCTCGTGTGTGTGTGTGTGTGTGTGTGTGTGTGTGTGTGAGAGAGAGAGAGAGAGAGACAGACAGACAGACAGAGAGACAGAGAGACAGAGAGACAGAGAGACAGAGATAGAGAGAAGACATGTGAAAGTCCTTCTATCAAGGGAGTCCTCAGAATGGAACTTAAGTCATCAGACTTGGTATCAAGCACATTCCCCACTGAGCCATCTAACAGGATCTCAGATAGACTTTTAAAATGTGCAAGTTGACGGCTATAGATGTAACTTTGCTAGATGAGTGCTTGTTCAGTACGTGTGAGGCCCTGGGGTCAATCCCCAGCCCTTTGTAAACTGGATTGGGATAGCACTCAGGATTGGAAGGCAAGAAGATCAGAAGATCAGAATTTCAAGTTCATCCTCAGCTGCATAAGGAGTTCCAGGTCAGCCTGAGCCACACAAGAGAACTTGTCTAAAAAAATAAAATAAAATAACAAAATAAAAATAAATAAAATAAAAAAGATATGACAGAGAGACAAAGGCCATGAAAAAGAAGCCAAGGAATTTTCATCAGGAGAAAAAAAAAGATGCCTTGGAATATCTCAGGGACGCCCATCGGAGTTCAAATGTGTGAAAAATTCAGCTATTTTGAAAGCCCTTCTGTAAAGAGGGTAACGGCTCTAAGCAACCTTCTTCCACACATCTGCAGCCTAGGAAGGAGTTGGGTTACCAGGATTTTCTTTGCCATTCTCAGCTGCCCAGACATGTAGAAGCCAGTGTGGCTGTGACCTGGGAGTGTGAGGGGGCTGCTGCCACTGAAGCTGGCGACATTTCTTGGGATTATGCAAAACCAGGGACACAGAGGCTTCGTCAGATTTCAAAAGGGAGGACCAGAAATGTACGACAGGATCTGGGTCCCTCCGGGCAGTCCCTGAGGGTGATGTACGAAGCTGTGAGGGCACAGCCTTAACTTCAACATAGAGCCAAGGAAGTTGGAGATGCCAAGACCATGGAAGATCTTAGGAAGAAAGCTGCAAGGGGGCAAGCAGAGCCAGATCAACAGAAAGGTCCAGTGGGATGCCACCAGCAAGGTCACCCAAGCGCTCTGGCAGTCACATTACACCATATGGATTCAGTGCTGGACACAGAGCTGCAGAAGTTAATGTTCGCTTTGAGGGATTTGGGGCTTGCTTTCATTTAAACCTTCCTTTCTACCACCCTGCCACTGCTGAGTCCTCTCTTTTCAAATAAGAAATGTTTATTCTACTGCTTTGGGGAGCATTTAGCTTTTTACTTTACAGGAACTCATAGCTAAGAATTTGTCTCAGAGGAGATGTTGAGCCAGGACTTTTGAGCAATGCCGGAACTATTAAGGCTTTGGGGACTCTTAGACTAAACACATCTTCCACTGTAAGATGGGCATAAGCCTTTTGAGGGCCAACATCAGATATTATGGTTTGGACGTGAAGTGTTCTCCAAGGCTCATGAGGGATTGGTCCACAGATGCTGGGATTACTGTGGAAGATCTGACAGGTGAGACCTACCTGGAGGGCATTGGGGACATGTCCTTGGTGGCAAATATCTTGTCATCTCAGTCACCTTCTGCTTTCTACGAACCAAGAGCTTAGGTAGCCTCCGCCACATGCTCTTGCTGTCATGATGTTATGCTTCACAGAGAGCTGAGAATCACTGGGGATAAGACCTGTGGACTGAACCTATGAGTCAGGTGAGTAACTCCCCTTTAAGTTATCTCTGTTGAGTCATGGCAATGAGAAAGTCTAACACAAGAAGTTTAGTATGTTTCTTTAATTGCCTAGATAATTTATGCATTGATGATAGGTGTCGCTTGCTAGCCTGGCTTCAAATGCTACAGTTGTCCAAGGACTATAATTCACTACTAATTAATGACGAGACTGCCACTGGGACTCAGCTAATAGATCTAAAATGTGTACTTGGGCGCCGTGCTTCAGTATAGAGTCACATACTCAGGAAATGTACCAGAGTCTCAGTGCTAACTAAAGAGATAAAGCTGATGGAAACTGAGATGGCAGAACAAATGAAGAACGAGTGTGGGTCAACAATCACCAAAATGCCAGTGTCAAAACTTGAAAGATGGCTTCTCTCAGTTCAGTCCTTCAGGAAGAAAGATGCCAACTAAAGACTGAGGGGTAAGAAATTCATAGAAAGGAATGCCTGTGACAACAAGGGAGAATAGAAGGAGACACACAGTACAGTCCTGACCTTAGGGAAGGAGAGAAGATAAAAGGCGGGACCTTGTATATAGACACAAGCACAGCAAGCCCGATGACTTCTGCAGTGTCAAAGAGCAGCCATACACTAGGAGGAATGAACTGACTCTAGGACCCTCACTGCTCAAGTCATTGGCTGGTCACAGCATGGCTATGCATGGCTTCTGTAACAGGTCAGAATAAGAGGTGCTCACATAGCAGGATCTTTGAATGGGAGATCTGAGTGGCACATCCAAAGACCTATGAGATCTTTTCTTGTGTTCCACAGATGCATTTCCCCGGCAACTGTTAGGG
The DNA here is from genome assembly GCF_900095145.1 of Mus pahari. Taxonomy (NCBI): domain Eukaryota; kingdom Metazoa; phylum Chordata; class Mammalia; order Rodentia; family Muridae; genus Mus; species Mus pahari. The sequence goes on from NC_034595.1 coordinate 52,041,400, forward strand.
AACGACACCTCCACGGCTCCTGTGAGCCTCTCTTCCTGAAAGGGCATTTTGAAGGAGGTTCATAGGATAAAGAGTATCCCTGGATGCTATAGCTGACCTCACAGCCATAGCTGGAAATCGTTCTCTCCTTTCTCCACTGCCCATTCTCCATTCCTCTCCCTCTCCACTATCACCTCCGCAGACTCTGGTGGCCTACATGCTAGTATGACCCAACCCTTCATTTCTGAGAGAATCTGATTCCTTAGCAACCATACCTCCTCAATATCTTCTCGCGGACATAACTAGACCATCATGAACCAAGATGCCCAGCTTATCATATTGCATAAATACAACCCTGCTTCTTTCCTGCCATTCTGGGTATATTGCCCTGGCTTAGATAACAACTTTCCCACATGTCAATGAACACAAAGAACCCAAAATGCTCAGGCAATAGCCATAACTCATAAGTACAACATTTGTCATCAGACCCAACCATGCTACTTTGGGAATAAGGACCTCAATCTCCCTGAGCTCAGAGTTTGGGTACAAGAACCAAAAAGTTTGGGTTCTTTGAATTTATCGTAAGTGAAGCTCGGCTGCTCTGCCCTTGGCTTCTGTAGCTGTGTCTTCTTTCACTTGGAAAACCAGAGCCACATAGAGGTCTCTGATCTCATGTGTCTGCGATACACCTAAGTGGTGTCACTCTGTCCTTTGAGGGATTGCCTTTGAGCTGGCATTTTGTTTGTCTTCAATAATCCGTCACAATACTTTGTTATGCTGGCTTCTATGGGATGGTGAGGGGTCAGGGAAAGCTGCAGTCAAGAGCTCTCTCTTAAATTTCCTTCACTTTAAATGGGAACTGGGTCCAAGGCCATGATGGATGCATGCAGTATCCATGAACCAAGCAGTCTATAAACCCTGGAGGAAGGGCATGTAGAAAAAAAAAATCCACTCCTGGAATAAATGTATAAGCCTGTAAGATGAGCCACCAACCTTTCCAGGTCAGAACTTAATAGCAACAAATCACTTCGTGTGCCTTTGAGGGATGTCTTCTTTCAGATCTCCATACCAGTTTCTAGCACTGATAGATTGGCACAGATGAACCTGAGGTAGGTATTCATATATACAGAACCCACAAGACAATGCCATCTCTGTCACCATGGCCATTCTGATGACAGATGACTAACATCAAGGTTTCATGACTCTGACAATTTGGAGTTTTTGTGCCTTCCCAAAGTAAAAGGCTGGTGGGTATTGGTGTGTAAGAAAAACAACAGCAACAACCCAACCAACCAAACAAGCAAAAAGTCCTCACACTTCGTATTTATTTCTATGTCCAGCCATGCTTCTATTGTGAACTTCTTTATGATCAGGGTTGCAGTGCTGGGGCTGTAGCCTGGCCCACGAGTGCTTGTTCTACAGTTCCTACTCAGAGCTGACTGTCTACAGTTGCATCTGCAGCAGTGCTGAGTGTGGTTGGTTGGTGGTTGGTGGGATCTTCCCCAAACAGAAATGCCCACTAGATCACCTGCTCCCCTGTTCATACTAGCAGGTACTAGATGGGACAAATTGTCTTTAACTCTGAAGGTATCCTGACCTTGCCCTAGTCACTGAAATTTTAAAAACTTGACTGAAGTGGCAGGTCCTGGAGTCCATGTGAGTTTGACCTTCCACTCTCTGGAGCTCACGTGGCCTCCTGTGACATCTCATATTAAGAAACCCTCTCTAGACCTCCCAAATTAATGTCAAATCACTGTGTGTTGGATCGGTGGAATGATAGGGGTCTTCAAGCTATACTATGACTAAGGGTAAATGATTACCATGAGGCTGGCTGCCAAGATGTCTCAGCAGGTGTGAAATTTGCTGCCAAGATCGACAACCTGAGTTCAATGCCCAGAACCCACATGGTGGAAGAAGAGAACCAACTTCTGCAAGTTGTCCTTTGACTGCCATATGTGCACAATAAAACAATAATAAATAAATAGATAAATAAATAAATAAACATTGAAAAAAATCCAACACTTGTAAATAATAGTGAAGCCCAGAGTTCAAAGCTGTGAGTTTTGTTCTCCATTCTGTGTGATTACAAATTCCCCTCACCTCAAATAATAGATAAGGTAATTCCCAAACCAATTCCTATGTAACATTACAGGGTGAATATATTTCTTTTCCATCACTATCCTATTTGTCACAATTATGCCTGGAGTGGGGCTGCTACTTGGTTGAGTTCATAGAAACCTATGGTCAGTCTCTGGAGTCCATTTGACAGATTGGTGACTTCAACAGAGATGGGACAGGAACTCCATCCAGACAACCTTAAGATCTTTAATGGTGGATGTTTTGGTTAACGTTTCTCAGAGAAACAAACCATGGGGGAGGGTTGGAAGGGAGAGCTGGAGAGGAGAGAGAGAGAGAGAGAGAGAGAGAGAGAGAGAGAGAGAGAGGAGTTTTAAAGATTTGGCTTTAACACATAAGACTTTGGAAATTTGGTAAGTGTAAAATCTGACGAGGAGAGAGGGAGGCTAGAGACTAGGTCGAGTGTAAAGCCAGTCTGCTGGTGAGCCAGGAGGAGCAGACATTGCAGAGGATGCTGGGAGTCTATGGACAACATCCTTCTGCCTGGGGGAAACGGGCTTTCTGTTCTGTTCAAGCTTTCAGATGATTGGATGAGGCCACCACATTGTGCAGGGCAGTCTGCCTTACTAAAATGTCCCTGTTTACATATAAGTCACATTAAAGTGCCTTCATAGAAACACCAGAATAACATTTGACTTGAGTGTCGGGGCACTGCAGCCCAACAAAACTAATCACAAGTTAACCACCACAGCGTCCAACATCATTTCTGGGATAAGATACTACATTTTTAGTCACTGTTTTTGTTCAGGAAGTGATAGTTGGCCTTCGCAAACAGATTCCTCTTCCTGTACTAAGCTGAAGATCTACATGGCTCAAGCCACAAGAGTCAGTCCTTTTCTCACGAAGGACGGATGTAATGGCCACCAGCTGGACTCCCGGACAGCAAGGCCACTGTAAACTGGACTTTGGGCAAACTGCATCTTATTATAGGTCCAAATCCCAACCCTAACAGCGGACAAGGAGGACATCTTAAGGCTTCAGGTATTAATATCAGTTTAGACAGTTGTCCAAATGCTCTTGCTTACTATGAGTGATTCAATGAGGCTTTTGACTATTAATACTATAGCCATGAAGTTGCAGGAGTCTTCGTTTCCTGTACGTGGTCGTTGCTTAGTCACCGCCTCCTGGATCTGTGTCCTCAGATGCAGAAAGTGAACTGAGTCCTTGGGTTTACTGAAGGACCACCTTCCTCCTCCTGCTTCTCTACTCGGCTTGTTTCTGGTTACAGGTGTTACACAATGTGCTCACTCAGTATCTGCCTTTCTATCCCCCCCCCCCAGGAACACCAGAGTCTATTAACCATCTCTCTATCTCTCGGTAACTACAGTGATGTGCTCAACTTTCGAGTGTTAAGCATTGCTGCCTGGCCTCTATCATTTGGGGGTCTTGTCATCCCTCTGGCTCTGTGACCATGCCATTCCTGGCCCACAGGGAGAGCCACCACCGTGGCTCCTCTCACCAGCTCTTATGAAATGGCCTTGGAGAATGGCCTATCCTCTGCAAGAACATAAGCTTCTGGTGGGCTGACATTGTCTGTGGAATCTATTAGAGATTTCTTCTTTGTCATCTATCATTGCAGCTCCAGAATTTTCCTTCACCCATCATAGACCATCACTCTCCTGGGCACAGGGGAGGCACAATACAGTTAATTTCACCCCATCCCAAGGGAGAATCTCAGAACAATGGTAAATGCTGTAATCACAGAAGATTCTCCAGAATAACTGGGCTCTCTGTTGCTCACGCTTTCTTTATGTTTCCTCATCATCCCTATTCCTCATCCCTCTGTAGGGATTTGCATTGCAGAACTTTGATGTAAAACTGGGAATGTGACTCAGAGGCAGAGCACATATCTATCAGGGGTTTGGTCCCTAGCACTGAAATAAGAGGGTGGGGATAGAGGGATGGTTTAGCAGTGAAGAACACCTGCTGCTCTTACAGAAGACTTGAGTCTGGTACCCAACATCCACATGACACACATGCCTTAAATTCAGTTTCAAGAAATCCAATGCCCCTTTATGGCCTCTAGGATGACGAGTCACGGCATGCATGAGTGTGGTGTACTTATTCATAATACATAAATAAATCTTTAAAAAATAAAGGTAGGGGAGAGGGCTCAATAGGCTAAGTGTTGGTCATGTAGGCATGGGGATCTCAGCACTGCTCATCAGCACCCTGTAAAAAGCTGGCATGTACCCCCGATTCCAGCTTTGGAGAGGTAGACACAGGATTCCTGACTCCCTGGCCAGTCAGTCTTGTCAGGTCAGTGAGCTCAGAAACAGTGAGACCCTGTTTCAAAACACAAGCTAGAAATTATGTGAAGAAGCTACCCAACATCAACATCCGTCTCCCACGTGCATGTTTATAAACATGTGCTCACATGCACATACACAGGGGTATAACACACACACACACACAAACACATCATTTATAAGCCAACATAAGTCTTCTTTTTAAAAATATTTTACTTTATATTTTATTCATGTGTATATGTCCATGTGGATGTAGGCCACGTGTGTGGGCTCCAACAGAGGATAGAAGAGGCATATGGCAGTTCACAGGAACTGGAGTTACAGGGGATTGTTAACCACGTGATGCTGGGAACCAAACTTGGGTCCTCTGGAAGAGCAGCAAGAGCTCTTAACCACTCAGCCATTCTACAACCCCCAAAGGAGCGTTTATCTACTTTTTTTATTGTTATATGTACAGGTACATGCTAGTGTGCATTTATGTGCACTATGTGTGTGCAAGAGCCTAAAGAGCTGGAAGAGGGCATCGGATGTCCTAGAACTAGAGCTACAGATAGTTGTGAGCCACTGTGTTGGTGTTGGGATCTGAACCCCAGTTCTCTGCACTAGCAGTCACACTTTCCAAATCCTTTCCAGGCTGTTATCAGTTCCCAGCAGTTAGATCACCAGCACCTCATGCCCGGGACCTGTTCCCCACTGTGGAATCTGATGAACAGGTTGCACAGCTAGCTTTACTGCCTAGTTTTATTTCTCCTGTTGTTTGGGGGTGTTTGTTTGCTTGTTTGTTTTGCTGTGCTTTTGTTGTTGTTTTTCCCCAACTGTGTCAGTTTGTAGCCTCTGAGTAGGACATCCAACCCAAATCAGATGTGTAAAAGATGTTATGGGGAAAGCATGGGTGAAGGCAAAGATGAGTACAATAGGCGGTGAGAAAGACACACCACAAACTACATTAGAAGGTGTAAGAGGAGAGGGGAGGGGAAGAGAAGGGAGGGGAGGGGAGGGGAAAGAATAGGAGAGGGAGGGGGAAAGAGAGGGAGGGGAGGTAGAGTCTAGGCACTCTGAGAAAGCCTTGGCTGGGCGATTGGCAAAGATTGCCCATTAGAGGAACATTGTTTCTGGCAGAAATGCCCTGTGCACTGTATTCAGACGTTGCTGGGAACAGAGTGGGTGGGGTGGGGAGGGAGCAGGCTGAGTATGAATGTGCAGATCTGCAGGATTGCTGCTGGTCAGAGGTTGCTAGCCAACGACACTTCATAGAGCATGCTCTCTTGGACAGAGATCTAAGTAATACTTTCACAAGCAGATGGAAGTACGGAAGCAGAGAGAAAAGAAGCCAAGGTTACAGGCCAGATGCGTAATGGAATGGGAGACTGCCAAGAAGCATGATGGGTAATAAGCAAGGCCACTCAGTTGGATAGGATGTACAGATTTCAGTGTTCCAATGCACAGTAGAGTAACTACTTAAGAATAATGTATTGCATTCCTCAAAACAGTGTTCTTGCCACAAAGAATTGCTATGGTTGGATTCTTATATTTACAGGTATCGAGCCATTACACTGTACCTCTTAAATATATATAGTTATTGCGTGTCAGTAATATATATATATATATATATATATATATATATATATATAGAGAGAGAGAGAGAGAGAGAGAGAGAGAGCAAGAGCAAGAGCGAGGGCTTATATACATTTCATCTCCATTTTCATGTGTATGGGGTGTATGGGTTTAGTTAACTGGTTTAATGTTACAATTGACATTAGTGAGTCTGAAGGAAGAGATATAACTATTTAAAAGAATGGTCAGAGTCAGGCATGGTGGCACATACCATGGGACAAGGTAGTACCAGCTCTTGAGAGGCTGGGTAAAGAATTGAAAAGTTCAACACCAGTCAACATTCTGCCCTCAGCCCCCGCCCCCACTCCACCCCAACACACACACTTTGGGGCATGTCTCAAGGAAGACCAGGGCCAAAATGTAGAGATAATTTGCTTCATTGGCTTCTCTGAAGCCACATTTTCATAGTCCTTGTGGGGTCTCTTTTCTTTTTCTGAGTATTTACATTTATTTCCCTCTTTATTTTCATAGCTGATGTGACATGGGATGCAGGCGAGCAGCAAGTGTTAATTTTGCAGTGAGGTTTCCTGGAGAGACAATTCGCCTCAGAGAAGTTGGAGGCACACAGTACTGACTTGGTGATTGGAGCAGTTTAATTGGTGTTATTTACAGAAGCATGGGTGAAGGGCCACCTACAGGAAGTCAGCAACCTTCACGAGCTACACCTCTTTAAATGCCTCCTCCTAGCAACTGTTAATCAATTATGTCTTGAGGGAGAAGTGGGGTCTCAGAAACTTGTGAGCCCTCTAGCCTACCACAGAAGAATATCACGGTGCCCAGCCTTGTGAGGGTCTCTCTGGTGGGCCATCATAGCTGCTCTGATTGTGAGCCACAAAGGGATGCGGAACAGGAGGACAGAGCTCAACTGAAAACTGGTTCAGTTGGTGATCCAAGACAGTTCTCAACTCTGTAAAGACTCTGGGGAAGGCAAGCAGAACACTCATGGGCTCAACGCATGATGTAGCCCAATTACTTTTGCCTGGTGCCTTTCTGTTTTCACCTGCTCTGTCTCAGGAGATGGGCTCACAGGGTGCAAACAGAGCTTGCAAAGAACACAACACTTTGGGTTCCCTATCCCTCTGGACCTTGGGTTATTCAACAAGGTTCTATTTTTTTTCTTGAACTTCTTTTTCAGAGCATGGCTGCAGCCTTAGTAATCTTTGCATATAATTGTTTTAGCCCACACCTTCTAGACTGTCTTCTACAAGAACACATCCTGTGTCCAGCGTTAGCTGAAACTCAGATGCCTAAGTTGAGCTTGGAGTCTTTGCTACCCGAGCTGAGTCTTCCTTTTCTTGTGGCATCCTTCCCATCTCACATTAGATCAGTAACGCCATTCTCTGCCAACAACTGAGTATGTTACCAGGAGTTTAATAAAATAGAAGACATTCCTTAGCATTATTAATATTTATGTGGCCCTTGAGCCTGGCCCTCTTCTAAGTGTCTTTGTGCAGATTCCCTCAGCGAATCTTCCCACTGGCCTTCAGTAACTGACTTCTGTGTGTTTAGAGACAAAGTGGCTGAGCTTAAGCACATTTAAATATTCTCTCATGGTCCTCGATTGTATAGTGGGTAAAGGTGTTTGGTGCCAAGCTTGGCTGCCTGAGTTCAATTCCCGAGTCCTACATGGTAGAAGGAGAGAACTGGCTTTTTACAAGTTGTCCTCTGATCTCTACATGTATTCTGTGGCATCCAAACACACACACACACACACACACACACACACACACACGCTGAAATAAATAAATTTAGTTACAAAAAAACCCCTCTTAGCAGCCCAAATGCTGGGATGACAGATATACTGCCACATCTGGCTTTTTCTCATGCTTTAAGTAGCTCTTCCAGTTACACAAAATTGCACTGAGGTCACTGGACTTGGATCCTGCCTCTGTTGTGTCTATGGGACTTAAAACTATCGTGCCTATCTCAGGAAACTCAAACATAGTCAACCCTTTCTGTGGCTACAGCTTCACACTATGATAGATCTGAATCCTAAACGTAGATGACTTTACATTGGAGCCTGGTGGCCCACCTGCTGTGTCCTTGAAAATGTATCCAGCCTTCCCTGTCTGGCACTCCTCATTGGCAAAAAGGTACGTTTTAGCTCTATGACAGGTCAGTTACCGGGTTCAAACACTATCACATTAAAGGCTCGGATAACCTACATCAAGTGTCTGCATTCATGGCTCTCCCGGCTTATTCTTCCCAGTAGGAACTTCCAGGGAAATCTTTTCCCTCTGTCTCACAAGATTCCTAGCATACAATGCGCTAATTTCCTCCACTGCTTTCAGAGTTGTTTTTCAACAAGCTAAACTTATTGGGTCATTTCTCTGCCAGAAAGTCACCACATTCCCCATTCCAGTTTCCTCTGGACTCGTCGAGCTGTTCACTTTAAACAGAATCAGCCTCTAACAGCTGGCACTGTAAACAACACACCTCGGTGCTACTGATAGATACCCTTAGTGCTATGTATGTTCTGTCCCAGGACTAACCTCATCTCACACACAAACTTCTTGTGTGAGAAGACCTGACTTCTCAGGACGATCTCCCCAAGTCAAAATCAAGCCGGAGCCGGAGGAGCCGGAGCCGGAGCCAGAGCCGGAGCCGGAGCCAGAGCCGGAGCCGGAGCCACTGAGCACTTTATTAAAAGCATTAACCAAGCAAAGCTAGAAATTCCTGAGATGTGATTTTTTACTCTAGGGAGATATTTACTTTTGAATTAAAATCAAATCAAGTGCCCTCTCCAGGGCTATGTCTGGTACATTAGATAGCTGTTACGTAGTGTGGAATAGTCAAATGTCATGCTCTTATAATTAACATACTTAACTTCCCCCTTTCTCTTGGTTTTTTTTCCCTCTCTCTCTCTCTTTTTGTCTTTCCTACCATCCCCTGCAGTCGAATGTGTTCCCACAATGGCCTCAAACTCAAAATGTAGTCAAGGATAATCTTCAACTTTTAATCTCCTCCTGAGTGCTGTGGTTGTCACTGTGCACCTCCACACCTGGTTTATACAGTACTGGTGATGGTACCTAGGGCTTCTGCATGCTAAATAAGCCCGCTACCAACTAAGCTACTTCCCCAGCTCTATTTAACCAATTTTAATCTATATTATAATGATATATAATTATAATGTTTGGATACAAGAGGTTGTTTTTATTAGAAGTAGTAAGGCTTATTATACCTCTTTGAGACTTTCCCCAATTGCAAAGCTTTAAAAACAAGCAACTCAACCACCCATTTAGAAAAAAAAAAAAAAAGGCTGAAGTGAACACATAGCTCCTATTTTAAGCCCAAGGTAATTATGTAGATGGTGATACTGACCCATGGATATTGGTAATCCATTGCAGCTTGATAATTACACTCCATGAAGAGTTCAGATTAGCATGCTCCTTATTTTTCTGTAGAAGCTACAATTTAGAGTCAGCTTTAAACCCTGTGGTGAAAGAGGACCTCTTCAGAATCATAAAGACTGGAATTCCCAAGTCTCTGTCGCTTCAGTTCCCCATTCTCTCTCTCTCTCTCTCTCTCTCTCTCTCTCTCTCGGCAAGAACAGCCAATTCCGTTTTAAAATGTGTAATCAGTGGACGGTTACTTTTTCCAAATTCTCTGAAAACAGTTGAACAAAAGTAACAAGAAAGGATTGTTGATCTGAAACCTGAATAACTGTCATCCCAGCAGGGAGGGAGGGAGGAAGGGAGGGAGGGAGGAAAAGGGGGGCAGGGAGAGAGAGAGAGAGAGAGAGAGAGAGAGAGAGAGANAGAGAGAGAGAGAGAGAGAGAGAGAGAGAGAGAGAGAGAGAGCTGATTTATTCACCAGGCTTGACTTCAGCAACTGTTCATTTAGAATAATTTGCTGTAGATTTTGAAGTCAATAATGAAGCAGCCGCTGGGGAAAGACTTCAAGCAAATGCAGCATGGTTGACGTCACTCAGATCACTGCTTCTCAGGGCTGCCCTGGAGTTCTGCTTGCAAACTCATTAACGGCACTTGATTATAATCATTATATGATTCTCTCCCAGTGAGGCCTGGCCCTTATCAGTCAGGATGCTTATTGTATTATTTCTGAACTCTCAGTGTCTTTATATATCCATTGTTTAGAACTTAGCAGACTTTTAATAGATGTTTGTCAAGGAGACGGTACTCATTTGGGTAAATATACGTTTTGAACCTTAATGAGTGAGTCTGGGTACGCAGTACTTGTTGAGGCCATTCTTGGTTCTTGCCCACTTTGAAGACTATCCCTCTCAAGGTCCTTCAGCTCTATAAAACTATGCATCATTTAGGTTTAAGATGCACGAAATTTTAAATTCAAAAGAATAACATGTAAAATAAAAATGATCATTCATTCCCCCCCCCCCCACACACACACAAAATGCCCCACAGACTTGCTTATGGGTTAATCTGATGGAGGCAATTCCTCAATTGCTCAATCAAGGTTAACTGGTCGATGCTCCTGTTTGTGGATGTCTTGTGAGCAGCTGCTTCAAGTTTCTGTCACATTGGCCTCTCTGCTAGGGTGACCCTGTCCTTGAACGGTGGACTGAAATAAGCCTCTACTCCCTTAACCTGCTTCATTTGGAGATTTCGTTTTGTTTTGTTTTTAAATCACAGCAACAGTAAAAAAAATAAGCTGACATGTTTATAAGGTGTACTTCACATTATCAGTTAAAAAAAACGACCCCTCGGCAGCATTGGGTGCATTTACAGCATGTGCCAACTGTCACCTCTCTATTGTCCCAGAACCTTTCTATTGCTTCATGGGGACATATGAGCCAGTGGGGCCCTTGTGTTCCATGGCCTGCTCTGCTCAGCCCTTGCCTAGCTTGCCTAGCTCTTGGTTTTGCTCTGTGGATTTACCTCATGAGAAGAATCACACAGTGTGTGCCTGTCATCTTTATTTTCTTTCACCTAATGATCTGGAGGTTCACCCACCTTTTGGCAGCCATTGCCTTCCTTTTCTAGCTGAACAATATTCCACTGTGGGTACAGACTGTAATAGGCCTATTGGGTCTTCTCTCTGTCTCTAGGGGAATAGGGTGGTAAATACTGGAGTACTGCCCTGACTCATGTTCATGATGTAAGTATTCTAGAACAGTTTGAGGACTATTAACCATAATTTTGGGGTAGAGTGATTACAGATGACCTATTTTTATAATATTTAGAACATTGAGCCTAATCAGACCAGCTTCCATTTCTTCATGTGTAATGTGAAGAAAATAAGCTTTGCCTAGTTGGTTTTGTTTTTTAAGGGAAGCACTGTAACATACTTAGAAGTATGTGGGTATCACCTGCTCAGTACTGAATTCATGATTTTATTTATTTAATTTGTGTGTGTGTGTGTGTGTGTGTGTGTGTGTGTGTGTGTGGGTTCTTTGGAAGCCAGAAAAGTGCATTGGACCCCCTGGAGGGGGAGTTACAGGTGGTTGTGAGCCATCTGAGTACTGGGAATAGTACTCTGGTCCTCTGCAAGAACAGCAGGTGCCCTAAAGGGATACACTATCTCTCCAGCCCTTTTATGGTATTTAAAGTATTTTCCTTTAACAGATCACTTGCTGGTGTTAAACAGGCTTTTTTTTTTTTTTTTTTTTTTTTTTTAGTTATTTTTTTTTTTCTTTTTTCCCGGGTTTGGCTGAGAACACACTCCCAGTGTGCACTGGGCTATGGCAGTGCTCAAACGCTACCTGCTTCTGGTTTTGTGTTTTTTTTTTTTTTTTTGAGTGCATTTTCATGGGGCACACTTAAGTAAGGTGCATATTCCTTTTTGCTAATGGTCATTACAGCTGGTGACAGTCAAGGGATATTATATTTTGTAGATCTCATCTTAAATAGGTATATCTTTCCACAGTATGTCTCCTTCCAAGTTTCAATTCAAATAATCAAGGAACTTATTCTCCTGTCTTCTGCCAAAGCTGTTCTAGTCTTTCAGCTTTGATTTGTGTTGCAAATACAACTAGCCAGGTTGTCATCTTAGACCGCATAGGGACCTATGAAAGACATTGATTTCTTATACACAACCAGGAAAATTTGTTATGCTCAGGTCTTACTAAATATACCAAATCTTCCTCCAGAATATTTTTAGATAAACCTCATATGTTATTTTTCATCGAAAACTTAAACTTTGCCAAATGCGCACTTCTTGATGCATCAGAATTGAGGCCAGGATTTGTCTGGCCTGCGCAGTGGCTCCTGAGGCCCTCAGGTTTGAGAGGCGAGGCCGAGCGCGCCGAGCTAGGTTGGTAGGGGTTCGAGTCGCACCACGTTACCGCGTCCTAGATTCCGCAGGTGTCCTGCGGGGGGGGGGGGGCGGTGCATCGGGGGCGTGGCTGGATAGGGCGTGTCTCCGGGCTCCGCCCCTCCCGCGTCGGCGGTTGCGGCGCCTCCCCCGCCCGCGCGCCCTTGCTCCGCGTCCGGCCCGCCTCGCCCCCGCGCGGCCTCTCCGCTTTCTCTCCCGCTTCGCTCCGGCCTCTCCGAGTCTGCAGCGGGGCGTCGGGAAGATGGCGGCGCGGGGAGGCGGCGCGGGGGGCGCGGGCTCGGGATCCGGACTCTCTGCTGGGACGGCGGGGGAGGCCGCGGAGCCCGCGCTGCGCCCGGGGGAGGTGGCTGCGCTGCACCCCCAGGAGGTGGCTGCACGGTTGCAGCGGATGCGACGGGAGCTGAGCAACCGGCGGAAAATCCTATTGAAAAACCTGCCCCAGGACAGCAGCTCCCAGGTATGGGCACCGGGCCGGGGTGACCGGGCCGGGCTTGGGGGACGCCGCAAAACCGGAGGAGTCCGTACTGGTCCGGGCGCCTAGGAGAGAAGGAAGGTATGCGCGCCGAGCCCGGAGCCCTTTGCCTCGACGAAGCCCTTTTGCAGCCAGCGAGAGCAGCGGGTTGGGAAACTGAGGCTGGGCAAGGCGGAGCGGCTCGTGCAAGGTCAGGGGGTTCTGGGGCGGCTGCTGCCACGTCTGGTCCGTACTTTGTGTTCCCTCCGGTCCAAGGCGGTGTTGTAGGTGAAGGCGCGTGGTGGGGAGCTGAGGAGCTCAGATTTAGGGGGCTGGCTTCCGGAGCCCCTCGAGAAGGGAAGGGGTCCCGCGTAGGGTGTTGGGGACTTGGATTGCCACGGGGGCGGGGTCACGGGAAAGCTGGGCGAGTTCTTCTGCAGAAGCACTTGACCAAGTTTGTATGAAACAACTTTGCTCCGCTTGCTAAGGCCGCAGAGAGCAGAGGCTGATACTGCGCCGGCAGTCTTGCAGCCTTCTGCCAAACCAAGTATGGCAGGATTTGTTTCTCAGTGCTTGCGCGGAGTTTAAAGCTAAGCAGCTCGCTGTCTTTAATCCAGATTAACTGTTGCTCATGGATTAGAAAGCCTGAGTCGACTTTTTTTTTTCTTCCTGATTGCGAAAGTTAAGATCTTATTGTAGGAGCGCTAGAGAATTTGAAGGATTTTTTCCCGGGATTCATATTCATTCATTCTCATTCATAGTCCACCCCATTTTTTTCTGTCTTTCCCTCATTTCCTCTCCTTTCTTTCTTTGAGACAGCGTGCCAAGTATCCTCAGGCAGGCCTTGAATTTCGGATCCTCCTTTCTCCACCTACCATGTGCTAGGATTTCAGGTGTGTACCACAGGCTCGGCGCAACAGTCCTGTGCGCACGAGGGAGTGTGTGTTTATTACTCCCAAGACTTCATGAATGCATGCAACACTCTACCAACTGAACTATATAGCCATGTAGTCTTTCTTCCTTTTCTTCTGCACAAGTATGCACATGCATTTGTTTTTGTTTTTTATCAAAAACATGAAACAATGTATCATTCTTTAGGTTTCCCACAGGTTTCCTGCAGATGCTTGTACATTTCATGTATAGGTATTTGGATATGTAAACAAGATCTGCCCTGATAGGTCGGACCACGGAAGGAATTTCATAAATCCACACTATTCAGTTATGAAATTCCTTTTGTGGTTCATACAGAGTTGCAAGAGGACTGGTTAGTGACAGTTGCATGTTCTCTATGACTTATAGAATATGACAATACCTATCTCATTATCATTAGTAGACTTTCTGTAGATATAATAATAAACATGATCCTACGACCTCATTAGGTATTTAGGTGGTGGCACCTCACCGTTCAACTTAAGAAGTGCCACAGTGCCTACTTACCTCTGTCAGGTGGTGTTTTTGTGTTGCCACCCGAAGGGAAAACAGCCTTCCTGCTCCTGATTGGGGAAGGTCTCTGTGGAGCTCGGGGAGGAGGGGGGCTTGGGAGAAGCAGATGGCATCGCTACAGAACAAATTAAAGAAGTATCAACTCTTGATAGACAATCTAGCAGAAGATGGAGAAGTGTCTGGATTTCCTCTGCAGAATGTCAGCTATTTCTGTTGTAACATTTCCCTGCGTGAAGTCTAAAAACACTTAATGCAAATTCAAGGCTGTTCTGAGTGTTCTTGCTTCCCTGTTATCTTTTGCATTTCTGTTCCCAAAAGAGGTGGAAAAGAAACCCAAGGGTCTGAGGAACTATTTCAATCCTACCTCATCTAAATGCTGACAGAAGGTTTTCAGAGACTCACATCTGTGATTGTTTGGGGGTAGGGACATTTTTTCCCCCTCTGTTTTAAACTTACAGTTACTCTAAATCTCAGGATTTTTCTGTAAAAAGTAGCTAGTTTATTTGCATAAACTATTGAATAAAATTGATTTAAGCTAAGATGTCTCAGTAAAGTCATTTAAAATTTGCACCAAGCTCAATTCTTATATGTCCCCCCCCACCTCCACCCAACACATACACACTTAAAAGAACTGGAGAGATTCACTCAAAAGTTAAAAACAGAGCTGCCAGTCAGTGGTGAAGCAAATGTCTCCTGACTGATTCTGCCATCGATCTTTTCTCTAGTAATGGGGAGAATAAACTGTTTTGATAGTTCTGACTCACAGTTTTGAAATCTAAACAGATCAGTCTTCGCTCTCATGTGTTGGAGCATCATGTTCTTTGCCCCTCCCCCAAGCCCCTCATCCTCAATACTTGTATTAGCTTTGCCAGTTTTCTGTTCGTGTTCGTAACTAAAAATGGCAGTGTTACATAGGTAAGTAAATTAGGCGTAACTATGTTAACTTCCAAAAGATAACAAAAAGGAAGTCCAATAGATTATTTTTGTGTGATAATGAGTGTTTTTACTTGTCTTGTAAAATTCATTTTCTATGTTGTATTTTTCATGAACATGTTTAGTTTTGGCCTCTTTTCTCTTTTGGGTTGTGTCTTTTTTAAAAATTAATTTAATTTTAATTTTTGTGCATTAGTGTAAGATCCCTTGGGCTGGAATTATAGACAGTTGGGAGCTACCATGTGGGTGCTGGGAATTGAACTCAGGACCTCTGGAAGAGCAGACAGTGCTCTTCACCACTGTGCCATCTCTCCAGCCCCTTGGGTTGTGTCTTTAACTTCCCTTCACAGTGTCTGATATTTCCTTTATTTTATCTTTTCGTCAGGAAGGATTATATTATAGTGCCTGAACTGAAACTGCATACTTAACTGTTAGAAAATATTGTGTTTAATTATTGATCAGCTATTTGAAATGCTCTGTTTCCAGATGACTTTGTATATTCATTCATTTATTTTAAAAGATCGCATTAAGGGCTGTCCTAGTCAGCTTTCTGTTACTGTGACAAAACCCACAACCAAACGAAAGAACAAAGGCTTTTTTTTTTACAGGGTTTATTTCAGTTTACAGTTTATTGTCCATCATCAAGGGAAGCCAGGACAGGAACGTAGGGCAGGAACCTGGAGGCAGGAACTGGAGCAGAAGCTACAGGAACGCTGCTTACTGGCTTGCTCCCTGTGGCTTGCCCAGCCTACGTTCTTCTGTGTCAGGACCACCTGCCCAGGAGTGGCACTACCCACACTGACCTGGGCTTTCCCGTATCAGTCATTAATCAGGACATGCCCACAGGCCAATGAGGCAGTTCCTCAAATGATGTTCCCTCCTCCCAGATGAACCCAGCTTCGGGTCAAGTTGACGAAAAGCTTATCAGTGTAAGGACTTGTTTTCAAATTGTCAAGAATAGAGAAGCTACTGTTGGTACTTGGTTAGTAGTAACCTGATAATTTGCTAACATTTCAAAAAACATGGGCATTTTATTTTTAAAAAGTGTGTGTGCATATGTATGCATGTTTGTGTGTGTGTGTGTGTGTGTGTGTGTGTGTGTACTCACAGGTGAATGTGAATATGTTTACATGTGTATGTGGAGGCCAGAGGCTAGTTTAAGATATCTTCAGGAATGCATGTGATTGTACATGTGTGCTTTCTCTCTCTCACACACACACACACACACTGTTTTTTTGTTTGTTTGTTTTGTTTTGTTTTGTTTTTTGTTATTGTTTTTGTTTTTGAGACAGGTTCTCTGTGTAGCCCTGGCTGTCCTGGAACTCGCTATGTAGGTAGGCTGGCATTGAACTCAGCCAATCGGGTCTGCCTGCCTCTGCCTCCTGAGTACTGGGATTAAAAGCTTGCACCAACACATTCAGCTTTAATTTTCAACTTTGAATTTTCTTTTCTTTTTTTTTTTTTTTTAGATTTAGTTATTTTGCATTTTATGTGTATGGGAGTTTTGCCTACGTTTCTGTATGTATGTCATGTGCATGCCTGCTGCCCACAGAGATCTGAGGAGAGCATCAGGCTCCCCTGGAGCTGGAATTAGTGATGGATGACTATTAGCCTCTGGGTGGGTGCTGGAAACTGAAATTAGTGATGGATGACTATTAGCCTCTGGGTGGGTGCTGGAAACCGAATCCCAGTCCTCTACAAGAGCAACAAGTGCTTTACTCACTTAGCTGTTGTTCCAGCCCCTCCTCCACGTCCATCCCTTCTGAGGCAGAGTCTCTCATTGGTCAGCAGCTCACCCATTAGTGTGGGCTGCCTGGCCAGCTAGCCCCAGTGTCCTCCTGCCTCCACCTCCCCAACACTGGGACCACAAGGATCTGTCTGACATCTCAGGACTGATAAAGCAAGCATTTTTCTGACTAAGTTAGTTCCCCAGCCTCTGGGGGAATTTCTTCTTAAACATAGCTCTTTAAAATACAATTTGAATTTCTTTCACATATTTGTATAACATTTACAGTGACGACAGCCTACAGCTTCACAGTTTCTGTGACTTAAATATTTATAGAAAGTACTTTTAAAGTGAAACCTTTAGAAGTACATGCATGAAATATCTTAAAGAAATACAAACTATAAAATCTTTCTGGACCTGATGGCACAGCCCTGTGATGCAAGCTCCTTGGGAGGCTGAGGCAGAAGCACTTTAAGAATAAGACCTTCCGCCGGGCCTGGTGGCGCAGGCCTTTAATCGGGAGGCAGAGGCAGGCGGATTTCTGAGTTCGAGGCCAGCCTGGTCTACCAAATGAGTTCCAGGACAGTCAGGGCTACACAGAGAAACCCTGTCTCGAAAAACCAAAAAAAAAAACCAAAAAAAAACAAAAAACAAAAAATCTTCCTAGGCTACAGAGGAAGTTTCAGGTCCAGCCTGGGCAACTTAGTGAGATCCTGTCTCACAATTAAGAGGTAAATGCAGATAGAGCCAGGATTATACCTCAGTGGCAGGGTTCTTGCCTAATAAATGTCTGGGTTTGATCCCCAGTACTGGGGAAAATAAAAAATAAATAGTATACATAAACACACATACATACACACATATTAAAGTCTTTACGCTAATATTACTGTGCGGTCAGTCAGACTCTCTTGTCTGCTTCTGTCACTTTCTGCAATCTTCTTGGTTCTCTTGTTTACCCAGTCCCGGCTTTAGATCAGGTCTCTTTACCTTTTGAAGAGATGGTTATAACTTTCCTGTTTGTCACGTCTGTGGTCCTTCCCATCTCTTAGGTCCTAGCCTGTCCTTTGTACAGTATCACTGTGTCACTTGAGAGAAATCCCATCTCCCTTTCTTGTTTTAAAAACTCCTAGGCTGGGGAGATGGTTTGTTGGATAATGTGTCTTGTGTGCAAGCATGAGGACTGCAGGTCGAATCCTTAGAACCCAAAGCTGTGCAGCTTAGCACTCAGGAGACAGAAGGCAAGTGGGCTAACTGGATTGAACGGGTCTAGCCAAAGATCCTGCTTAAACAGAGTGGCGCACAATTACGGAAGACATTCGGTGTGAACTTCAAACCTCCACAAGCATGCCCATACATTTCAGATGCACCTGCACACACATATACACATGAAAAACAAATAAAAACTGATCCTACAGAAAACCATTGGCTTCATTTTCTCAGGACCAGTGCCTAAACCATTGGTCATAGTAAGAAACTGTGGCTCTCATTTAGACTGTTGTGAAAGGGAAGTTGGGTAAAGTTTTGTGTTCTGTCTGAAAATTTCCCATTTTATGTTCTACTAGGACCACTGAATTTAAAAGTGATTTAGAGTAACTTATCACAAAGTGCTCTTTTTTTCCCTGAGATTTGACACTTAGAGAAATTGTACATTTTTTACCGTATGGCTTTCCACAGCTCCTGTTCTCTTGTTGTTTTGTTTTATTAGTTTTAGTTTAGTGTATGTTTGCTTGCATGTCTCTATGTGCACTGTGCACGTTCCTGGTGCCCATGGAGGCCAGAAAGGGGTGTTGGAATGCCAGGAACTGAAGTTACAGGCAGCTAGCTGTAAGCTGCCCTGATGGCACCGAAACCAAACCCAAGTTCTCTGTGAGAGTACCAAGTGTTTATAGCTGCCGGGCCACCCCTCCAGCCTCATAGACACGACCTCTGAGTATTTGACATGATAAGATGGAAATCTAAGATTTATGACTCGCCCCCCCCCCCGCCCCCCCCATCTTCTGTAGATCCATCCATTCCCAATAGTCTTACCCAGGATTTTAGGCAACCATCCATAAGTCCAATCCCTTATACTCACTTTTGGCCTAGTCAGGCACAAGGCATACATTTGGTACACACATGCATGCACACACAAAAATAGGCAAACACACACATATAGTAAAAAACTTAAGTATTTAAAAAATATTGTATTTCTCTAATTTACATATTTATTGTTATCTGAAAATTTTGTTACATTTCCTTTTCTAATGTTATTAAGCAAAGTTAACTTGCCAGTTCTAGCTGCTTGGTGTTCATTACTCCATTCCCAGTGTAACAAGGCCACTGAAAACTGTTAAAGAGACGTACTTCTGGATTTCTGGGACACCATAGCCTCCTCAAGTTTTGAGTGTTGGCAGAATTTCTTGAAAAGTGTTTCAGAAATGCTATTCTGTGCTGTTGAAGCCAAATTCTAGAAGAGTATTTGGAGGCCTGCATCAGTGCTCTGTTAAGAGCATGTTCCAAAAGCATCACATAATGTTCCAGATGATCTAGAAAGTGTGATCCAGAGAGCATGCTCCAGGTGATCTAGAGAGCATGCCCCAGGTGATCCAGAGAGCATGTCCCAGGTGATCCAGAGAGCATGTCCCAGGAGATCCAGAGAGCATATCCCAGGTGATCCAGAGAGCATGTCCCAAGTGATCCAGAGAGCATGCCCCAGGTGATCCAGAGAACATGCCCCAGGTGATCCAGAGAGCATGCCCCAGGTGATCCAGAGAGCATGTCCCAGGTGATCCAGAGAGCATGCCCCAGGTGATCCAGAGAGCATGCCCCANGTGATCCAGAGAGCATGTCCCAGGTGATCCAGAGAGCATGCCCCAGGTGATCTAGAGAGCATGCCCCCAGGTGATCTAGAGAGCATGCCCCAGGTGATCTAGAAAGCATGCCCCAGGTGATCTAGAAAGCATGCCCCAGGTGATCCAGAGAGCATGTCCTGTTGCCGAATAGGTTAATTCTTATACATGGCTCTTGACAGTTGCATCCCATCTTTTCCATAGAAGGACTATGTTGGGAGATGTTTAGTTTTGCAGGTCTGAGTTTTAACATCTGTTTAAATTTGCCTGCTCTCAGTGGGTAGGATTACACAGTCACACAATACCATCTAAGCAGCTTTGTGCAGCAGCCGGCTTGCAGCGCCAATCACAGGTGCGCCTGTGTCTGAGGGCAGACCTCCAGAATGAGTTACAGGGAGTCATCTCTAACACTAGACAAGGAAGCTAAATAAACTCAACCCTGGTTGGAGTGATGGGGCACAAAGGGGTTCCTGCTGCTAGCCCACCAGGATCCCCCCTTCTCTGTAGTCTGATTAGCTGATGGAAATCTGGTGGAAAGAGGCAAGCCAAAGAATGCTAAACTCTTAGAAAAAAATAAATGAAGGGAGAAGGAAAAGAAAGAAGAGGGAAAGAAGGAAGGAAGGATGGAAAGGAAGGAGGGAGGGAGGAAGGAAGGAAGGGCACACACTGGATACATTTGGTTACTTTTGTTGCCTACACATGGAAGGGGTGATGTGTACCAGGAGGGGAAGTAGGAGGCAAGTGGGGAGACAGACTTCCTAGAACACGTGGTGCTCTCTCCTTTAGGTGCTGATTAATGGTTACCTGCAGGATTGCCCTGAGAAGCTGAGCACTTGTTCTTCAGATCTGCTCCCACCTTTCTAACCACTCTGGGGGGGGGGGGGGTAGCCTGTGCCCAGGACTGCTGATTGCACTGACAGGGTTTTCTGTAATCTGGCTGCCTCTCTCTGGAATCATCAGGAGATATGCTTACCTGACTGAACAGAGGGCTGACTGTATCAGTTGTTTCCTACCCAGTGGCTCTCCAGTATAGTAACATACTGGGGACATCAGACCATTCCCTCTGTCACTTAGGCTCAGGTGGAGGGAACCATGGCTAGCCATAGGAGTTCTTTAATCCTTTGTAGGTTGTCTCTTTAAAAATATAATCTCTGCAATTCTTTTCTTTTTGTTTTTATCAATGTATATTCATTGAACCAAATAATTGCCCATCATCCTTCCCCGCTTGTCCCACCCACTGGCCCCTTCCTTTTCTCAATAGGCCCCCATCCTCCATGTCTTATACAGTCACTCACTTTTCAATGCACATTTTATTTTGTTTTGTCTTGCTTTGTTACTGAGAAGCGGATGCTATTGCCTATAATGAGATGAGACCCCCTTTTCCTTGCCTTTCTTATCAGCACCCAGCTGTCCCTCTCACTGTGGTATGGATGGTGACAAAAGCCCGAGGACCTGCTCCTTCCACTCTGCCTGAGGAACTGGTTACAAACAGGCAGTTAACTGGGCCTCAGCCCATCTCTGTCCAGTAGTGCCCTCCCTAGAGTGATCGTTCAGCAGGGTACAACACAGAAGCCAGGCTGCCGGGGTGGCTCAGTGGGCAAAACTGTTTGCACCTAAGCCTGAGACGCATGTGGTAGAAGGAAAGAACGGATTCCTCTAAGTTGTGCATGTGTGCACACATATGCATGAACACATACACACACACAGAAAGAGAGAGCGAGAGAGCGAGAGAGAGAGAGAGAGAGAGAAGCTGAAAGAGAGAAACAAATGTAATAAAAATTTAAAAACTAAAGAAGCCATGGGAGTTGTTTGTTAAGGAAAATAAATACCGCCCCCCTCCCCTCCGGGCACAAGTTACAGAAATGTCCTGTAGAGGACAGAGTGGATGTCGGGAAGACTGACAGGACACTGAGAAGCTAAGCCGGAGTCCTTAAGGACCCTGTAGCTGACCTCCCTCCGGGTATCATTATCTGAGTCTGTTCCTGTTGTTCTTTCACTCCTTGGTTCTTCTTTTAAAAAGTGTGTGTGTGTGTGTGTGTGTGTGTGCGCGCGCGTGTGTGCGCGCGCACGCGTGTACATGCGCGAGGGCGTACACACATGGAAATGATATATGTTTGTGTGGGTGTAAGAGGGCAACTACTACTCTTCTGCCTCTTGAGACAGAGTTTCTCATTGGCTTACTCTTCTGCCTCTTGAGACAGAGTTTCTCATTGGCTTACTCTTCTGCCTCTTGAGACAGAGTTTCTCATTGGCTTACCAACTGGGCTAGACTGGCTGGCCGGCCAGTGAGCCTCAGGGATCCACCTGTGTCCACTTCCCTAGTGCTGGGATTACAAGCACAGGCCACCACACCCGGCTTCTTTATGTGCAGTCTAAGGATTAAGTTTAGGTCTTTGTGCTTGCAAGGCAAGTGCCTTTACTGACTGAGCCCCTCCCTAGCTCCTCCTCAAATTGGTTCTTGCTTCAAGAAGTAACCTAACAAAGAAGTTGAATAAAATATAGTCTCAGCATTTGCGTCCTTTGGTGTTGTAGAAGACATCTCTCATTTACACAGGGGATTCTAGCCACACTAATAAAAAGTTTTTATTTTTTATTATGTGTAGGTGTGTGTGTGTGTGTGTGTGTGTGTGACTGCAGGTGCTGCAGGCCAAAGGCATCAGATGCCCTAGAACTAGAGTTACATACAGGGTCTATATATAGGTCTATATATAGGTCTATATATAGAGTTACATACATAGAGCTTCATGTGGGTCCTGGGAACTGAACTCTGGTCCTCGGGGAAGAGCAGAAAGTGTTTTTCATTGCTGTGTCATCTCATTAGTGACAACAACAGCAAAGATGA
The DNA here is from genome assembly GCF_900095145.1 of Mus pahari. Classification (NCBI taxonomy): domain Eukaryota; kingdom Metazoa; phylum Chordata; class Mammalia; order Rodentia; family Muridae; genus Mus; species Mus pahari. The sequence goes on from NC_034595.1 coordinate 52,063,853, forward strand.
ATTGTTATTGTATATGTGCACGTGGAGGTCAGAGGTTGGCTTTTGTGGCGTCAGCTCGCTCCTCCTACCTTCCCCAGCTTCAGGCAGTTAAGTACCTTTCCCTACTGAACCACCTTGTCCTGATTCTAGTTTTCAACACCTTTCGTTTCACAGGGGCCACGATGAGGAGTTCAATCCCACCCCAGAAATTTTCCTTTATTTTAAACGTTTTAATTATGATAAAGTGTACAAAATTTGTTTCCTTTGAATAGTGACCATTGATCCCTTTTTGACTAATAACTTACATTCCTTCCGATCACTTGTCTTCAGGACATGATTCCCCATTTCCTGGTCATCTTAGTTACTTCCTCTGAGTGCACACCATCATCCCTTTGCCATGGTGTCTTTTAAAATATGGCTCCCCCGACGGAGTCTAGTAGAGGGATTGAGAAGTCCTCAGAGATCTTTGTCCTCTGGTATCTGTGATAACAATAGGTTTAAAAAAAATGGTGTGCTTACTATTTACTGGATCATAGGTTACATAGTTTAAAATGTCATTTCAAGGCTACACAGTCAACACTTCTCACTCCTGTTTTATTGATAGGAAAACAAATAGAAAAGTAACCTTGAATAAGTTGCCAGAGACCACAGTTAGGCGTAGAGTGGAGAGCTAACATCTTGGTTGATTCCAAAGCTCGTGTTCTTATCTCACCCAGGGCTACACCCATAAACCCTCCCCCACATACTCTACTGTGTCTCAAAGGACAGGGATCATATCGTATTTACCTCGCTGTCAACACTGTTTAACCCAGAAGCCGGCGAGAGATGGCAGAGCAGAAAGGGCGTACCTGCCTGCTTTATCTGAAGTGCTTCGAGCTGTTCATGTGCTTGACAAGCTCACCCAGGGCTGGAGGAAGACATGATGCGGTGGGTGACTGTATTAGCTCTTGGCAGAGAATTATTCCATTCTCTTAAAGGGATTCAATTATGAGTCTGTTGAAAGCTCTATCTTCTTTCCAGAAAGTGCTATTACTCATAGCCACAGAAGGCCACATATAATTTCAAGGAGTTATGGGTTCCTTGTGGCTTATTCCCGATCTCACTAGAGGATGGTAGGCCAGGTTGAAACATGCTGTGGTTGGGTCAGTGCTATTCTGATGATGTTTCTGGCATCACTTAAGTCTAGATGGAGTTCTGGCTTGGTTGTAGGATACCTCCCATGGGCTCATGTGTTTGAACACTTGGTCCTCTGACCTCGGGGTGCTGTTTTGGAAGGCTCTGCAACCTTTAGGAGATGGAGTCTCTCTAGAGAAGTGGGTCACTAGGAGTGGACCTATGTATTAGTCAGGGTTCTCTAGAGTCACAGAACTTGCAGATAGTCTCTATATAGTAAAGGAATTTATTGATGACTTACAGTCTGCAGTCCAAATCCCAACAATGGTTCAGTAGTAGCTGTGAATGGAAGTCCAAGGATCTAGCAGTTGCTGAGTCCCACACCGCAAGAAGGCGAAAGAGCGAGAGCCAGACTCCCTTCTTCCAATGTCCTTATATGGTCCCCAGCAGAAGGTGTAGCCCAGATTAAAGGTGTGTGCCACCACACCTTTAATCCCAGATGATCTTGGACTCGGAGATCTCCCTGTCTTAATCTTCTGGATTCAATCACCACTGTGTCTCAAGATCTCCATACCAAGATCCAGATCAGAAACTTCTATCTCCCAGTCTCCAGATTAGGGTCACTGGTGAGCCTTCCAATTCTGGATTGTAGTTCATTTCAAATATAGTCAAGTTGACAACCAGCAATAGCCACTACAACCTAATAGTTCATGGTTTTAGATACTAGACTGCTTTAGTGCCTAGCATCTGCCACTGCTTTTCCTTCTCTAGGATGATCTGTACCCCTAAGTCATGAGCCATGGTAAGGACTATTTCCCTGAAGTTATCAGGTATTTGGTCACAGCAATGGGGAAAGTGACTATGTGGTGGCTCAAAGCCACTGTGCTTCCTTTCTCCTCTCTTTTACTTGTTGTTGTTGTTACTGTTTTCAAGGTAAGATTTCTCTATGCGGCCCTGGCTGTCCTAGAACTTGCTCTGTACTCCAGGCTGGCCTCTAACTCCACCTGCCTCTGCTTCCCAGGTGCTGAGATTAAAGGGGTGCACCACCATTGCCTGGCACTCTCTTTTACTTTAAAAAATAAATACTTTCACTGAGTAGCTCAGGCTGGCCTCAGATTTCCAGCCTTCCCACTTGAACCCCCAGAGTGCTGGCATTAAGAGCCTGTGCCACCACCCCTGGGGCAGCTCCTGTGCAGCTCCTAGAGAAGAGCTTTCATTATGAACCTCTGTGAACCACATCTCTGTGTTGCGGAGATGGTATTTCATCTGGGCGATAATGTAACTTGGGCTCCTTGATATTCTTTTCGAGACTGTCAGCCACGAAGCACTTCACATTTGCTGTTACAGCCTATCACTCTCAGGGACTGTGGCTGGCACTGAGTAGATGTTTGCCAAATTTTTCTTTTAAGGGAACTTTTTGGGCTAGGTGTCATGGCACACACCTGTAAGCCCAGGACTCAGAAGGTTGAGGAAGAAGAGGCCTGCTTGGGACTGCATACATGAGAACGTATCAGATGAGATGAAGCAAGGCAGCGAGGAGCTAGGGAGAAGAGGTGGCTCACACTGTGTACTTCTTGCCATGTTACTGTGAGGACCCAAGGCTCAGAGCTCAGTGCCCACATAGGAAGCTGGATCCTAGTGCTGAGGAGGTAGAGATGGGGGGATCCCTGGGGTCTAGCTGAAGGAGCTCCAGGTTTACTGGGAGACACTGCCAAAATAAAATAAGTTAAAATAAGATAAAATGGAAAGCAATGGAGGAAGACACCTATGGTCAGCCCTCTGTCTCCACATGCATGCATTTGCACAGTGCATGCACACCTGCCCACACACATGTGTACACACACTGATACCTCAATGCACATGTGTGATACCTCAATGCATACATATATTCATACATTTATACATATATGTTCATACTTGCGCACATATTCACATAGACATTCACACCTGCACATACACATACATACACATATTCACACATGCATACACACAGACCCACATTCACACATACACAGATTGACCAAACTTTATCTTGGTATTTCTTGATTTAAAAAAAAAAGGGGGGGGGTTTTCATTTTCTTTTCTGATAGATTTGGGGGCTGCAACTTTCTTGAGCCCCTGAACATCTTTTCTAGGCACTGTTCTGTCCTCTGTGTGTGGTTATTGTAGATTGTGAACTGTTCCCTCTCCAGCCTTATTTGTCATTTTCTTTGTTAGACATTTGTTAATCTGTGAGACCCTTGGGTCGTCTAAAGCTGTATTTGTGCCTGCATTCCCTCTTTTCTCCTCCCCTGCCTCCCACCCCACCCCCACCTCACCCCTGCACTGGGCCTTCAGCTTTTCTCTTTCTCCAGCCAGCTACTGCAATTATCTGCATTTAGTTCTTAACTTGCTTTTATTTCCTGGACCTTGGATCTTCCACCATCCCGTCTGCTTAACTACTTAACAACAACAACAGAAAAATCCAAATTAGTCTCTGCTCCTGACTTTGGGAGTTTTTGAAGCTTGAGCTGGAGAGAAAGTGGTGGGTCTTACAGGAACGTGCGCCGCCTGAGCACTTTAGATTTTGCAATAAACTTTCGGATGTGCACAGAGGCTGTAAGTAAGTACGACTGGAGAGTTTTCCTTCCCCTGAGCTGCTGGAATACACACGGCCCAGTGCACACTCACTCCAGCTACAGTCATTTACCACTTAATGAGGGGTGTGCACTGAGAGATCTGCTTCAGCAATTTTGCCATTGTGTAGGTCTCGTGGTTTGCACTCTCACAGACCTGCGTGATGGAGGTCAGTCACTGCAGATGGCCCCCTGCAGTTGGGAGTCAACACATGAGACGACTGCTGCCACAGGATGACATGTTGCTTTTTAATTGTTTTTTAAGCAGAGTGATCTGTATAGTGCTTAAAAGGACACGATAGTGAATGCAAAGACCAGTAAAGTTGCTGTTGACAGCGGCAAGTGTCATTTACTATATAGTCTGTACGCATACCATCCGTACTTTAATATGACTGGCAGTGCTCTAGGTGTGTTTACACCAGCATCGCCATGGATGTGTGAGCATTGCTATGTGATTCCACCTTACCTCCACTATCAGGCTGGCATGTAATAGAAACTTTCATCCCTCCTTGCAGTCTTAAGGGAGCCTGGTCGTTACATACACTATTTGACTACATAGATATATGACGCATGACTGTACTTTATCGTGTATTTCTTACAAACTGGTGTATCACTGACATTACCATACCAGCATCATGATCCAGGTCACCCTGCTGCCTCTTAACCTCAGTGTCAAGGTCTGGCCAGCTGCCCATCATGTCCTTTGCAGTGAAAGTTCATTCAGTTTAGTCACTTCGTGTGCTTAATCACTCCATCTCCTGCGTCCCCTTCAGTCTGAAATGGCTATTCCAGGCTGTCCATGGACTCTTTTTGAAGATCACAGGCCAGTTACTTTGCAGAATGTTCTTCAGTTTGGGTATATGTGATGTTGCCTCTTGATTGGAGCTGTGCGTCTTTGGCAGTTGTGTGTCATTGGTAGTAAGGTCATAAGGGTGCAATGTAAAAGGTGATGTGGGTTTTAAAATCTGCCTCCCTGTTGGTAACGTTGTGTTTGATTTACTTTGATTCAAGCAGAGTCTTCCAGGCCATGCAAGTGTCCCTTTTAGAGTGATGAGGCTGTTCAGGAAGATATTTTTGAGGTGAGCCATCCTATTCCTTTTGAAGCATTCAAATGTGTTTGGTTTCTAAATCATATTAGTACAGACTCTTGGTTTCCTGTTCTCTTCAGAGGCTTATATTCCATTACTATAAGTACTTTGATGTCTCTGTTGTCTTAGATTTGGGTAGTAGGGGTTTTAAATGGCTCCTCTTTTGTTTTGGAAAAGTTGTTGATTTATAGTAAACAAATTGCAAGAATAAGGAAAAGGCTTGGTAGGCGAGTGCGCTGTTCTGCAAGCATGAGGACCCGAGTTCAAATCTCCAGCAACCATGTGGAAAGCTGGCCATGGCTGTGACATTAACACTGGGGAGTGGGGACAGGTGACTCCCCAGTGCTCCCTGGTCAGCCAGCCTTGCTGAAACAGCAAGCTTCTGGTTGAGTGAGGGACCCTTCTGGTTGAGTGAGGGACCCTTCTGGTTGAGTGAGGGACCCTTCTGCAGCCAATAAGGTGGAGAGTGGGAGAGGCGGACTCCTAATCCCCTGCTGTGGTCTCTGCGTGCATGCACATGGGTATGCACACCCATATATCCACAAGCTTGTACACTCACATACCATTACCACCACCTCCTCCAAAAGAAAACGCTTAGAAAGAAAGAAAGAAAGAAAGAAAGAAAGAAAGAAAGAAAGAGCATGCATAACTGAATCTGCTGTGAAGTTCCCTAAAGACCAAAAAAGAAAAAAAAAAAATGGGCAGAGTTGGTCTACTGTGGCCAAGGCATAGAGTTTGAAATGGGTAATTACAAAATGCCACCTTTAGTATGCCTGGCTAACTGATTAAGAGTTCATCAGCCAAATTAAGCTGTGGGTGTTTATTTTAAGGGAGTGACATGACCAGACATTTAGCTGCCAGAACCAAGTGACTTTGTTTTATTAGTTTTGCCTCCAAGGAATTTGCATGGTGGACATCCTGACCTTGTTTCTACCTTGATATCTTATCATAAGGCTAGTGGGTCGGTGATGCAGTGGGCTCTGGGAACGTGACAGGGGTGAATGTTTCCTGATTTTATGGGTTTATTGTTCAAAGACTCTGAAGATACCATGGTGTAGTAGATCAGTGTGTTTGTTGTGAGCTCTGCCAGCCAGCATGAAATCTCAGTCCCATCCCATGCCCTTTGAGCAAGTCATTTACATCTAGGCCTGATTTAAAGATAGGTCCCCAGCTTTAAAGTCGAGATTTGAAAACCCAGCTGCTGTGGCTGTGAGATTAATCAAAACACAGTCCATACAGCGTTTGGGCTACAGTAAACAAACATCCGGTCCCATTAGCTTACTGTTAAGGCAAATGACCAAACTTTATACGTTTCTTTAGGCAAGGTCAGAAAGTTCGCTTTCCCAAACCTGGAATCCAGGGCTTGGGAGATATCTCAGTTGCTGTGAAGGTGTGAAATTCTGTGTTCAATGCCTAGCACTCAGGTTTTAAGAAAAATTATATATGTGTGTGTGTGTGTGTGTATACATACATAAGATAAGGAGTCAGGCATGGTGGCATTTGCTAATAATCCCAGCACTGGGGAAGTGAGACAGGAAGATCCCTGAGAAGCGCTGACGAGTCAGTGTAGCCCATCACTGAGCCCATCACAAATTGTGGCGAAATGACTTCGTGGGCACATAGAGGCACTTGCTGCAAAGCCTGGACCTGAATTCTAGCTCCAGCACCCACATGGTGGGAGAGAACTCATTCCCACAGGTTGTCCCCTGACCTCCCACCCATGCTATGGCACCTCCCCACACATAAATAAATAAATAAATAAATAATAGAATAAAATGTTTAAAAACAAAGCAAGCAGAAAACCGAGGTAGACAGCTCTCAAGTAATGTACCCACACCTCTTGGAAATTTTACTCAGTCTAACTGTAAGACTTTTAATATTTTCTGGCACCGTTTCTCAGTTAGTAGATCTGGGGCTCGTATTGTTTTAGATTGTTTAATTTTCAGAGTTGCTGATTGAGGACTGTGGAGAGGGTTAAGGCGGTAAAGTGTTTGTTGCAGAAGCTTTAGGACCTGAGTTTGGATCCTTAGCATGCAAGTAAGAAGCTAGATGTAGTGACATGTAGCTGTAATCCTAGCATGGAGGAGTGGGGAGATGGGGGGGGGGGTGAGATAGAATCCTTATGACTTGCTGTCCACAAGTCTGGCCAGTTAGTGAACACTATATTGAGTGGAACCCTCTTTAATAATAATAATAATAATGTGGTTTTTCATCAAAATGGCTCTTAAAGTGAAGAAGCAATCCCCTGCCTCTCCCAAAGCCAATGCAAAGGCCTTGAAACCCAAGAAGGCAGTGCTGAGAGCCGTCCACAGCCACTGAACAAAGACCTGCATGTTACCTACCTTCTGGCAGCCCAAGACCCTGCTGTTCCAGAGGCAGCACACATGCTCTTGTAAGAGTCTGCCCAGGAGAAACAAGCTGACTGCTACAACATCATCAACTTTCTTCTGAACACTGACTCAGCCACAGAGAAGCCAGAAGAAACAACACACTTGAATCCATCATGGATGGCAAAGCCAGCAGGCATCAGATCAAACAGGCCGTGAAGAAACTATGTAGTTGATGTGGCCAAAGTCAATACCCTGATAAGGCCTGATGGAGAGAAGAAGGCATATGTCTGACTGCCTCCTGATTATGATGCTCTGGATGTTGCCAGACACAGGGTTTGTTTGTTTGTTTGTTTGTTTTTTACTGTTGTGGTTGTTAGAATAAGTATGGCCCCATAGATTCATGAGTTGAATGCTTGGCCATAGGGAGTGACGCTACTAGGAGGTATGGCCTTATTGGAGGAGGTGTGACCTTGTTAGAGGAAGTGTATCACTGTGGAGGTGGGGCTTTGAGGTCTCATGTATGCTCAAGTTCAGCTCCGTGCAGAGCTCAGTGTCCTGGCTGCCTTCTGATTAAGATGTAGAACTCTCAGTTCCTTTTCCAGCACCATGCCTGCCTGCGTGCTGCCATACACCATGATAATAATGGACTAACCTCTGACACTGTAAGCCAGCCTCAGTGAAACGCTTTTCTTTAGAAGAGTTGCCTGGGTCGTGGTGTCTCTCCATAGCAATAAAACCCTAACTAAGACAACCATTAAGAAAAAAAGGGCGGAAGGTTCTGGAGAGAGAGCTCAGCTATTGGGACTGTTTAGTGCCCTTGCAGAAAACCTGAGTTCTAGTCTCAGTATCTGCAGAGCAGCTCACACCTGTCTGTAACTCCAGTTCTAGGGGATCTGACACCTTCCAGTCACCGTAGGCTCCCTGCACACTTGCCACACATAAACTCATGTAGGCACACACATATGGACATAATAAAAGTGGCTGAGGAAGATGCTTGACACTAGCCTCTGGCCTCTATACATGCACCTCCGTGTATAGCCACACGCCAGTGCACACACACACAAAGAATGGCTGATTGATTTGCTGCTGAGTTCCATTAAAGAACTTTGCCATGAATTTTGGGTCGGAATCAGGACAGAATTTCTCACAGTTTCTAAGATAGCCCTAAACACCCACCACATTGTACTATGCCCCCATGCAAAGCAGCGTTTTCAACACTTGACACAGTAGGTCAGAGCATCGCTGAACTCTGGAGAAGGTTAACAATCATGTCTCGAAGTACGGAATATTCAGCCAAGACTTAATTATGTATGTGAAAATGAACACACATACCCATCACATTAATATGCATCTTTTCTTTTGTCTTTAATAGTAAAATTATATGTATACCAAAGAATGGTTAAAAATATCATTTTTCATTATTTTTTGTTATCAGAAATTGTTTGACTTGGGTACCTATTTTATATACCAGCAAATCTAGTATAACATAAACATTTCTTGAGTGAAAAACTTTTAAGCCTGATTTAGACATGAGTTCTTCCCAGAGTGTCCATAGTGGCGTCTGCACTAGCCAGCCTTTTCGTTGCTGTGACAAGACACAAGTTGAGAAAAATAGCTTAGGACAGGAAAGCTTTGTCTCAGCCCTCGGTTTCAGAGGTTTCCGCCTGGTTTTGCCTGGTTTTATTGTGTCTGGGCCCAGAGTGAATGATGGAGAAAGGACTTAAGGGAAGAGGCCACTCGCCTTAAGGCAGCTAAGAAGCAGGGACAGCCAGGGACAAGATACACATTCCAAAGGCCTGTCCCCAGCAACCTCTCCCAGAGGAGGCCCCATCTCTGAGCCTCACCAGCTGCAGACAGCAGCACCAGCTGGGAACCAGGTCTCTAACACCCACGGGAGTCTGTGAAACAAACCCCTTAAAGCCCTAGCAGCCCTTGTTCTTGGAAGTTGATGTTCTGATCCAACATTTTTACAGAAGTACAGAGAGCTTAGACTATCCAAAGTAATTGTGAAGAAAATGTTAATAGACCAATACTACCAGTTTTAAAGGCTTATTATAAATCTGCAGTAATTTAATAGTGTGATACTGATTTTAAAAAACAAAAAAAACAAGATAAATGAATGAGTGGAGCAGACAAGAGCACTGGTGATCCGGGAGCTCCGTGAGGTCAAGAATCACAGTTTCCTAGATGGGGTCCTAAGGGAAGTTGGAAATTCTTTTGCCCAAAGTTGGCCCCTACCTAAGGCCATGCAGAGCAATTCTTTAAAGGTGAGTCGTAATCTGAGTTGAGTGCTGGGATATAGTGATGTCTCTGCCGCCTGAGGTAGCTAGAGACTTCTCAAACAGGACACAAAGTGTTCTCCAGAAAAGAAAGTGTGATAGATTGAACTTGGTAAAAATTAATGACTTCTCATCAGAAAGACATAATTAAAAAATAAAACAGGTATATCAGAGTCTAGAAGAAAGTCCTTCATATTTGACAAAAGACTAGTATCCAGAATTTATGAAGAAATTTTAAGTCGTGCATGGGAGCTCACCCCTGTAATCCTAGCATTGAGAAGTTGAGACAGAAGGAAGTGTGGGTTTGAGACCAGCCTCAGTTACATAGTGAGATAACCTGGGCTACACTCTCTCCCCCTTCCCCCTTCCCCCCTTCTTTCCTTCCTTCCTTCCTTCCTTCCTTCCTTCCTTCCTTCCTTCCTTCCTTCCTTCCTTCCTTCCTCCCTCCCTCCCTCCCTCCCC
>NC_034595.1:52073779-52231284 GCF_900095145.1 Mus pahari
TTTCCACATTGTGGTTGTTTTTGAGAAAGGGTCTCTCTATTGTGTAACATTGGCTGTCCTAAAACCCACTATGTAGACCAGGCTATCTATTGTCTTACTCACAGAGAGCCCCCTGCTTCTTCCTCCTGGGGTGATCCAACTAAAGGCACGTGCTACCATGTCCTTCTTAGAGATGCTCTTGAAAGAAAGAAAGGTGTGTGTGTGTGTGTGTGTGTGTGTGTGTGTGTGTGCGCGTGTGTGTGTGTGTGTGTGTGTGTGTGTGTGCGTGCGCGCGTGTAGAGAGAGAGGTGCGTACAGACAGACAGTCAAAGAAATCAAAGCTATTTTACAAGTTAGAAAGATTCAATGCTGACAAGATGGCTCTGTAGATAAAGGCACTGTTGCCAAGCCTGATGACCTGATTTCAGTTCCCAGGTTCTACGTGGTAGAAGGAGAGAACTGACTCCCACATGTCCTGTGACTTCCACATGTGCACTGTGGCATGACTCCTCTCCTTCCCACAAAATATACATATGTAAATATACTAGAAAAACTAAACTATCCCATTTAAAGATCGGCCTGATGGCTAAACCAGATACTTCTGTAGGGGAAGTGCTCATGGCTGTTGAACAAATAAACAAACAGCAGGGTCTGTCTGAATTCCATCCATCATGAGGGAAAACCAGATGAAGAGCACAGTTGACTACCTGCGTGCCTACCAGAGTGGGTAAAGATAAAGTGGCAGGCGACTCCCCTGTTGGCTTGGGTGTGGAACACTTGACAGTCATGGTCTACTAGTGAATGTGTCAAGGGCTTCAAAGGTCTCAGAAACTGGCAGATTGAGCTGAGGGCAAACATAAGCTATATATAGTCCCCTTTTAAAGAAAGAAAGGCAGAATCTGGCCAAGCTATAAAGTTACATGTTTCCCAGTTCTGGTCCAGGTCAAGGATGTGTGCTGTGGCAGTGTTGGTAGCGGTTCAAAGCAGCACACAGCATCGAGTAGGGACAGCAGGCAGTCATGCACATACTCCGCATCTTGCTCGCTCTCCTACAAATCCACCAGTGTTCACTGGCTGGGGCTTCACCTCAGTGACCTTATATAACCCTTGTCAACCTTCAAACACCATCAGATTAAGTTTCTGCCCTCTTAATACCTCAGAGGGAATTAGACTCCAGCAAGAGCTGTTGAGGGCACAAAACCTTCAAATTATAAAACAGCCATGCGTATAATTCAGCAGTGTTAGTCTCATGTTTTTATTCCAAGTTTTATTCTTAAGAGCCTCAAACTAGAAACAACAGTAATAAGGGGAAATCTTTTTTCCTACTAAATTACAGACTTTTCCAGTTCTTTATTTAGTAGAGTATACAGTTAGCACAGGCTGGACAAGATGTCCAGTGGCACAGCAACGTAGGATAACACACTGATTTCTGTGTGCCTGGAGGCTGTTGTCTGAGAGAGAGTGTGTCGTGGTTTGCATCTGAAAGGTCCCCACAGACTCATGTTTTGAACACTTGGATCCCAGTTCATGGCACAATTTTGAGAGGTTCTGGACACTGGAAGTTGAGAGATAGTGTCACTGGCAGAAATAGATCATGAAGGGCTGGCCCCAAAGTTTATGTCCAGCCCTGCTTCCTTCTGCATGCTATTTCCTGTCCTCCTATGATGGGAACACCCTCAACCACACATTGCCATTACTGTAGCTGTCCCAGCAAGCCTTCCCCACCGTGACTGAGGGGAACCCTGAACCAAAGGGAAGAATTCCTCTCTCGGGTTTTCCCTGTTGGGTGTTGTCACAGTGGTGTGAGCGCTACTACCATCGCTCAGTGGGGGCCAGATAGTGGATTATCCAGCTGGGAGGAAAATGAAATTAATTCCCCAAGTAAGATAAGCCAGATTCCTACTTCACACTATGTGAAAACTGCAAGGTCATGCTTGACATCCCATTTAGGAAGTTAAGGCAGGAGGATCAGGAGTTCAAGACCAGCCTCATCCCTGAGACCTCCCATCTCAAATACCAGCCAAACGAAAGAATCAACAGACAAAACCAAAACAACAAGCAAACAAAAAAACCCAACAACCAACAACAGCAAAAAACAACCCCTCTTCCCCCCAAAACCCCGACTCTAAAGTGACTAGAAACTAGAATGTAAAAAGAAGAAAACTAGTGGAAAACAAAATACTTTATATCAGATCCTCCCGTCTCCCTCCCCTTTCCTCCTCTCCTTCCCCCCTTCCTCCTCCTGTCTTTGTTGTTGTATGTAGCCCAGGCTGGTTTTGAATGAACTTACTATGTAGGCAAGAATGACCTAGAACTCCCAACCCATCTGTTTTAACCTCCTGAGCACTGGCATTTCAGGTGTGCACCCCCATACCTGCTCAGAAAAGGACTTTGTGAGGCACAGACACCACAAGGGGGAGGAGTCATAGATTTGACTTTTAAAGGAAAAGGCTTTTAAAGGAAAAGCCTCTCACCACTGAAAATCTCAACAGCAGACCATGTACTAAATTAGGACACTTACAATGTTATTAATGACAAAGGATTGGTATTCACAGTGTTTTAAAAGCCACCTACAGAAAAAAGTAGAAAAAAAAATGAAGCAGTAGAAATAAGTAAATATTTTTCCGAAGAAGAAATAAATGTCAGGGAAATGTAACAAGATGCCTGTACCAGCCAGAGTTGTACAGAGAACAAGTCTAGTAGAATGTGCGCACATACGTATGTAATGTGTGCACGTCAAAATTTGACTGGTTGATTCTTAGTATGGGGAGGGACAGCTAAAACTGAGGGCCATTTGAGGGATTATGTGGAATCTCAATCCAGTAGAAGCTTCTTAAATTATGTACATATATGAAGGTGGATCTACATGGAATCGCCAAATAGCAGGGCAGGCCGCCCCAACTGGGCCTCTCCCCACACTAAATGAAGCTTCTAGCATTGGGAATGGGTTGCATCTAGTTGAGTTCTTGTTCAAGAGGGCCCCATGGGAACCCCCAATCAACCCAGGGGATTGCCAAGGCTGGGTGGTTCTCCATAATTTGGCAATAAGAGCTGAAGACAGTGCCTATACAGTTCATCTGGCAAGGAGAGGTTGAACTGGTGCCTGCCTAGAGTCTTCCCCCGTATGGACTGGTGTTTATGATACAAGAAAGTATTCTGCATGTCACCAAAGGAGAAAGGTGAACACTAACCCAGCTACAAACCCTTCTATGCACAGTGGTTATCTGTTTGCAAGGTGTGCTGGTGCAGTAGTGGGACAAAGCCTGTGGGGGTAACCAACCAATATCTGGTATTGGTAGCACCCATACCTAACACTCCTTGGATGGCGGTGACCCGGAGACTAGGAAGGCCAAGGACCTAGGGGTAACCAAATAGTACTGTTATGCTAAAGGAACACAGCAATAAAATGCCTCCTAGTGACATTTTGCTCTACTCATAGACCCTTGCCTCGCTCAGCCATCATCAGAGAAGCTTCCTCCTGTAGCAGATGGGGACAAATACAGAGACCTAGAGACAGATCATATGCAGAGCAGGAGACCTTGGAACACTCAGTCCTAAAAAAGATGTCTCCATCACATCCCCCCCACCCACCCCAAGGGCTCGGGGAAGGGAGGAAGAGGAGGCAGAAAGAGTGAGAGAGCCAGAGGGGCTGGTGGACACCAAGGAACCAAGGCCTTCCAGACACAAGAGGGCTGGCACACAGGAACCCAGAGACAGGTGGTACGCACAGGGCCTGCACAGATCTGCACCAGATAAGGTGAAAGAGGTGGACAGACTCCCCATCCCTGACCCAGATGCTGTCTTCAAAAGATAGCCACTGACAAACAAAATATTTGTTTTCTCCAAGGTAGTTTCACTGGGAAAGCAGACAGAGGGGTGGGAACAGCAGTAGGTGGCCAACACAAAACCGACTCAATGGCATCTTTGGAGGTTCCTTGGCTTATAATGTCAGAGAATGTTTTTGTTTTCTAACCTTACAGTTGCTTTGTGTATATATTATAGCTTCCAGGTTTATGGTTTTTTTTTTGTTTGTTTTGTTTTTTTGGGGGGGGGGGTTTGGAGACAGGGTTTCTCTGTGTAGCCTTGGCTGTCCTGGAACTCACTCTGTAGACCAGGCTGGCCTCGAACTCAGAAATCNNCCTGCCTCTGCCTCCCGAGTGCTGGGATTAAAGGCGTGTTCCACCACGCCCGGCCAGGTTTATGTTTTTATGGAATCCTGTGTATGCAAACTCGTGTGTCTGCATCTATATGTATTTCTTCTGCTATTTCTTTGGGTCTTTCTTGTTTGGTAGTTTTGTCTTATTCTAATTCGTTTATTTTTGTTTTATTATTATTCCTTAGATGCCAATTGGTTTTATTACAAGAGACAGAAAAGGTGTGGGTGCTGTGAGAGGGGAGGTGGGGAGGGACAGGGAGGAGCAGAGTTAAGGGGAAACCATAATCATAATATATTGTAAGAAAAAAATCAATTTTCAAGAAAAGAAAAAAATGATTAACAAAAGATTTGACTTATTGGACTCCATGGTTGTCAGCTGCCTCATCCAAAGGCTGTGGGCACAGCTTCGGGCTAAGAACCTGCAGTGGGTAAGGGTGAGCGCTACAGTCCTGAGCGTGGTGTCTTCATCAGGAAGCCGTAGGTTAGCTGTTGAAGCCTTCACTGCTGGGATGAGGTTTACCCACTGCATGGGAGGTCTCTTTTTCTGCAGTAGCTGGTGATCGATAACTACCCACATGTATAAAGTATTTCTTAGCAACACTGGGTTCATATTTTGCTTCAGTCACTGCATGTTGTAGTTAAACTGACCCCTAAAGTCAGCAGTCGCAGTGCCCCACATACCAACAGGATACAAGTTAAGACCACAGAGAGGCACAGTTTTGTAGCCACAAATTGATGACACCTGAGTCTCAGCTCACACTGAGCATGGAAAGAAGGTGGCTCAGTCAGCAGGACATACGTAAGCTGCTGCTGAGGCTGCAGCTCACCTCATTCTTCCACACACTTGTAGCTGGCCATGGTGGTGTAAGCCTGGAATCAAGGCAGAGACAGGAAGGTAGCAAACAGCCTAGTCTATGTAGCAAGTCGCAGGTCAGCCAGGGATGTATATTGAGACCTGAGTCACACACACACACACACACACACACACACAGACAGACAGACAGACAGACAGACAGACTTGACTTTCTCTCCTGTAGGATCTCTGGTGTATGAATGCCAGTGGGTGTGTAGCATTTGCAAGAATGTAATAGTTTATAAATAGCAAAATAACATTGGCCAGGAAACCAGCCAGGCATCAGAAATGTAGTACCAAGTTTCAGCATCGAGGCCCAGGTGATTTTTAGAGAGTATAACCCGATTATCATTTGTAAATGTCCAACAACCTCTTGTCTGGACCTGTGCAGCTACCCAGAGAGACCCCGTGGCGGGGGGAGAGCACTGTCTGGGTTGGCTTTGTAGGTCACACTGTTATCTTCCAGGTGCTTACAATTTAAAGCAACCCATTTGTTCTCTTCTTTAAGTTTCTTTTTACATCTGTCTGTCTGTCTGTGCCTGCATGTGGAGGTCAGAAGATAACCTGAGAAAGTCCGCTCCTGCCATCATCTGAGTCCTAGGGATTGAACTCAGGTTGGCAGGCTTGGCAGCAAGCTCCCTTGCCCACTGAGCCATCTCAGAGGCCCCGTGTTCTCCTCTTTTAATACAAATTAGTGAGATTTAAAAATAATGTACTTTATTAGAGCATACTTTGATCTGTGAAAGCCTTTTTTTAAAAAATAAATTACTACATTTGTGTGTGTGTGTGTGTGTGTGTGTGTGTTTGAGAGAGAGAGAGAGAGAGAGAGAGAGAGAGATGGAGAGAGAGAGAGAATGAGAATGCATGTGAGGGGAGAGGGGAGTGTCTCCACACTTATTGGTCCTTCACACTGATCTCAGGCCTCAGGCTTGGTGGCAGACATCTTTACTCATTCAGCCCTCTTGCTGGCCTCAAAGCTTTTTCTTAAAACAATTTGAAGCAAACAATCGCACCCTCGAGCTTAGGAGTCCTGTGGTTTAGGTCCGTACCTTTCCCATGGGAAGGTGCGCAGAATGACTGTGGTTGGGTGAGTGAACTCGGTCACAGCTGTAATCAAAGCTGTTTCCCTCTGCCAGAAACCTTTCTGAGACCCTCTCAGAAAGCTTCAGAGGATGGTGGAGGATCTGGCCTGGACACACTGATGTCAGCCAGAAATGTCAGTTTGACACACTCCTGTGCCGTCAGGAATCTGTAAATGATGTGGCTGCACAGAGTGCTTTCAGAGTGTATGGGGGAGGGGGGAATCCCACAGCGGCATCAGCTCCTGGGAGCCGTGAGTCCAGTTCTCTCAGGACTGTGGGGCAGAGCTTAGGGAAATTTTGGCAAATGCTTCTTAGGACTCTGTCAGCTCTGAAATTTCTACCCCGGGTCTCCTTGCTGAGGCACAGATGGAGGGATGATCTTCAGGGCAGAGAGCAAGGCCATTCCTCCTCTCGGAAGCTTTGTACAGCTTCCCCGTTAGCAGACCTCCGTGCCCGATTCACAGGAGAGCTATAATTAAAAGTACGGATGTTGGGAAGATAAGATTTTTAAGTTGCAAACTGCATTTCTGGTCCTGAAGATTCCCCTCAGGTAATTCCCTCAGCTGGAGGAATGGCACAGCATGTCGTTTGTTTACAGAGACTTGATAACGTGATGAGTGGTATCGGCTTTCTTTATCTAGCACTCGACAGCTGTTCACCAGCCAAATGAAAGATTAGAGTCTGCGCCGCCAGAAGAATACACTTGATCCCTCATATAAAGGCTGCTCTGTGAAGCACTAACCCAGTCAGCTGGCAAGGTGTGTGTTATGTAAGGAGAAGTTAGGTTTTTTCCTAGGACCACAATTGACAGTTTCCTAAGTCTGAGAAAACGTTTCACATTCAAGATAAATGATGCTAACCTCTAGACTGCAACATCCAGCAAACCGTTTCACGTTAAAACTGTTTTTAGGTATTTATAACAAAGCTTATTAATAAGCTGTGCAGGGTGCTCAACTTCACCCCGCCCTGTGTGACAGGTGACTGTCATGTTTTCATCTGGTTTATGTTTTTACAGTTTACCCACCATGGCTATACTCTTCTTTCTGGTTTGCACTGAATTCAAAGGAAAACTTAAATTAGATAATCTGTGGGTGTTTTGCCTGCCTTGTATATATGTCTGCCTATGTACGTTGTATGTGTCTGGTGCCCACAGAGGCCTGACGAGGGTGTCTGAATCTCTGGAGCTGGAGGAGCTGGAGTTACTGATGGTTATGAGCCTCCACATAGGTGACAGACGTTGGACCTGGGTCGTCTGGACGAGCCGAGTCATCTCCACAGCCCCAGGGAAACGTTCTAATGTGTGTGGCTCTGTTCTTTATCTCCCTTTTCTAGGATACTCTTCACTGCAAAACTATCATTGTCATCATTTTTTAACTGTTAATGGTTACGTGGTGGTGCGCTCTTTTGCAAGTTTATGCTAGACGGAATGAGGGTGTGTTTCCTGGAACCTTCCAGAATCCACACTCAAAAGAGGCTAAGGTCACTCATTGTACTTGAGTTTCTTCTACTCAGGTTTTCTGGCTTTTTAAAAAGCGCGCGCGCGCGCGCGCGCGCGCGTGTGTGTGTGTGTGTGTGTGTGTGTGTGTGTGTGTTCGAGGAGGACCAGAGTTGGTACCAGGTGTCTTCCTTGATTCCTTCACACTCTGTCAAGACAGGGTTTTTCATGTCTTGCTAAACCCAGAGGTTGCCGGCTAGCAAAGCCAGTTATGCCCCAGGGATTGTGTCTCTGCCTCCTGAGTGCTAGAATTACAGGCGGCTGCCACCTGCCATCTTTATGTGGGATCAAAGTCTGGTCCTCACAGTTCCCTGACAATCACTGTATATCTGGAGTCATCTGCTTAGTTCCCCGTTTTCTGATTTTTTTCATATAAGTCGGTCCGGTTGCATGTACGCTTTTTCTCATAAGTCGGTCCAGTTGCCTCTACCCACAAAAAGCTGGCCGAGAACTAATCATGGTAATTGCCTTGCCATAGGAAGAACCCTTTAGCACTGACACCAGCCTTTTTCTCACATGCACTTCTTACCTAGAATCGGTTGCTTGTCATTCTGTGTGTGGGGGGCAGTCAAAACACCCACCTATACGATAAACTGAAGGCCTTTGTGTCTCTTAAGAATTATGTGATTTGTGCCTAGCCAGGAAACACCAGCCCCTGGTCAGAGTTACATAGTGAGACCCTGTCTCAAAGGAAGCATACAGAGGAATTTCAGTCCAAGTTAATTCCAAACAAATCCTATTTACTCTGATGTGTATTCTTTTTTTTTTTTTTTTTTTTTTTTTNTTCTTTTTGGTTTATTTTGAGACAGGGTTTCTCTGTGTAGCCCTGGCTATCCTGGACTCATTTTGTAGACCAGGCTGGCCTTGAACTCAAAAATCCGCCTGCCTCTGCCTCCCGAGTGCTGGGATCAAAGGCGTGCGCCACCACCGCCCAGCCCTGATGTGTATTCTTAGTGCCAACCTCATGTAAAGTGATGCAGGCAAAACCTAATGTATAAGTAAGTTTGTACATTGTGTGCTGTGATGACTTCAACATGTTTCTTTTACTTGAGTTGTTTTTATAAAAGACATTTCATTTAAATTTAATTTACAGGGGCAGGAGAGATGGCTCAGCAGGTAAGAGCACTGACTGCTCTTCCGAAGGTCCTGAGTTCAAATCCCAGCAACCACGTGGTGGCTCACAGCCATCTGTAATGGGATCCGATGCCCTCTTCTGGTGTGTCTAAAGACAGCTACAGTGTACTTATATATAATAAATAAATACATCTTAAAAAAAAAGAATCTCTTCTGTTTAAAAAAAATAAATTTAATTTACAGATTAAAAATTTACAATTTAATTATTACACTATATAAAATCCACATTTGCTGCTTCTCCATGTTCGTTGCATGCATTTACAGGTGTATTTCTCATCTACACCACAGCACGTGGAATGATTTAATATATATTTATTTCCACAAGAGAGGCATAAATCAGGACATAGATGGTGATCGTTGCATGAGAGCAGAGTCTGTGGGAAGTTGTTAGGAAAAGCTTCCCGGAAGAGCCTTGGAGGTGGGATTCCCGTGTGACCTCAGGTGGCCTGGGCAGCTTTGGTGACTAGTTTATCCCTTGCTAGAAGTGTGAGCTCAAGTACAAAGCGAGGTGCAGGTTCACGTGGGTAGTAAGTGCTCTGTTTGAGTGAAATATGGGGTATGCCTGGGGGGGTGGGCATATGTGTCAGGAGATAGCCAGGTGTGTGTGTGTGCACGTGTGTGAGTGTGTGCATGCCTCTGTGTGTATATGTGTGTGTGTGTGTGTGCATGTGTACACATGAGCGTTCGATGGGGGGAGGGTAGCAGTCAAGCCGGGTCATCCACTAACCACTAACCACATTGATATACTTACTGAGTTTTCCTGGCCTTGTGTCTTTCAGGAGGTTCATGAGTTATTACAGGACTATGAGCTAAAGTATTGCTATGTGGACAGGAATAAACGAACAGGTGAGAGCTCCCTTCCAAGCCCTTGACCTCTTGACCTCGCTTTCATTTTGCATTTATTGTAGAGCAGGAAAGCTTGCACTGTCTTTTCATGTTGAACTGCCTTCTGGTGCTGGGATTGAACTCACGGCCTTCACAGGTGCTGGCAAGCATTTCAACACTGAGCTCTGTTCTCGGTCAGCAATGGGGTTCCTAAGTGTTTACATCCCATCAGTATGGCTCACGGGTTACTTTCTGAATGTCCTGAACTTTAACCAGTAAACAATCCGAGTGTAGCTGGAGCTCAGTGATTTTTAACTATGAACGTTGAATGTTATGTGTTAACAAGTGTTTTTCAGTGGCGTGGCATGCTTCCATCTAATGTTACTACTGGCTTCTGCTGCAGACCCACTGTGTGTATAGCTTGACCTTTAGTTGGACAAAGTAGGAAGCTTACTCAGCTTTTCTGAGTATTAGTTTCATATCTGTGAGATCAGAACTCTGTTCTTTTATGGGCATGTGATATATAAATGTTTATGAGCATATTTTGAGATGGTAAAACACAGAATGGATGGTGTTAAGGCCACCGTATACATGTGTACTCCAATGCAAATGGTACCTGGGGGCTGGGACTACAGCTCCATGTGGAGCACTTGCCTGCCTTGTGTAAGGAGATGGGTTTGATCCCAGAATTGCCCCCAAGGAGTATAGCTAGAGTCCCAGTGTTTATTCCTGAGTTAAAAAACACCCGAAATCACCACTTACCACAATCACCACCACCACCAAAACCCCAGCAAAAGCCTCCAAAATGCAGAGCAACTCCAGTTCCCACCATTCTGCATTCTCCACCTGGAGGAAGCACTCAGGCATCTGTTTCCAGTTTGGCATGATCACCCCTAAATTGTTCCAGGTTCTTTTGAGCATGAGATCCTTTGCCGTCCTTCCTAGAGGTTTTGAAAAGGACACATGGTTTGTCTCTTCATAAATAAAAAGCTAGTGGGCATAGCATGTGTCCCTTTAGTGCCAACGGGTGGCTTGATGCCCTCAGATGCATCCACTTCACCCAGTTTAATTGGTCTCACAGCCCCCTTCCACTTCCGTGTTGGAAACCTCACATTTGTTAACACTCAGTTGAATGTCTTGTGCCCCAGTTGGAATGTGAGCTCAGTGACGAACATCAGTACTCTTCCAGTGCTCACTCTAGCTAGATATACTAGGGAGAAGGACTTGATTGCCCCTGGGCGGGTGGGGTGGGGCAGGGTGGAGCGAGTGCAGGGACCCAGTGGCTTGGAGCTGCTTATCAGAATGTGGCTGTCCCATGAATATTCTGCCCGGAAGGCCCCTAGAGATTGCTACCTTCCCACGTGTGAGCAGAGGAAGGCGTGGCAAAAAAAAAGTGTGGAAGTTGAGCTCAGACAGGTGTGTAGACTCAGGGAAGAGTGATCAAACAGCTGTGCAGACTCAGGCACTCATGATCAGACAGCTGCGATCTCAGACGAGTGTGCAGACATAGGGACCATAAAGGGATGGTCAGCCACTTCAAGTTCCCCAGGACTGCAGCCTAAGCCCCTGATTTTATGGGTCAATATAGAACTCATCAGTATTTAGCAAATGGCTATTTATGTGTTTTAGGGGAAAGAGAGTTAAGCAGTGTTACAAGTCCGCCTGGTTGGGCTGGGGGATTTCAGGACCTGCAGTGGGCATGCCTGTGAGGGGGAGTATCTGTTAGCTTAACTGAGGCAGAGCATTGCTTGGCCTGGGCTCCTGAACTTTATAAAATGGAGGAAGTGAGCCGAGCACCAGCTCTGGTTACTCTCTGCTTCCTGACTGTGGAAGTTGTGGACCCAGCTGCCTCAGGTTCCTGCCACCAGAACTTCCCTGCTGTAGTTATCTGAGAGGAGATAACCCCCAATTGAGAAAATTCCTCCACTGTGCTGTAGGCAAGGCTATAGGGCATTTTTAAAATCAGTGATTGATGGGGGAGGGACCAGCCTATTGTGGGTGGTACCACCTATGCAGGTGGACCTGGGTTCTATAAGAAAGCAGGGCGAGCAAGCCAGTATGATCAAGCCAGTATGTAGCTAAGTACCTATCCATGGCCTCTGGATCAGCTTCTGCCTTCAGGTTCCTGTTCTGTTTGAATTCCTGTCCTGACTTCTTTCAGTGATGGACTTCAGTATGGAGCTGTATGCTGAATAAACTTTTCTCCCCATCTTTCTTTTGGTCATGATGTTTCATCACAGTAACAGAAACCCCTAAGACAGAAATTAGTACCAGGAGAGTGGGGTATCGCTGTGACAGACATGACCATGTTTCCGGTAGGATTGTGGAAGGACTTTGGAACTTTGGACAAGAGAAGCCATTAAGTGTTCAAAACCTGGTGTGCAGTTTTGTGGAACCTTAGAAGCTAAGAATGTTGAGAGCGATGCAGATGATGGAGGCCTGGCTTGTGAAGTTTCAGAGGGAAGTTTGAGAATTACTTAAAGAATATCTGGGATGTTGCATTTTTGGTATTTTGAATTAATATTCTGTGGTCCTGGAAGCTGGGGCTAAAGAATCTTTGGTGATCAACCAGAGACCAGAGCCATTGCTTTCCTGGGACAATTGATGCTGGTCGACTGGGGCTGAGAAGTTAGCGGTGTTTATTAAGAAAAGACCAGCATCACTGAAGTGAAATCTGAGAGGTGTTTCCTGAGAGCTAGCACACAGAAGCTGGGTTGTATCTTGTGCTGACAGTCGAACTTGGTAATGTTTAAGAGTCTCAGAGCCGGGCGTGGTGGCGCACGCCTTTAATCCCAGCACTTGGGAGGCAGAGGCAGGTGAATTTCTGATTTCGAGGCCAGCCTGGTCTACAGAGTGAGTTCCAGGACAGCCAGGGCTACACAGAGAAACCCTGTCTCAAAAAACCAAAAAAAAAAAAAAAAAAANTCTACAGAGTGAGTTCCAGGACAGCCAGGGCTACACAGAGAAACCCTGTCTCAAAAAACCAAAAAAAAAAAAAAAAAAAAAAAAAAAGAAAGAAAGAGTCTCACAGGTGGAAATGGTTTTGAAGGCGTGAAGGGATCACGAGGAACAGCTGAAGCTTGGCGCTGTGAGAGACCAGAAGAGGCCATTGGTGAAGGTGCAGCCTCAGTAGCAGATGAAGGCCCAGGATTAAAGGGGTCATGGAGAAAGGTTCAAGCTGGGCACCATGCATAGAGCCCAAGAGAGACTATTGGTGGAAATGCAGCTCAGTTGCAGTAAGACCCCAGAATTTTGGAGATTCCATTGCCATGCTATGACCGCCAAGAGTAGTCGGAGTGATGGAATGGAGCTTGCCCAGCCTTAGAGGACAAGCTCTGTGTACTGCTGCAGAGGGCAGAGCTGGAGAAGTGACCCAAACCTCTTGGAGGAGCCTAGAGATCGTGAGTGAATCCCAGGTATGGACCACTGAGTTACTTACAGGATTGGAGTTCAGCTTTGCCTTGTTCAGACTGTGACTGTGCCCTGCGTCTTTCTTTAAGGGAGAAAGTATTTCATTTATTTTTTACTTTACTGGAGCCACTAGTTGAGAGACTTTATAAATTTTTGTTTGTTTGTTTGTTTGTTTTTTCCTGAGACAGAGTTTCTCTGTGTAGCCCTGGCTGTCCTGGAACTCACTCTGTAGACCAGGATAGCCTCCAACTCAGAAATCCGCCTGCCTCTGCCTCCCAAGTGCTGGGATTAAAGGCGTGCGCCACCACTGCCCAGAGACTTTATAAACATTTAAAAAAGAGATTTTAGCGTTTAAGGAGACTTTGGGTTTCAAAAGTCTTTTTGATACTTTTGGATACTTTTTAAGAGGCAACTTTTGAAGTGTTTGAATTTGTAAGGCTCTGGGACTTTTTAAGTTGTTAAAATGTTTTATATTGTGATGTCTTTTTGCGTGTTTTTATTTTTTGATACAGAGTTTCTCTATGTGGCACTAGCTGACCTGGAACTTGCTCTGTAGACCAGGTGTGACCAGGAACTCACAGATCTATTTGCCTCTGCCACAAGAGTGTTGGGATTAAAGAAGTGTACCATCACCATATGCGATGTTGGTAATGAACAAAAACAAAAAAAGCTGTGACTTCATAGTGACATATTTGTGTGTCAAACTGAGAAGGGGTCAGTTGTGCTGGGTAGTTTTATGTCAACTTGACACAGGCTAAAGTCATCTGAGAGGAGGGAACAGAACCTCAATTAAGAAAATGCCTCCATAAGATCGGGCTGCAGACAGGACTGTAGAGCATTTTCTTAATTAGAGAGGAATGGGGAAGGGCCAGCCCATTGTTGTGGGCTCTAAGAAAGCAGGCTGAGCAAGCCAATAAGCAGCGCTCCTCATGGTCTCTGTCAGCTCCCGCTTCCAGGTTTCTGCCCTGTTTGAGTTCCTGTCCTGACTTACTTCAGTGGTCATGGTGTAACCCTAGCTAAGACAGGTGAATCTGTCAGGTCATTTTGTCACAACAACAGCAGCAGCAGTAGCAGCAAGAAAATAGCTACTAAAATCCAAAAACAAATGATATTGGAAATGGAGAGTTAATTCTCACAGTGAGCATGTCAGGGCTGATCTTGCTTCCCTGTTAGAAGACTTAGATGTGGAGTTGTCCTTGGCATGTGGAAAGAGTGCACAATGAAACCCTGCTGCTTTAAATGTTAGCAGCACTCAGAGAGGTACGATGCTCACACTCTCAGAGCTACATGGTCACCAAGACCAACTGAGGGAGGACAGAATTACCCATCCCGTGGGATTCTCCCTGTCTCACGCCTTGTGCATTTGCTCTGAACCACATACGAGTCTGCTCTGTTTGAACCTGGGGGAATTAAGTGCTTAAAGCTGTCTCACTGCGCTCCCTAAGGAGACGAGGCCCTTTTAGAGAGCAGCTCCCTTGTGATTTGTGGATCACTCTGTGGTAATTTAATTGGAGGCTTTCAGAATTTCTTACAAAAGTTCTTAAAATATTTATCTTCGTTGGTGAAAACAAATAAATTGATACAACTAAAATTTAGTTCTAACAAATATGAATCATATTTCATTGATTTGCAACTCACATGTGTCATATGTTTGGTTTTTTGAGGCAGGGTTTCCTTGTTCCAACTATGTAGCCCAGGGTGGCCCTGAATTTATGGTCCCCTGTCTCTGTCTCATGTGTGCTGAGATTCTAGGTGTGTCCCCAGCCAGCTGTGTCATGTTTTTTTTATTTCATACATTTTATTGTTTGATGCTGAAATAGCTTAGGTAGCTTTTAAAAATGTTTGATCTGGATTGAAGGTTAAAATACTTACCCAAAGTTCAGAATGGTGATATCTTTTTATTTGATATTATGTATCGAAATTGTATATGTCATTATATACACTCGTGGGTTCTTTGAAGCTAGCCAATTTGATTCTATTATTATCTCTTTAAAAAAGTTAAACCAATTTTGTGTGTGTGTGTGTGTATGTATGTATGTGTACTCGCACCCGTGCACATGTGGCCAAGGACAGTTGTAGCAGTTGTCTACAGTCTCTTCTTTTACTATCTGGGTCCTAGGATGAACTCACTCATCAGCGTTGGCATTGCAGAGCCAAGTCACTGTCTTAATTGATCTTAGTGATATGAAAAGGATGCAGAAAAACTGGTTCCCTTCAGGCATTTTGGCATCTTTTGCTGGACTTTCAGTTTTTCAGGTCTTTGAGATCTTTCTGGGGGGAAAGGCCTTGTAACCGCATTTTAACTTCATTAAGGATTTTTATAAAGGCTTCATAAAATTTTATATTGTTTTTGAATTGGTTCAGATTTGTGTGTTAGAAAATGCTACCACAAACAAAATCTCTCAGGATAGGGTGGCGCTTATAGTAAAATTCCTAATTACCAAACTTTTCATTTGAGCAACTGGCCATGAAATTGGTAAATTGGAGCATCAGCATTAAAAAAAGAAGAAAAAAAAAGTAAAATAGAATTGA
Source organism: Mus pahari (assembly GCF_900095145.1). Taxonomy (NCBI): domain Eukaryota; kingdom Metazoa; phylum Chordata; class Mammalia; order Rodentia; family Muridae; genus Mus; species Mus pahari. The sequence goes on from NC_034595.1 coordinate 52,089,247, forward strand.
AAAATCAGGGTGGAGGGATGACTCAGTGGTTAAGAATGTGTTCTGAACCATCACAAGGACCTGAGTTTGAATCTCAGCACCCACTAAAGCCAGGCATGTCTCCTATGCTCCCGTAAGGGCATCTCTGAGTAGGACTGACCAGGAGTAGAGGGTTATAGTAACCTTGCTGGCTGCAACTCTGCTGAGAAAACAAGAGCTCTGGGTTGAGGGGACCAAGTCCACCTCAAAGGGATTAGGTAGAGAGTGGTAGAGGACACTGATGCCCTCCTCTCGCCACTCACATGCCTGACTACCTACAATCTGCACACATACATGTGCAACACACACACACACACAGAATATCAAGCGTGTATTGCAGGTCAGGCTTGGTGCACTCTGAAGGCAGAGGCAACTGGATCTCTGAATTTGAAGTTAGCTTGGTCTGTGTAGTGAGTTCCAGGCCAAGACGAGCTAGATGGTGAGACTCTGTCTCAAAAAGTGGAACGCGGGTGGGAGGGGACATTACACATAATAGGGTATATTTTGTGATGAGTTTGCTTCAGAAGAAGATCTGTATAGACCGTCTTAGGTATAAGGTGTATTTCTTACCGTGGGTCACAGCAGAAGACTATGAAAGCACTGACTTCAGACCTTGCTGGTCCCTCTGTTGTCTTGCAGCTTTTGTTACCTTATTGAATGGGGAGCAAGCGCAGAGTGCGATTCAGAGGTTTCATCAGTTTTCTTTCCGAGGCAGAGAGTTGACAGTGCAGCTGCAGCCCACAGACGCGCTCTTGTGCATCACCAACCTGCCCGTCTCCTTCACCTTAGAAGAGTTTGAAGAACTCGTCCGTGCCTATGGCAACATCGAGAGGTGTTTTTTGGTCTACAGCGAAGTTACTGGCCACTCCAAAGGCTACGGGTTTGTGGAGTACATGAAGAAGGACTTTGCTGCCAAGGCCAGACTGGAGCTACTGGGCAGGCAGATGGGAGCCTCGGCGCTCTTCGCACAGTGGATGGATGTTAATCTCTTGGCCTCGGAGCTCATCCATTCTAAGTGCCTTTGCATAGATAAACTCCCCAGTGACTACAGTGATTCAGAAGAGCTCTTGCAACTTTTTTCCAGTATCCATAAACCTGTGTTTTGCCAGGTATGTATTTCTAAGAGCTGATTTGAGATACTTAAGAGTACCTGCATTGGTATCTGATCGATGCCTGTATCCATATCCTGTTAATGTGACTTATCCAAGTCACAGTGGCAGTTTTGATTCTGCTCTGCTTTGTAATGAGGACTCCAAGGAGATTTTAAGTTGTTCCCTTCTGTTGATGGGCCAAACTCGGTTGCTTTGGTTCACTACGTCAGAGCAAAGCTAATGCTTGCTCCCCTTCTCAGTCTACTCACTTGTTCAGCTATTCACCCCTTAACCCATTCTTTCCTCTAAGTCAAGTTCACCACTGGCTCTGGGCTAGGCCAGTGCTAGGTTATATCAGAAATGTAGAGTAGAGTACTGTATCTCAGTGCTTCGCTGCCAGGGTCCAGCCTTGGCTTGGGTGAGGGTCCTGAGGAAGGGGTGTATAAAATTAGAATATTTTGTGACAAACCTATGACCCAGCCTGCTCAGTTACTAGAAGCAGATTGATCTAGTGATGTCCTGATACTGTTGAATACTAAGAGTTACATAATGCTGTCATCCTGTGTCTGTCCTTCCTTCTCCATTGCTTATCAGAGGTCTTTAGAGCTCATATGAGGGGCAGAGCCATGCATCTGAGCTCTGAGCCCAAGAATCAGTGGAAACCTTACACATCACCTTGTCTAGCTGTTCGGCGGTGAACTCTGTTTCTACTGTTCCAATGAGTGATCCTTAGCTCCTGCTCAAATGCTTCAAAAGAATGGGAACTTCATTGTGTAGTTCTGATATTGAGCCGAATGTCTACTCCATCCCTGCTGATGTGGTTTTAAAGAGATGTGTTTAGGAAGCCCTCGGGTGGAATGCTTTAGGTGAGAGTGAATGTCATTCCACTCAAACAACTATAGAAGTGGTTTTAAAGCTTCAGAAGTATATTAAGTTGGCATCTCTATAGCTCCTTACCCATGGGCCTGTCACGTTCAGGTTCTTGTCCCTGGTAAGCTATCAGAGAGTGCACTGGAGACACACTCTCTTGCAGTTAAGGGACCAGAGGGACAGCTGGCTTCAGCAGCTCTGATCTGAAGGTCTGGTTTCAATTATAGGAGGAATTGAGTTCTTAGAGGAATACTTGGAAGAGGTAGGTATTTTTCTTTTGCCCTACACATTTGGAAAAAACTTTTTGGAGAAAAATACAATTTAGGACAGTTTAAAGGAGAAAAAAAATCTTGAAGGGGAGAAAAATGGAAACTTGGCCTAACTCTACCAATGAAGTAAAAGTTAAGGTCTTTGTTTTTTTTGGTTGGTTGGTTAGTTTTTGAGATAGGGTTTCTCTGTGTAGCACTGGATGACTTGGAGCTCACAGAGGTTCATCTGCCTCTGTCTCCCAAGTGCTGGAATTAAAGGCATGCATTACCACCACCTGGCAAAAGTTAAGCTTTTAAAATAAAGATACAAAAATACTGTCAAGGATTCATCAAGTATTTATTTGTAATATTAACATGAACTATAAAAACCGCATACTAGGACTGTGTGTTTGTGACTTCTCAAAGACGCGGGCTTGATTTTTGTCACTTCTGTCACCATGGAGTGTGTAAGATGTATTTGAATCTCAGAACTGTGTGGTAGTGATGTATTCCTTCTTCCCTCTGTCCTCCATGCAAGTCTGTAGACCCAGGACTTTACTGTCATCCTGTTCACTCCTGCAGGTGGGTTGCAGAAGTAGATCCCAGGTCCCTGTGTGGCAGCTCGTTAGCCCACACTCGAAAGGGAAGGCTGTGTGCCGCCAGTGATGGAGTATATACCTAGGCATGAGTTTCATAAATACAGTTTATTTTTTAGTTTGACCAGACTCCTGGGGTTTGCTTAATATGTTGAAATAGAACATGACTGTGGCTCCTTCGACATGTCTATATTTGATAACACCATTTTTCACTGGTATATAAATAATCAGTGTTTCATTACCCATGAATCTGGTGTCATATTTTGAAGAAAGTGTTAATTTAATTACTTAAATATCCTTTTCTATTAATTGCTAATTGTGTATATATTTCTTAATAAGTAGGAGACTACTGACTGTTAAATTAGAAGATGAAAAAAAAAAAAAAGAATTGAAATCTTTATCTTCGAGAACAACTGTGTCTAAGCCAGTTGGAGAAGAAATTTAATATCACCAGTACAGACTGAGGGCCTAGCTGTTGAAGTTGGAAATAATTACTTGTAAACAAATGATCATAAATCAATCTCAGGATCTCTTTTTTTAACGTGCCATGTGGTATCAGCTTGCACAGGATGAAGGAAGTCACGGTGGTGGCTTTGCAGTGGTTGAATATAGCACTGCGGAGCATGCTGAAGAGGTTCAGCAGGTGGCAGATGGCATCACCATCAAGGGGAGCCAAGTTCAACTGTCCTTCTGCGCCCCAGGAGCACCAGGGCGAAGCACTCTAGCAGTCCTCATAGCGGCTCAGCGCGCGGTGAGTGGCTAGCTTAGACAACCTGGAGCCTACCTTAGCCTCCCAAGTCTAGTTACAGTTAGCAGCCATTCCCTGGGCTGTTGCAGTGTCCATGAAGATGGAAAGAAGATGTTCATGTTTTTTAAATAATAAGTGTATTTTTTTTAAGCTGGCTAGGTCGTATAAGTCAAACTAAGCCAGAAGTTGAGGGAGCGAGAGGGAATTTATGAAAATGTATGTCGTTGTCTTGAGTAATTGGTGTTCAGATGTGCAGGTAATGGATGTGTTTATGTGTGGAAGCCCAGGGTTGTGTCAGGGTTTTCTGGATCGCTGTCCACTTTATTTGTGGAGGCAAGGCAATCCAGAGCTCACCGATCCCAGCAAGTCTAGCAAGCCAGCCTGCTCTGGGGCTCCCTGTCTGCTTCCCAAGGGCTGGGATTCCAGTCGGCAGTCACATCTGCCCGGCATTCACGTGGGTTCTGAGACCCAAGCTTTGGTCTTTACACCACAGGTGCTTACGTTATCTTCCCTGCCCCTATCCACAGTAAGTTTTGAAAGAATTTCAGCAAACATTTTAGTCACTGTGAGCTTTAAGTTTCAGGTTACATGCTAGTTTCCCCTAGAAGCGGTCATAACGCAGATCCCCACAGTAATGCAGATCCCCAGCTTCCAAGCTGAGGAAGATGTCCACCTCTTTTCTGTGACTTCCTCTAGCTGGAGGGTCCCTTAGATATACAGACTATGTCTTCACAATTTTCACCTCAGCACAGAACAGAGTTGATGGTTCAATGAAGGAAGGGATGGATGCTCTGTTTGAGAGAATCAGAACACACTCCATGCTGAAGATGACATTTGAGTGTGGCATTAAGGAACGGGTGAGGGGCTGACACGTGTTGATGGGGGTGGGGAACGGGATTGCCAAGGGAACCCAGATTTCGTGAGACATAGTCCTATTAAAATTATTTATCGTTTATCTGAACTCCAAGTTTCACTGAACATCCCGTGTTCTTCATTAAATCTGGTGACCCTACACAGGCGGGCTGGTAGTCACTGTCGGCTGAGCTGGATTAAATGTTTGGAGAGAGGGAGGTGGTCAGGTTGTGTGTGGTGACGTATAGCAGGTGGTAGGTTGATGCTAAAGTAAGGGTATGGCGTAGTCAGAGGACTCAGATTGAACGTGACACGGGGAACTCGCAAGATATATACACAAGAGCGCTACAGGTGACAGCCAAGGCGTGTCAGTGAAAAGTCGGCCCTAAGAAGTGTGGAGATGAGCCAGGGAGGCAGAGAAGGTGCCTGGGTGCGGGGCAGCTGGTGCCCTCCCATCCCTCCTTACTCAGAGTTCACCTCTGACCCTGGATCCTTTGTCTGTTTCCAGAGTTAGCATCCTTGGCTTCTTTCTCTCAAACAAAGGTCACTCCTTTAAATGTTTCTTCGCCATCATGAGTTTTGTTTCCTCTGCTCATCTTGTAGTGTCGCCCAATTGGAATTGCAGAGTTTACAATTCTCAACCAGTCTAGTCCCTGACTGCTAAAGTCAGGGCACTGTGTCTTCTTAGATGTGAACCGGCTGAGTGGCTTGGTGCCCCTGCAAAGGAGGAGCATATGGCTTCACTGACCCCACAGGTCTCAGCTTGTCTGTCATCTGTTGTTCTCCTGCTTTCTCTGCAGCCATCCTACATGCCTCTGAGAGGATGGGGTACCTGTGAAGATCGGGTATTCGAGTCAGGCATCCATCTTTCTTCCCCCCACTGCTTCCTTCCTTCCTTTTCAGCATGTACAAGCACTTACTCTGTGCCCATCATGTAAGTCCTCAGAGATGCAAAGAATGTCCCTTCCCTGTTTGCGAGAAGAGCCATGCCTCCTCTTGGCCACGTTGGGCTCCTGACAGTGTCCCCAGCTGGGGGTCTCCTGGCCCCTCTGCTTCTCCCTGGCTTTACCTGTTTAACTAGCCCCTTCCCATCTGCCATAAATACCTTGTGTTTTTCTTAATCGAGAACCTTAGATAGCTGCTTTACAGCTACTGTTACTTCAACGGGGCCCCTCGGCACCAGTTTCCAATCTTCCACCTGCTTGCCACCTCATGCATATAGTGTCCACCTCATCCTTCCAGTAAGGTGTGCTCATGAAGGGATTTCTGTGTATGTATATGCGTTCAGACATGTCCACGTGTGTGCATGCATGTGGAGGTCAAAGGTCAACATTAGCTGTCTTCCACAATCCTTAGTCACTTGCCACCTTATTTTTTGAGATTAGGATCTCTCACTGAACCTAGACCTTGCCTACTGAGCTAGACTACCTGTGAGGATGGCCCTGGCTTCCTCCCTCCCAGCAGTGGGGTTACAGGTCTGTGCCATTGTCCCAGCCTTTCTGGTCCTCATGCTTACATGACAGGGTCTTTATTGCCCAGGCCATCTTCGCAGCTCCAACAGGAATTTCTTACTGTGCAGATCTGTTAAGTACTCTGCAGTGTTGGATTGTGGGATCTCTGCAATATTTAAAACCTCTTGATTGTAAATCCTGCCCAGCCATTCTTTTTTCCTGTCTTGCCGAGTCGACTGTGCCCTTGAAGGCTGGCATCAGTGGGTTCCGAATCCAGCTCTCTCTCTCTCTCTTCCCCTCACGGACTCCAGTCACCTGGGTTACTACTTATTCTAATGGTAAGTTCGGTGCCTGTGTTGGTGGATCAGTAAATCTGTACCTCCAGTGACAGGAAAGAATTGAGACAGTGTTCTACTGTCATGTTAAGTCAATAGCTCTCCTCTTAACGCTCCCTGTAATAACTAAATATGGTATAAAAGAAACTGTCACCGGCCTTCCTCATCAACATCCCAAGTACAGCTGTCCCTTTTCACCTGTGTGATCAGGGCGACTCCCTCCACAGCCCCCATGCCATTCACCTTTTCCCTTCTAATCCAGGGGGCACACGTGTGATCCCTTTCCCCTTAGACTGGGTTACATGGCTCCCCTTCTTGTCCTTTAGGTGCACACTGAACATGTAGACCTTCATAACCAGGTAGCAAGAACAGTGAGAAAACTTTGATTTTTTTTTTTTAAATATTAAAAGTAAGTTGTTAAGAATAGTGCTTTTTATGGACTCTTGGTATGTGCCTTTTTACCAAGTTACTAAAATTTGAAGTTTGAAAAACAGAAACAAAAATAAGCAAGCAAAGTATTTCTGCAGCAATTCAGATAAACATGTGATTTATCATCTAGTTGACGGATATGATGTCTTATTTTTCTTTCTGTTGTTGTGATAAACTCCATGACCAAAAAGCGAACTTGAAGAAGAAAGGGCTGCTTACAGTCCATCACCAAGGGAAGTCAGGGCAGGCACCCAAAGTGGGAACCTGGAGGCAGGCACTGAAGCGGAAGCCATGCATACTGCTGCTTGCTGGCTTGCTCTCTGTGGCCTGCTCAGCCTGCTTTCTTATCCACACAGGAATACCAGCCCAGAGGTGGTCACTGCCCACAGTGGGCTGGACCCTCCCTCATAAGTCACTCATCAGGAAAATGCCCTACAGACTTGCCCACAGGCCTGCGAGATGGAGGTGTTTTCTTACTTGAGGCCCCTCTTCACAGAAGACTCCAGATTGTATCAAGCTGAGGGGAAAATGAACACACAGGTGGTAAATCACAAGGATAGATCCTTTTAGTTACAGATTTTTAGTGTAAAAATAATTGGTTTTGCTATGACATTTTCACACATGTATGTCATTGTACCTTACCCTACACACACATCATGTCCCCTCTATGCGTCTCCACATGGTCCCCTCTGCCTTCATCTCATTCAGTCATGTGTGATTAAATCTAGAGCCTCCATAGAGTATTCCAAATACTCCAACATGAAGTACTCTTTCTTTGTCCCCTTTCCCCCTCCTCCCTCCCTGCACTGTCCCCTCCTGTGGAGGTCCACTTTCTCTGCTCATTACACATTTTTGCTATAACCCTTATTGGTCACCCCTGCCCCCCAGCCTAGCCATTGTTCAATTTAATTTAATAATATTTTTGTAGGACATAACTTTGGAAATGCGCTCAGAAAAGACAGGCACTTAATTTTGAAAACATGGTCACACCTTAATTTTGGAATTAAGACAATACTAACCTTACTGTCATTAGATGTCATTAGATGGCTTCAGCATCGTCTCTCTCCCCTTCTCTCTGGTTCAAGATCAACCTGTATAATGTAAGGCTGTATGCTTCTGAGAAGCTGAATATGCCTCCGTGAAGCCAGGCGGCCCACTCCAGGGGGACTCGCTGATGACCTCTGAGCTCTGTCTGGCCATTTGTGTTTCCGTCTTTGCTTTCTGTGCGACCTGTGACTGCCACACAGCATCATCCCTTCCGTTTACGTTTTCAGCATTTGATATAATCAGACTGTAACGAGTTAGCTTTTTAAGGGGCTGCACACCTTCTCCATTTTTCTTCTGTGTGGTTTGCGTTTTCTGTTTGTCTTCAGCAGCTTTAGGAAAGCGTTTTCTATTTTATCCTTTCAAAATACCAGCTTTTGTTTTTCTCTTCATTTCTAAATTCTCCTCTTTCGTTCATTTCTGCCTTCACCTTTATATTTTTCTCGTTTCTGCTTTGCAGTTTTACTCTCCCCTTTTTGTTGATGGGGGGGGGTTTTCTCCATCTTTCTTGATGTCAGTGCTTAATTCTTCTTTTCTGGGTTTGTTCGGGGCTGGGACTTGCCCCTTAGGGTCTTATATCTGATGGGTAGGTACCCTGCCACTGAGTTACATCCCAAGCTCTCCAGTCTTCTGTCTTTCTCTTTTTCTTAAAAGATTTATTTATTTTATTTATATGAGTACTCTGTAGCTGTCTTCAGACACACCAGAAGCATCAGATCACAAATGGTTGTGAACCAACATGTGGTTGCTGGGACTCAGGACCACTAGAAGAGCAATCAGTGCCTTTCACTGCTGAGCCATCTCTCTAGCCCCTGTCCCCTTTTAAAAATCTTATTTATGTTAAGTACATTTATAGGCCAGCACTGAGGAGGACAGGAGATTGTCATGAGTGAAGGCCACCCTGGGCTACATAGTGAATTCCAAACAAGCCAGAGCTATAGAACAAGGCTGTCTCAAAAACAAACAAACAAACAAAACAAAAAACAAAAACAAAAACAAAACTAAAAAAACATAATAAATAATAAAATACAATATGGGTTTCCTTTTAACAAATATTATATTCATAGGTCACAAATCTTGAGGTATGGATTTTCAATTTTACTTCACTTTATGTATATGAAGGTTTTGTTCTCTTGTATGTATGTGCCCCGTGTACATTGCCTGGTCCCCAGGGAGGCCAGAAGAGGGAGTCAGATCCCCTGGAAATGGAGTTCCAGGCACTTGTGAGCCACCATCTGGGTGGGAATCAATCCCCCATCCTCTGGGAGAGCAGCCAGTGCGCTCAACCACTAAACTATACAGCCTCCTGTTTGATTTTCAGGTAGCATAGAAAGAAACTATCTGAGACATTTTTGTATGCATATACCATTACACTTCGTTCTTATTTGCCCCCGTGAGCCCTCTTTTCTGATTGGCTCTGCTTCCTCCCTAAATAGTTACTCTTCTGTGTGTGTGTGTGTGTGTGTGTGGTGTGTGTAGGGTGTGTGTGGTGTGTGTAGTGTGGTATGTGTGGTGTATGTGTGTAGTGTGTGTAGCTCCTGTGTAGTGTCTGTGTCTCCATGCATGTATATATGTTCCATTGTCCTTTTGTTTCCTAACCCCACTCTCTTTAGATATTCCTCCCTCTCATAGTACCCTATTGATCTTTATGTCATTTATATGTTTAAGTATCTATGTTTACATATTTAAATCTTGATTCTGTATGTAAGAAAATGTGTGATATTTGTCTGAATCTAGTTTATTTTGCTTAGCATAGTCATCTCCAGTTCCATCCATTTTCCTGATAGTTATAATTTCATTTTTCTTCATAGCTTATAGATAGTCTCTATATAGTAAAGGAATTTATTGATGACTTATAGTCAGCAGTCCAATTCCCAACAATGGTTCAGTAGTAGCTGTGAATGGAAGTCCAAGGATCTAACAGCTGTTCAGTCCCACTCGGCAAGCAGGTGAAAGAGCGAGCGAGCGAGCGAGAGACAGAGACAGAGACAGAGACACACTCTCCCTTCTTCCAATGTCCTTATATGGTCTCCAGCAGAAGGTGTAGCCCAGATTAAAGGTGTGTGCCACCACACCTTTAATCCCAGATGACCTTGAACTCGGAGATCTCCCTGTCTTAATCTTCTGGATTCAATCACCACTGTGCCACAAGATCTCCATACCAAGATCCAGATCAGAAACTTCTATCTCCCAGCCTCCAGATTGGGGTCACTGGTGAGCCTTCCAATTCTGGATTGTAGTTCATTCCATATATAGTCAAGTTGACAACCAGGAATAGCCACTACACTTACTGAAGTTCCATTACATATATGTACCACACTTTCCTTATCCATCCATCTGTTGGCATGTCTAGGTTTGTGTCATAACTTAGCAATTGAGACTAGAAAAGCCAGTGTGCATGGGTATGCAGGTATCTCAATGGTGTACTGACTTGGAGCTCTTCAGGTGTACACTCAGGAGTGGTATACCTGGGCTGTGCGTTACTTCCATTTTTAGTGTTTTGAGGAACCTCTCTATATAGATGTCCAGTGTGGCTTCCTCAGTTCACCCTGCCCCAGTAGTGACTAAGGAGAGGTTCTCTTCTCCTACATCTTTACCAGCAATGACAAAAGTCTCACATCAATTTCAGTTTACATATAATAGCCAAGGATATTGAACACTTAAAAAACCTTATCAGTCATTTGTATTTTTTTCTTTGATAAGTGTATATTCAAATCAGTTAGCCCATTGAGTATTGTGTGTTGTATGTTTGTGTAATTTTTGTAGTTCTTTATAGATTCTAGATGTCACTTGTCTGTGTTGTTAGAAACATTTCCCCATTCTGTGACATCCCACCACCCTCCTGGTTATTTCCTTAGTCTGTGACATCCCATCATTCTCCTGGTTATTTCCTTAGTCTGTGACATCCCACCACCCTCCTGGTTATTTCCTTAGTCTTGCAGGAGCTTTTGAACTCAATGCAATCTGGCTTGTCCATTCTGGGACCTCTGTTAATTCCTTCCCAGAAACTTCTTTCCTATGTCTATACTATATCTTCTCTCTTTTCTCCTAACAGTGTCTTTCATCAGTTTTGAGTTGATTTTTGTGCTTGCTGATTGATAAGGACCTAGCTTCATCCTTTTGCATGTGGATACCCAGTTCTCCCAACACCATTTGTACGGAACTGTCTTTTTCTCTGCGTATGTTTTCAATAGCTTTCTCAGCGATAGGGGGCTGAAACTCCCAGGGTTAGTCTCTGGATTGTCCGCTTTGTCTTGGTTTATGGCTTGTTTAATGCCAGTACTGTGTAGCTTTGGTTACTATGATGAGCTGTTGTGATGCCTCCAGCACCATGGCTTCTGCTTCTGGTCACTTTGGCATTTAGCATCTTTTCTATTTCCTTATTTCATGGTGATTTTTTTTCTCTAATTCTGTGAAGAATGCCATGGGGATTTCGATGGGGCTAGCCCTGAATGTGTAGGCTGCTTCTGGTAACATGCTCACTTTCACACAATGAATTCTGCTTGTCCATGAGCGTGGAAAGACTCTGTATCTCCTGGTGTCCTCAGTTTCTCTGTTACCTTACAGTTTCAACTCGAGGATTATCCCTGGGTGTTTTTAAGGTATTTTTAAATAACAGTTATTTCCTGATTTCTGTCTTGACAAGTTTGTTACTGATACATTAAGGTTACGGATGTTGTGTATCCTGCTACTTTGCTAAAGGCACTTATATAGCTCTCTGGTATTTGGAGGCTCCTAAAGAATAGAAACTGTACATGCAAATAAAGATATCTAAGCTCCTTCTTTTCATATTTGAATCACTTGTATCTTTTGTTGCTTTAGCTAAGCCTTTGGGCACTCTGCCTTAGAGTGAGTGGATACCTTGGTATCCCGGTTTCAGAGGAAACACTCTTGGATGATTTTCAATGGTTAGTATAGCAACTGCGGATTTCTTAGCCCCTACTATGTTTTAGCACATTCCTCCTGTTTCCCTAGTTTCGGGGCTTTTATCACTGGGATGCAGACCTGTGACTGAGGCCTTTCCTGTATCAATGAATTGTGATGTGATTTCTGTTCTAAGGCATATTTATGCATGCTGTATTATATTTCTGGATTTGCATATGTTGAGCCATCCTTGCATCCCTGGAGTGAAGTCAGCTCTGTCATGGTGTGTGATATTCTTAATGCGTTCTTGAATTTGGATTGCAGATTTTTTTTATTGAGAGTTTTTATAGCTGTTTTCCTTCGGGAAATGAGTCAGGGATTTTCTTTCTGTTGTTTTCCCCTTCCTTGGTTCTGGTATCGAGTTAGTGATGACTATAGGAGATTTAGGCAGTGGTCTTGCTCACTGTTTCATGGGGCACTGAGGAGCACTGGTGTCAGCTGGGCTGGTGGACTTGAGCAGTCAATCTAATGGTAGCTTTGTCTTAGGAGGCTTTATATTACTCCTTTAGCCTGTTGTTTAGTTTTCTTTCTCTGTTGTGCATATCTCACTGATTTTCCTAGGAATTTATACATTTCCTGTATTTTCTATGTTTTTAAATGTAAACTTCAAAAATATTCCTTTATGATCCTCTGTATTTCATTGTACTCACAATGAAATTGTAAATTTTTACCTCTAGGTGTACTAATTTGGGCCTTTTCCCTCTCATTAGTTTGGCTTGGCATTTGCCAATCATACTTTTTCAAAAACCTACTCTTTGTTATCTGCCATTCCTTTAGCTCCTAATTAGTGAAATTCATCCATTAATTTCTACCCTGATCATATTCCTGTGAACGTCTGCTTTGGGGTTTGCCTTGTTCCGTTCTCTTCTAAGACATTGAGGCACATAATCCTGTCTAGTCTGATCTGTTAATTTTAAATGTAGAGACTCACAACTATACATTTTTCTACCCGTATCCCAAAAGCTAGGTTTTTATTATTATTTTTAGAAACTTAAAATTCTCTTCCTGATTTTTGTCATTGACCAGGCTCATTTGTTCAAGATGTCCAGTCTCCAGGTGTTGGTGTAGCATCTGTGATGTTTCTTACTACTGATTTCTAGCCTTCTTTTACTATAAGATACAAGAGGTTATTATTTGTTGACAGTGGCTTTATGGCTCAGAATGTGATCAGTTTCAGAGAACACTCTATGGACTGCTGAGAAGGCGGCAGCTTTGGCTGTTCTATAGATTTGATAAGTCCATTTGGTCTGTGCTGTAGTTGAACTCTGAGATTTCTTCATTGACTTTTCAGTTTGAATGACTTATCTAAAGAGTGGGGTACTAAAATAACACAGTTACTGTATCAGGCCCTATCTGACCTTTAATGACTTTGGGAGCCCCAGGGTTTGATACATGGGTATTTTCAATTTTCTCCATGAATTGTTACTTTTATTAGTTCATAATGGCCTTCTTCATCAATTTTTATTTGGCTTCCAGTGTGTTTATCAGACAACCCAACAACTGTTGGCTTATTTTCCAGTTCTTTTGCTTCAGCCTTTGACTTCGGTCTACTGGCATCTTTGCCAAGGAGGTGTGTTTCTTGGTGACAACAGCTAGTTGAATGTTGTTAATCTGCATGTCTTTAAGATGAGTTGAGACCATTTTCTTGCACTCAAGGTTATTGTTGAGGATGTAATTGTGTTGGTTGGGTTGTTATTGTTCTTTTCTTTCTCCCTGTGAGTATTGCAGTTTGTTTAGTTTACTTGTGTTGGGCCTGAGATGTTCCTTCCTAACTCTGCTCACTTTCTTCTCTCTTGAAATGTATCCTTTCCTGAACTGTCATGATTGAGGCTTTCTTCCTCTTCAGTGTTTAGGGTTCCTTTAAATACCCTCTGCAGGGCTTGCTGGATGACATCCCTGGATCTTGGCACTCTTGAATTGTTTTTCTCTTTAGAGTACAGCCTGTCTTTTTCTTATCTTGACAGCTCTCCACATGGTCAGCTTCTAAGCTACCATATTGCCTTAGTTCATGCTTGGCTCGGATTGTGCTCATTGGTCAGTTTTTAAAAGGTGCCAGTTGTTGCAGTGTTGGTTGATGGTTTGTTCTGTACGTTCAGACCATGACATAGCCTATTCCATGCTTTCCTGTCAGCCTTCTGCTCTCCACAGCTGCCTTCCAGGCTGTCCCCCATCTGGGAACTGTGGCAGGAGAGGTTCAGGCTCCCTTATTTATACTCTTCCCGGCACCCTAGGCTTGCTCAGTTTTAGGCAGTAGATTAGCTCTCAAGGTGACACTTGGGAAACTTCTCTCTGCTCCGGACCACTCTCACTTACAAAGTCACTCTTGGCATGACAGGCAGCTGGAATTTAAGGCTTGGATAACTATCGTGGCTTGTCCCGTCGGTAGGTCTGCCATTCTCGGTTCATTTGGGCCTCCTGTCTTACCTGTTGAGTGAGGTTTCTGCTTCGTCCCTGCTGCTGGGAGCCATGGGGCTGACGCTGTGTTCAGCATGGCTGTCTTCCCTCTCGTGCCCTTGTCTGTTTCTCTGCACTCTTCAGCTGCTCTGTCATCTTGACACTCTTACATTGTTTCTCTCTTTGGCTCAGAGCCTGTCTTTTTCTTGTCTTGACAGTTCTTCTTCACATGGTCAACTTCTAGCCTGCCATATTGCCATAGATTTTCAAAAGTTGTTTTTCCGTTGGTGTCCTAATTGTTCATGATTTGAAAACTTAATCTGTGCTGTTGACCGGGAGATAAGGTAATGGCGTGTGCTTTGTGTCTTGCTATGTGGGCAGTTTCTCTTGAGCGTGCTGTTCGTGCTTGGAAACGGCTCATGCACTGTGCCTGAGTGTTCTAAAGTCATGGTCAAGCACACACATGTGCAGGAATACACCACCTCTCCACCTTTTCTCTTTTCCTTATTTCTTTATCATTGTCATCTGTTAGTGTCCTAGAAACTTTGCCTTATGATGGTCAGTTTTTCTATTTCTACACATTCTGCAGCTGTTGCTCCAGATCTAACAGTGGGTTCTTGATAGGTGTCTGTTGGCAATACAGTGTTTTTAATCAGGTCACGTGTCTTTCTGGCCTCGTCAGCTTTCTTTGGCTTATATTTGCTATCCCTTCATCTCAGCCTTTCTTTGTGTGTATGTGTGTGTGTCTCATAGCTGACAATTTAAAAAAAATCAAATATGGAAGTCCATGTCTATCTATTTGAAAGAACTTTTAATGTGTGTTCTGATTTTTGTCCAGTTGGTTTTTAGGTATCTTAGTTCCTTATGCTTTCTTTTGACTAAATGTTTTGCCTTTCCCACCCCCCATATTTCTAACTATTGGAACTGTTTTCTGCTTGCCAGCTGTGCATTTTAACTTTCAATTAATTTTTCTTTTTCTTTTCTTTGTTGTGTTTGTTTGTTTCGAGATGTCTCAGTATGTAGCCCTCGCTATCCAGGACCTCACTATTTAGACCAGGCTGACCCAAAACTTAGAGATCTGCCTGCTTCTGACTCCTCAATGCTGGCATTGAAGGTGTGTACCACAACAACTGGCGGTTTTTTTCATTTTTAAAAATTGTGTGCCCATAGGTGTTTTGCCTGATATATGGCTGTGCACCACATGCATGCAGTGCTCATGGAGGCCAGAAGAGGGCATCAGGTCCCCTGGAACTAGAGTTACAGACTGTTGTGAGCTGCCCTTGTGCTAGGGCTTGGTCCAGGTCCTCTGGGAGAGCAGCAGCAATGTTCTTAACGGCTAGTCACCTCTCCAGCTCCTTATCTTTTAAGAGTGGGCTTGGGGAAGCAAGCACACGCTTGTGCCACGGTGTGCAGTGGAGGTCAGAGGTCGACGACTCTTTCCAAAGTCATTTCTCCTTCCACCTTGCTTTGAGACCAAGCCTCCTTTACTGTGCTGTGTGTTCTAGGCTAGGTAGCCTGAACATTCTGGCTGAGTCTCCTGTGTCTACCTCCCATCTATGCTGGGTTTGCCTTACAAGCACATTCATGCCTCTGCATTTGACTCATGTAGGACCTGGGGTTTAAACTCAGGTCGTCAGGGGTTTGGGGCAAGTGCATCTACTGGGTAAGTCATCCTCCCAGGCTGTTTTCTCTCCTTCCGGCTGGTAATTGTTCCTAACTCATAACTCCCCTATCCTTTCTTAGCACCTTGTCTTGCCACTTGGCTCGCACACACCGCCCTCTCCCCCATGCCATTGTTTCCTCCTTACAGTTATTCCCAGTTCCTTACTTTAGAATTGCCCTGAATGTTACCAGCTTCATGGGCCTAGCTATTACAAAGTTATGATAGGATACTTTACCTTCCATATGTCACCTAACACTGTCTTGTATTTTTCTGACTGCAACATTTCCTCCCAGAGAGATTTGAATGAGGCTATTCATGTGGTAAGAGCTTTGCAGAGTGGGCAGTTGGGAACAGTTTCCGCCTTTCTCACACTTGAGCACTAGCCCCCCTGAGTATACAGATCAACCTAGAGAGGGTTTTCCCTTAGCACTTGGTTAGTATTGGTTTGTCATCTCCCTTGTCTAGTGTTCACAGTTGACTCCCTGTTCCCTGGAGGATGTGTTCTCCCTGGAAGCTTTTCATGGCGTTGTTGTTGTTGTTGTTTTTTTTTTTCTCTAATTTTTTTTTTCAAATTTTGCTTTGGTGTTTATAAATTTTATGATGGCTCTGAGTAGTGTATGTCTTCTTTGGCCACACACTTGAGACCCTAGTGGCTGATCGTCGTTTCTGTGCTCCTTAGGCCCTTTTTAATAAGGTGCAGTTCTCAGCTATCTTCCAAAGATGCCCCTGGCCTGTGGTCCCTGGCCCCTGGCCTGTGGTCCCTGGTCCCTGATCCCTGGTGCCTGTCACCTTGCTGCTGCTGTCACCCTAACCTTGCCCTTACTAATTTTGCTCTTATTAACTTTGTTTGCATCTTTTCTTTCTTTAACCTGCTCGTTTAGATCACTGGTTTCTTTTGAATCAAGCTCGTTTCACCATTTAACGCGCCTGCTAAAGCACAGACTACAGGTTCAGTGGAACGCTCTGTGAGTTTCTGAAACCTTTATCTATAGAATAGGGACACCCATGCCGGTTTATGAGCTTGCTTTTGAGGGTTGGGGATCTAGTCCGTGTGACACATTTGCAGCAGTGCTATTTATAGTTAGCAAAGGCTGACTTTTCTCTTTATGTTTGTTTTTCAAGCTAGCACTTCCCACTGGGCCTTTAGAACTGAGCGCCCCTGCTCATGTTACTAGTTAAAAAAAAAAAGTCCTCCATCCTTTTTAAGGCTGCTTATCTATCTTGGGGACATCTGTCATGTTTGGTGTGTGATCTTAGTTTCCTGTCCCTTACCTCCGCTTTCTCTGTCACACGCTGTCCTGCCCGTTGCCTTTGTTTGAGTGGCTCTAGTCCCTGATGTCAAGTTATTGTTTTCTTGGAATACATAATTTGGGGGGGGACAGTGCTGTCAGCTCCCTGTATGCCAGCGTTTAGAGGTTAGTGAAGGGGTCGATGTTTATCTCAGTGGTAGAGTGGTGTGCTGCTCCAAAGCCTCCACATACACATACATACATCGGACATAAGAATTTGATAGAGAAAGGGATGATGGGAAGACTAGAGGGGAAGCCTGGGCTTGTTAGGGTTTAGGGAAGACAGGCCGGGAGAGCTCCAGCCCGCTGTCCTCTCGGCCCGCTGTCCTCTCTGGGCTTCCCCCACCACACTGGATGCCGCCCCACAGGGCATCTGTACCTCGCGCCCAGCCCTGTTTGCTAGTTTCCTCAGTGTGATGCCTCACTGTAGCTGTGGGTGTGAGGGGCTGCGGATGCTGCTAGACAGAATGGAGGAGGTCTGTGACCCACTTCAGCCCACACCCACACCGTCTGGTCCGTGCCCTCCACCAGGTGCTAATTCTTTGTTTCTGAGGCACCAGGGGCACATGCTGCTCTTTTTCTATACAGCCTGTGCTGCCGGGAGAGCCCAGCTCCCTGAAGGAATGGTGAAGATGGCTGTGCAGTGCCACCTGCCAAAGCCCTCCCCAAGCTCTCTCGTGGACCCAGGCTTTCTTGCTCTCTGTACATGTCTGCCCACACACTTCCTATCTAGACGGAGCTTCTTGCCAGCGCCCTGTTTCTTGAGTCCTTATTTCTTTCCTTCTCAATTTTATAGACTCTGGGTTAGGAAAGAGACATAACTATCCCTGCCAGTTCTCCTTTTTCTTGTGGCTAGATGTGTGTGTGTGTGTGTGTGTGTGTGTGTGTGTGTGTGTGTGTGTATATATATATATATATATATACACATACATATGTATGTGTGAATGAAGATCTGCATATGGAGAGAGAGAGAGAGAGAGAGAGAGAGAGAGAGAGAGAGAGAGAGTGTGTGTGTGTGTGTGTGTGTGTGTGTAATGGGGCCTGTACATGCCACTGTGTATTACAGAAGTTAGAAGACAATTTTGATGAGCTGTCCTGTCCTACCATGTGGGTCCTGGGATCCAAACTCAGGTTGCTAGGCTTGGCTGCAAACACCATTATCTGCTAAGCCATCTCTCTGCCCCTACACCCAGCTTTTTCCCCTCAGGTTCTGGGGGCTCTGAACCCTAGTCCTCACTTATGTGACAAGTGCTTTATCCAAAGAGCCATCTCACCAGCTCTCAGAATGCTTTTTAAAACTAAAGGGTAATTCACATTTTTAGATAGCTGGGTAGCTTAGTTCATCTTCATTTTACTGTAGAGGATTAAGTGAATGAAATAAACTTTCAGGAGAGGAAAATTATGTTTGAAAGTCAAGATATGTTCTCCCACGTTGGATCCACCAACAGTCTAGGAAGGCTTCCTGTAATGTGGGGTTCTAGTGTTGTGTCGGTAAGTTAACACTTTGCCAGGAAATCCATCTCTCCTTGGCATTGTCTTGTGTGTGTGTGTGTGTGTGTGTGTTTTAATGAGACTTGGGATATTAAACTGTTAGTGTATTTGAAGCCGGTTGGCATTAGACAGGTGTCAGATGAGAACCACTGGTCACGGGTAATATAGAACATGCGGTGTGGTAGGAAGCACTCATAAGTGCACGATAGAAAGCAAGTTGTGTTTGTCAGGAAATAAGTCTTAGGTGAGAGTTTGTCGGAGGAACGCCTTTGGACTTTGTCTGTTTTGCACTTAACGCTTCTGCTGTTTGTTTCTGTCCACGCTGAAGATGCACAGTAATCAAAAGGGATTACTGCCAGAACCCAATCCGGTACAGATTATGAAAAGTTTAAACAATCCTGCCATGTTACAAGTTCTTCTGCAGCCCCAGCTATGTGGACGAGCCGTGAAGCCAGGTGAGCACCGTGCATCCTCCTTGAGCTCAGACTCACGTAGGTTGCTCGAGCTGCATCGGATGTGAGATGTAAAAAATGCACGGTGGGTTAAAATGCTCTTAAGCTTGTATAGCACCTCTCTAGAACTATTGATGATCATTGATCAGTTACGTGAGATGGTACTTCCTCTTGGCTGTTGGGCGGGTATAATCTAGTCTTGTGGTTCCATTTTCTGTGTACCATTAGTAAATGTTAAGTGTTAAACCTTCAGTTTAACTCTTTGTTGCCGAGAACTTCTAAACCCAGAAATAAGGCACACACCACCATGCTGTGGCATGGATGAACCAAGAGCATGGGACCTTTCTCTGTAATTGTTCTGGTAGACTTACCTTGTTGAATATGTAAATCTGTTTCATCTCCATTTTTCTCTGTCCTAAAGAACAAAGTAGTTTCCCTTTGCCACCGTCCTCTGATTACACAGATCTTTGTTATCGCTGTATGCTGACTACCAAGCTATTTGCTTTTCTTCTTCCTGTATTTCCTTCTGAAACAGCTTTATATACACACGATTTCTGTGTTAGTATTATGAGGAAATGATGCCTGTATTCAATGCTAAAGTTTAGGATAAATATATTTAGTCTAAGCATCCTGTTTATTCCAGTTCAGTCCCAACTGGCCTGAAGTCCACTCCCATGCTAAGCAACACAGACCCACAAGTTAAGGGTGCAGTCCTCTGGGTAGACCCACAAGTTAAGGGTGCAGTTCTGTGGGTGGAACCACAAGTTAAGGGTGCAGTCCTCTGGGTGGACCCACAAGTTAAGGGTGCAGTCCTCTGGTGGCTGCTAGACTCAGGCTACAAGTTAAGGATTCTCTGGGCTTTCTGAACCTCTGACCAACCAGCTATACAAATTTGGGAGTCACCAGGACCCTTCAGTTTGGTAATCTTCTGGAATGTCTTCTAGAATTCAGGAAGCGACATAATTATGATTATAATTTTACCAGAACGGATCTAGCAGGAATAGGCAAAAGGAAAACACGCGTGTGAGGATTCCTTGTGCAGTCAGGCCATGGCATGGCAGCATGTCATTGGGGTGGGGATTTTAAAAAAATGTCATTCCTGACAATTTCACACATGTATACAAAGTATCCTGGTTACTTTCTGCTTTCTTTAACATCCTTCTCATCTGTCACCCACCCCCATCCCCACCAGTCCCTTTCCCAAGCTCATGACTTTTTGTTTTATTTTATGACCTGTTTAATCAGGCCACCATGAACCATTGCATTGAAACTATCCATTTGAGCCTGGTGGGGTAACCAACCAGTGAGTCCATTGCTGAGGACAGGAAATCTCATTTCCAAACCGATTAATACCCAGTGATCCAGCAATGAGGGTGGCTTAGTTAGGGCTTTACTGCTGTGAGCAGATACCATGACCAAGGCAACTCTTATAAAGGACATTTAATTGGGGCTGGCTTACAAGTTCAGAGGTTCAGTCTGTTATCATCAAGGCAGGAACATGGCAGCGTTCAGGCAGATGTGGGGCTGGAGTTGCTGAGACTTCTACATCCTCATGCAAAGGCAGACAGAAGACTGTCCTCAGGCAGCTAGGAGGAGTGTCTCAAAGCCCACCTCTACAGTGACACACTGACACACTTCCTCCAACAAGGCCACACCTCCTCCAACAATAATAGTTGTTACTATTATTGGTCCTCTACACCTCCTAATAGTGCCACTCTCTGGGCCAAGCATATTCAGACCACCCCAGAGGGGTAGGGAGGGCCTCCTGAGCCTGTCTATGGCTGACTGTTGGTGGGCCTGTTCTCATGCCAGCCCAGCTCAGACACCTACAGCTGCTGTGAGTCAGTGATTGTCATGGCTGTGTCTTACCCAGGGGGTGACATGTCACAGCCCTTTTCTGTCTTCCTGCTCTTAGGTCCTTTCCCCACAATGCTCCCTGAGCCTTAGAGGGGATGGTATAAATGCCATTTTTAGGGCTGATTAGTCATAAACTGTCAACACTTTGTGAGGCCATACGTCTCCACGATGCATCCATCACTGTTCACGTGAAAGGGGCCTCTCTAACGACAGCTGAGAGCAGCACGTTTCTATCGATCCAGGGCATAAATGTTTAGAGGGTAGCTGTTGGGAACTAAAGAAGGGGGCCCTGGGGAAGAGGGGGCAGGGAAGACCCACACCCCGCCAGAGCATCACCTATTCTCTGGTCTGTCAGGCATGGGAGGGCTGCTATCTACTTTCCACTCAGCCCCAGGTGGGCATCTAAGCCTCTGACCCACTCTTGGGGGGGTGGTGGTGGTGGCAAGGGGCAGCCCTACCTGGGAGTCCCAGAGCTACTTTGCTAAAGCCACTGGGGTTATGGGAGAGAGGGATGAGGGAAGAGGCTCCCAACACCTGCGAGAGTGAGCGCAGCGGATCTTGAATGGAGCATGGGAAGGCCTTCCATTGGGAGATTAGAAACAGCTCATTATGAGAAAGCCTGTCCCATCCTCCAAGTACAGTGGGCTTTGATGAGCAGAGACTGTCTATGGTTTTAGAACTTTATTGTAGAAAGGCAGGGGAAAAGAGAGAAGGTAGGAGAGAGAGGGGGGGAAGGAAAGGCTAGAAAGAAATAGAGTGAGAGGGAGAGAAAAGAGAGGAGAGGAGTTTAGCCTGAAGGTCAGAAGCTTGGACCATTGCCTACATGACTTCTAGCCATGTTTCTCTTGTGGGGACTGGGGGGGGGGGTCGGTAACTTAGGCAGGAGCCAGAGTTCCAGGAGCATGAGGGAAGGCCTACCGTGTCATGTAGGTGAATTATCACCATTTCCGGGGTTCAAACTTCAGCTCAACTGGAGATCAGCCTGTCTGTGCATAGCCCAATGCCCCACAGGTAGCCTGACACATTTGCTAAAAAGCAGCACCTGGCTCCTATTCTAGGGCTCCTCACCTCCCTGGTCATGGGTTTGTAGTATCAGGCATGGATTCCCTCCCGTGCATCAAGTCTCAGGTCCAATCAGAGAACTGTTGGCAACCCCCATAACAGGAGTGTACCCGTTGCCCAAGTGCACTTACCTTGCAGCAGGGACGAGGTTCCAGCTCGGTTCCAGCTTGGTTTTCTTGTTTATATCATGACTCCAGGCTATGTAGCATGTATAGTGTGGTTTCTATTTGTCAGGCTAAACAGTGACCGAAAGCAGCTTAGGGAGGACAGGGTTACAGGTCCCACTCACAGTTGATCACTGAGGGAAGACAGGGTGGGAACCCAAGCAGGAGCTAAGGTGTGGTCCACAGAGCAGATGTCTTACTCAGCTTGCTTCTTCCTACCACCCAGGACCTGCCCAGGGATGTCATCACCCACACTGGGTTGGGCCTGCCCACATCAATCCTCGATCAAGAAAATGCCCCCACAGGCATGTCCTTAAGATAGTCTATGGAAGCATTTTCTCAGTTGAGATTCTGTCTTCCCAGATGATGGTAGTATGTGTCTAGATGACAAGACAAAAAACCCCCCAAAAAACAACAAAACCAAAATACCCAAATCCCTACCTAGCACAAAGGGGTTCCTTACCCTTGGCACTGAGGGTTTTATTAATAACTCACTGCTTCTGGGAGCCCCTTTTCCCAGCCATGCAGGGTCTTTTTAGGGGTTAGAACTTTAATAGGAGTTTTTCTGGGTGGAAAACAATCCCCCCAAAATGTATTACATGTACATTTTCTGGATTGTCCTTAAACATGGTGTCCCTAGACATGACACCCTCCTGTAGGCTGGTGTCATTGGCACAGTTTGCAGTAGTCCTTCATTCTGGTGATCACATGATTTCTCATGATGCAGTCCAAGATTGCATTCATGTTTAAAGATGCACACTGTGCTCTTGGATCTGTAAGGGAAACATCATCCACACCTTTGGATTGTGGACATCTTTAGTAATTCGCCCACTATTATTTCTATCTCTCCACTCCAGTTTTATGTTTGTGTCGATTTGTAGTCATTAGGAATATGGGTTTGGTTTTGTTTTTTTTTTTTAGTTTTTATTTTTTAATTTTAAAATTATTTGCATAGGGGATCGGGAACTATACATGTAGGGTGGAGTTACAGCAGCTGTGAGCCACCTGACGTGGGTGCTGGGAACCAAACTCTGGTCCTCTGCAAATGCACTGTGTTCTTCATTCCTGAGCCACCTCTCCAGTCCCAGGAGTATGGTTTTTTTTGTCTTTTATGTTTGTTATTGTCTCTATATTAAGATGTTTTAATATTTACATTGATGGAGAAATTATTTCCTGGCTTTATTTGGGTTGGTGGGGGAAGAAGAATACCTCTGTATGTCAGTCAGTGAGCCTGTGTCAGCTAGAGAATTATCCAAACTCCACTTTTGTATTTTCTTGGACAGTCAGTAGTTGCTAGGGAATCATGTCCTTTCCAAGTCGAGGTAAAATGCAGTGAGGCGTTGTCTTTATTTACATCTGTACCTTTAATATGGCTTGGAGACTTGAGTCATGAGGTTGATGCACATGTAGGTTGTAGACTGCAGTTGGATCAGCACACGGGCTCACATGCTGTAAAGAATACTTTTTAACTGAGCCTTTCTGTAGAGTGAGCAGGCATATGTTAGCTTGGTGTGTTTACTGGGTGGCATTTTGTTTTGAGATGGGGACTCTACCTAACTGGGAACACAGGCATGCCTTAGTGTTTGTTCTGTTCCCTGCACATTATGAAAAGATATAATAACCCTTTCAGTTGTTTGATTTTTTTTTAAAAAAAAAGAGATTTATTTATGTATATGAGTGCTCTATATGGAAGTATACCTGCAGACCAGAAGAGGACGTCAGATCCCATCACAGATGGTCGTGAGCTACCATGTGGGTGCTGGGAATTGAACTCAGGACCTCTGGAAGAGCAGCTGGTGCTTTTTAGCATGAGCCATCTCTCTAGCCCTACTGTGACCTTTTGTGAATGCTACTCTGTGATATATTGCAATAGTAGATACCATTTTTTCCATAATTATAATTAAGTGAAATTAATCCTCTGTTTTCTATTTCATGGTTCTTTATTCTCTGTATAGTATCTATTCTGAACATATCGCTTCTGAAATGTAAGGGTACTTGGACTCAGACTTCAGAGTGTAGTTACCCTTCATTCCTCTTATCTCTAGGTACAGTTTGTTTCTTTGGAGACGAAGTCTCACTGTGTTCTTCCTGGCTGGCATGGAACTTGCTGGGTAGACAAGGCTAGCCTCAAACTCACAGCTATCTGCCTGGCTCTGCCGCCCAAGTGCTAGAACTAAAGACACCACCATGTCCTGTTGTGTAGTCATGTTGCATCTTTTTAGTTTTATGATGTAAGAATTTCTGTGCATATGTTATCTTCTCTAAAGGATTTTCCACAAGGTTTTTAAAGATGAGGGTTGCATCTTTACCCTTGCCCTTCCTTCTGATAAAAATCTCCCAAACTCGTGACACAAAGAAGGCTGAAGAAATAGCTCACTGATTAAGAGCACTTATTCTTGCTGAGGACCAAGGTTTGGTTCCCAACACCCGCATGGTGGTAACTCCATGCCCCAGGGGATCCCACACCCTCTTCTGATCTTCTTGGGCATCAGTCACTCACATGGTGCATATACATATGTGCAGGCAAAACACCCACACATAGCATAAAGAGACACTGAGCGGCAGCCAAGGCCTCTGTCGCCAGCAGGTGAGGCAAGCCGTGCAGGAGTGCGAGTGTTAGAGGCGGGCAAGCCTGTGTTTGGCGCTTGACACTAAAAGACAGAAAGTGCTGGAATTCTAAAGCAAATTCCAGGATTGAATTGCCAGGAGATGCTGAAACTTCCTGTGCAGGTTAAAGGGTGTAAAAGAAATGTTTTTGGAACATGAATTTTGAATTGAAGTCACTTGGTTATGGTTTTCTGTTGACTGACTGATCTTCTCCACAGCTCTTGGAGTCGGCCCCAGCTTATCTCACCTACTGAGTCCATCCCTCCCCTCCGCGATCTTACACTTCAGTAAAACACAGCAGGTGTGTACCTGGTGCTGGGGACTGATGATTTGGAGTGAACACTTCCGTCTCTCCCCACCCCTCAAGACAGAATTGTATGGAGCTCAGGATGACCTTGACTTTCTAATTCTCCTGCCTCCATCCCCCAAGGGCTGGAATTTACCAGTGTGCCAGACTTCATTAAGAAGTTAATTGAGCATTTTGCCTTTAAAAAAATATCCTGCCTGCCTTCCACCCTTTGCTGTCTAGGGATTGTTCTAGAGTTTATTGATGCTGGCAGGTGCCCTACTGCTGACCTGCACCCCCAGCTTTCTTTTGATTTTGATAGTCTTGCTGTAGTTGCTAAGGCTGGCCTTGAACTCATATTGTAGGTGGGTAAACCATTGAACTTGGCATCTTCCTGCCTCAGCCTCCTGAGAATGGTAGACCTGTGCAGGTAGAGCTGGCCAAGAACATCGTTATGATAGCTGCATATAGTCATAAGAGGAGTGTGCATAATCCTGCCAGTGACAGCAGCACAGATAGATCAACCTGCCAACTCCTGCTTGCAGAGGATTAAGAGCAGAATACTTACTTTGTGATATATTTTTGCTAGATAATGAATAGGTTTTTCTCTCTCTTTGTGTGTGGTGGGGGCGGGCCAAGACAGGCAGCATACATGCCATGGGTGTACGTGTGGAGGTTAGAGGGCAGCTGTGGGTGCCAGTCCTTGCCCTCTACCTTGTTCGAGGCAGGGGATATTTGCTGCTGCACATGCCAGGGTAATGGGCTCTCAGGTTTATCTCTCTTCGCCACCCCACCTCACCCCCCATTTTCCTAGTCTCTGTTTCGAAGAACATGCAGGCTTGAGTCAGATATGCTGCCTTATACCTATAATCCCAACACTGGGGAGGCAAAGGCTGGAGTATTACTGTATTTGAGACTAGTCAGGGCTACATAGTAAATCCCAGGCCAGCCTGGGCTCCAGAGTGAGATTCTGTCTCAAAACATCAGTAAACGCCCAACAACAAAACAGGAAGGAAAGCAGATTTTAATTATAATCAAGTATAAGCAGCGATAGGAAAGATATTCAGATCATTGGTTAGGAAGTGGGTCTCAGGCTGGAGGTTGCAACCCCTTTGAGGGTCACGTGACCCTTTCATAGGAGTTGCATATCAAATATCCTACCTATCAGATATTTACATTATGGTTCATATCATATTTGTATATTATGATTCATTATCGTCAGATATGTAGACTATATGACTCATAACAGTAAAATTACAGTTATGAAGTAGCAGTGAAATAATTTCATGGTGAGAGGTCACCACAACATGAAGAACTGTATTAAAGGGTCGCAGCCTTAGGAAGGTTGAGAGCCACTGTGTTAGGAGAAAGGCCAAAAGTGTAGCGTGGGCTTTGAAGGCCTCCAAGTGCCTCTGTGGGGCACCCATGGCATCTGACTGTCCCAGAAGGACCTGCTCACTCCTCCAGGGTCCATCTCCTTGACCAGGGCTGTCCCTTCACCACACTGACCCAGAGTCCCCTCAACAGCCTTCAGACCTCAGAACACACGCTAGGTCCTCAAGAGAGCATCCCTCCATTCTCTAATCAAAATGAGATTCCGCAGTGTGTGTCCATGTATCTGTGTGCAGTTTTCCTCACAGAACTGCCATTGCAATCTTGTCTAAGTCTCCTCCTTTCCAGGAGCATGATACATGGGGGCAAATCTTACTGCATTTCTCACTAGGGAGCACATTATCCTATTCGTAAAAAAGGCACATCGAGTCTTGTCAAGTGATTAAATCAATCAATAAATTCATATTCCCCCATCATTAAAGCCAGGAAGGGGGTGAGAGGGGAAAAGGTTAACTAAGGATGTGGAATGGGTCTCCTAACTGCATATTCCAGGATATTCCCTGAGGGTGGAAGTAGATGAATACAAATTATGAAGGGTTTTGTTTTCTTTTCCAGACAGTGTTTCTCTATAGCCCTGGCTGGACTTGAACTCAAAGATCCGCTCGCTGAGATTTAAGACATGTAGTAGCCACCTGACTCAGAAATGCTTTCTTTTTCAGCCTAACTTGAGAATCGAACTTTTTTTTTCAACTTTTTATTATTTTCTTCATTTACATTTCAAATGCTATCCCGAATACCCCTATACCCTCCCGAGAGTTGAACTTTAAGATGGGTTGATTCTAGAACAAGTTACTCTTCCGAATGTAACTTGGTGTCTCATTAATTCCACAGAGCTCAGCTGTGGGAAATACATCGTCCTTAATCCTTCAGAATCTTTCTCCCTTACCCTTGATACAGCAACAGTTGATGAAGTTTGACAATGCCCACACTAATAATGTAAGTATTTCATCCTTTTTATAGACTCAGCCCGTTGGTGAAATGGTGGCATTTCACACGTGTAACCGTCTTCACTAGGGTCTGCTTGTTTTTTGTTTTTGTTTGCCCACCATGGGAAACGGTCTTCCTGTCTCCCCTTTTGTAGAAGCCTGGCTTGCTGGGAGAGCCTCCTGCTATGGTACTGCAGCCTGCTCTGGCAATAGGGCCACCGCTTCCACTGAAAACGGACCTGGGACACCATGGCGAAGCACACAAAAGTAAAACCCATTTACCAAGAAGTCCTTACGCAGTCGGCATTGAGGCTTGGAGACAGCTTATCTGTAGTCCTCTCTTTCTTATAGGATGATTAAATTTGAATCTTGGTCATTTAAAATGTAAAGAGCCCCGTTGCCACATCTGGGTTTGATATTGATACGTTGTTAATGGGTTTGCCTCCATGCCAAGAAGAGACGGTCCCTGCTGGGTGGGCTTTAATATTTTATGCAGGTTCACAGCAGCGCCAGGAGAAGACACTGCTCCCATCTGATGCTGACATGCCGCCCATTGGGCTCACGGCACATTACTCTTGTCTGTATTTCAATTTCACTGAAGAAGGAGCCCCCAGCTCCTATAAACGGAAGAGCTAGCATTTGTAAAATTAAGTCCTGTTGACTTGAAACCTTTTCAAATTATATTTTTAAATTAGTACTTGGAAGAAAACTGGCATCCATGCTCTGAGCACGTGAGAGGCAGAACTTTTTTACTTTAGAAAAATAGAAATATACCAGAGATTTTCATTTTATTGTAATTTAGAGAAGCACATCCCGGTTGAAGCTTATTGACGCTTGATGTAAGCAGTTCCACTGATGACTTCAGTCCTGCAAACATACATCACACATTAGTCTCTTACATCAAAACCCAGCTCATCCAGGGACCAAATAGCTCAGTCAGTTCTGACTGTTGAAGTTGACCAGGCAATGGTTAAATTGCCAAAAATTTCCTTGGTAGGATGGGCGTCTGTCATTTCGAAAAACTTTGACTCTCTATGACTAAAAACTGTGAAAATGTTTATTCCCCATATTAATGTTAGATCATACCGGTTTGCTGTCTCCTGTGCTATTTTAAGAGCACTGACAATTCGCTGTCTAAATAAATAGATCCTAAAAGATAGAGGAGTCAAAGAGAGTACTCAGTGGCTAACAAGCCTGTTGAGTGAGTTAGTAAGAGGGAAATGTTGCATCGAAATGAACTGTTTTAATTTCTTCCTGGCCCCTGTTTTATAAGCTTTTGTTTTGTGTTAATTTTTGTTAGTTCCTTTTTTGAGACAGGGTCTTATGTTGCCCAGGCTGACCCTGAACTTACAAGTTCAGGTGATCTTCTTGCCTTAGCCTCAGCATAGTTGAGAGCGCATGTTACTGTGCCTGGCTGACTTTTTTTTTTTTTTTTTTTAAATTTAAAATTACATTGGTTGGTTAGGGGAGGGCAGGGCACACTATGCTATGCTGTGGTATGCAAGAGGTATATGGAAGACAACTTGTCGGAGTAGGTTCTTTCCTACCCTGAGGGTCTCGGGCCAGGGCAAACCACCTCTCTATATTAAGCCATCTCAGCATCCCTGACTTGAAGACTTTTTAAATAAAAATCATACCTCATTTTCCTATGAAAATTTTTAATCATTTCAGGGTTTTCCTTCCTATAAATAAAAACGCATAACTTTTGTTGATTTAGTGTTTATTCCTGACTGTTGACTTCAAGGGCAACACTAGTATTTAAATACCAGATTTTTCCACTTAAAAATAATTTATGTTATTTGTGGATTTCTGTGCTTAAATCCTCAAACCACTGCTAAGTGCACGTGGCCAGTATAAAGACACTGCACTCAAGCTGAGAAGAGATGGGTGTGGCCAGCACCCAAGGGCGGATGAAGGCCGCTCGCTCTCCAGGCTTGCTGCCAAATCCAGATTAACCCTAGGAAATGCTGAACATCTCTTCAATCACTCCCTCCAAATATGGAAGCATGCAAATTGCGATGATTGGGCATTTTTAAGTGCTGGTATAATTTAAATGTCAAAAGGAGATATAAGTTCCTAAAATAGTATCTAAAATGTATCATTAAGATATAATATCGAGGTTATCATAGAAATTATTGAAAATTTAAAAAACATTATTACTGTCAATTTTTGCTTTCTCATGGATTTATATCCCTGACCTCACCCGTTGGCTGTCACAGACCTCTAATAGGTACAGAAAGGACTACTGTGTCTTGTGTAACCGGGGTTCTTTTGCCTCTGTGGTTCATTCACTACAGCATCTAACCTGATTCCACCTCAGACGACACTGGCAGCAGGGCTGGGCATGTTGCCGTTCTTCTCACACCAGCTCCCTGCTGGACAAGCTGGCCCGGGGCGTGGGACCACTCAGGGGAAGCAGTCCGCCTCAGTGAGCATCAGCGAAGCTAGCTTCTCAGGGTCGCAGCATTACCTGCAGACCCTCCCAGGCCTTCCTGCTGGAGGCCCGCTGACGGGCAACCAGAAGACAGTGCAGAGCCAGCCAAAAGGCACAGAGGTAGGTTGAAAGGCAAAGGACGCACACAGAAATGGATACCTCCATGGCTGCCTTTCCACTCCCGTTAGTCCCTGAATTGTGGCATTATCCTGTCTCACTCAGGGTTCCATTTTCTTTCTTTCTTTGCTTTTTTTAAAGATTTATTTATTTTGTGTATATGAGCACACTTCACTGTTTTCAGGCACACCAGAAGAGGGCATCAGATCCCATTACAGATGGTTGTGAGCCACCGTGTGGTTGCTGGGAGTTGAACTCAGGACCTGTGGAGTAGCAGTCAATGCTCTTAACCACTGAGCCACCTCTCCGGCCTAGGATTAAACTTTCTTTACTGTGCTTTTTTTTTTTTTTTAAATCAGATTGAAAAGGAAACTAAGCTACTTAGCTTTGTCTTACATCTAATAACCAGGACTGTGGTTTAAGTCTTTGATCAGAGAGTAAAGAGTAAGAATAGGCAGATGAAGAATGGATAGAGCTCGTATTCCCAGTGTCCTGTCTCACACTGTCATGTGAGAGTCAGCGCGTGAGCTCTTCCTTTCCTTGGCATTACCTTCAGGACTAGAGGTGAATAATAAATCCACTTCACTGTGTCATTTGGGTCTGGCCACATGACAGGAAATTTAAATTTTATAGTAATTGATAAAACTATAGTTCTAGAGCTACCATGTAGAATTAGGTAGGTTTGCTTTGTTTGTTTTTTTTTTTTTTTTTNTTTGAAAGATGAATTCTTACAAGATCAAGTGAGACGATACAAGATGCTTTGAGCTCTATTTCACTTGTAGGATTCTGTGCTTAGCGTGCACCATTTACCCTTTTATTGGGATGGTGGAGACAGGCTCTCTCTGTCTAGCCTTGCTTGACCTTGAGCTTGCAGTGTCGACCAGGCCGGTCACAAACTCAGAGATCCACTGCCTCTGTCTCCTGAGAGCTGGGATGGAAGGTCTGCACCACCCGCCCACAGGTGATCACGCCCTACAAGATGCATTGAAAAATAAATCCTGCATTTTTAACTGTAGTAAATATTTTAAGTAAGCACGTATTGATTGTATGAAATGAAAGATTCCGTCGTGACGTTTCCACGTGTGTGTGTGTGACGTACCCTGACCCCCTCCTTCCTTTCTCTTACCCGCTCACAAAACACCCCATCTTTTGTTTTTGGTGAATAGGCTGCCTCTAAGAATCAGACTTCACTCTTGGGAGAACCACCAAAAGAAATCCGGCTCAGTAAAAACCCGTATTTGAATTTGGCAAGTGTGTTACCCAGTGTGTGCCTATGTAAGTGAAGACCGCGGGCCAGCCATGAGAGTCCCCTGAAGACACTCTGTATGACTTTTCCTTTCGTCCTAACTTAGTTGAAGGTCATGATGCCTAGTGACAAAACTTAGCCCTAAATTATGGTCCTTATTATTTAATAATAAGTCCATTATTTGAAAAAAAATGAAAATAAAAGACTTTAAGAACCTTTACAATATTTTTATTACGGGCAAAATAATTTTTTTCAATTATAATTAAGTTACAATAGAAAATAATGAAGACAGCAAATTGTTTGAAGCACCATAGTCATTTACCGTGTGGGTAGAATCGTTCCGAACTGGAGATTAAAGCGTCTCGGTGAAGCTAGCGAACGCATCCACATATCCCAGCTATGACTGCCCGTCCGCAGAAACGGAATCCACTAGGTTTTCAGTTAGCATGAGTTAACTTACTCAGAAACAGGGCGAAAAACTGAAGAACCCGTTAATGCTGCCCAGCAGGAGAGAGGCTGGGTACACAGGATGGGGCGCTGTGACGTTAAAAAAGGAGAAGTTGTCTACATCACTCATTTAGGAAGTCGTCTCTAAAGCTGGGTTTTAAATACGAAAAGTAAAAAAACGAGCACCACATGACTGCAGTTGTCATGAAAGCGCTGATCTTACGTGCCTTTGTGTAAACACGTAATGTAAACCTGGGGAAGTTGTAAATGCATAAAGAGGAGTCTCATTTTTAATATACACTTTTGGCGTTATACGAAGACCCTTTAGTGTTATAAACTTCCCAAAGCTAAGAAAAGTTAAGTAGACTAGTATATCTGGAATATACTGATCTCGCCTAAAAAATGGGCACTGACAGCTATTGCCTCAATAAGGCTGATAATATGTGTCTTATGTGCCTTCATGTAGAACAGTGGTTCTCAGCCTGTGGGTTGTGACCTATTTGGGGATCGCATATCAGATATTTATACTACACTTCATAACAGTATCAAAATTACAGTTATGAAGTAGCAATGAAATAATTTTATGGTTGTGGGTCACCGCATTAGGAAGTGTGAGAAGCACTGTTGTAGATTCTGTCTGTGGGGCTGGGTATATAGTTTAGTGGTAGAATGCCTAACTAGCTTTCTTGAGGCTCTGGTATCAGTTCTCAGTACAGAAAAAGAAAAGAATATCTATATTATTATATATTTATGTTCTTTCATGTATAAAATATATATAAAAAAAATTTTAGAGGTTTCTATCATAACTATTTTACCTCTATAGCAGGCTTCCATTTTCAGTTGCTGAAATGAATGAAATTATATATATATATATTCCTCCTGGAGAAAATAAACACAAATGCATGTTGGCAACATATTTGAAACAGGCTGAGTTTTGATGTGTTCTGCCCTGTTTGTAATTTAACGAATCACCAAGTGGTCTTGCTTTCCCCTCTAGCCACTGCAGGTAAAGGCATGCCTCCGAAGACTGGAATTGCGAGCAACATTCTGGATGCCATCTCTCAGGGAAGTGAATCCCAGCATGCACTGGAGAAGTGCATCGCCTATTCTCCATCTTTCGAGGATTATGCCCAGGTAAATGATGTGCGGGTCAGAACAGTACAGGGTGAAACTGGTCCAGCTCTACACTGAGGCCGTTGGTCATGTTAGACCATGACAGCTTTAGTTGTGCGAACACACAGAATGATCTCTCTCATCATTTGAAATTTGGGGGTAGGTTCAAGAAATTGTTTTAATATTTTTTTACACCAAGTATTTACCTCTTACGGTTTTACTAGTGGTCCACAAATGACATCCATCCTACCATCTGTGCTTTGGTTGCACATAGCCACATCCATTCACTTATATATTTTCCATAGTGCTGTCATAGCCAATGCAATAGACTTACATGGCTTACAAAGTTAAATATTTACTACCTGGCTCTTTCCTGAGAATTCTGCTGACCTCTGTTTTACGTGAGTGCAGTCTTTAAAAAATCAAGGAAAACCCCTTCATGCCTGATCACTGCTTAAGAGATGTAGACAATGTTCCCACGTGCAGGCATTCCTACACTAATTTTAGTGGGGTGTTTGATTTTTGGGGGCAGAGTCTCACTAGATAAACTGGGCTGGCTGTCCTTAAACTCACAGTGCCTCAGCCTCCCGAGTGCTGGATGTGCATGTGTGTGTGTGTGTGTGTGTGTGTGTGTGTGTGTACTACCACACCCAGCTGTATACCAGAGTCATAGCATAAAAGATGAGCCAGCCCTCAGATCTATAGGAGGTTCGTTCCAGGGCTGCATGGATGCCCAGATCTCCCTTATGTGATGCCGTGTGTGCAATCTTTCTGGGAAAATCTCTTCATTCTTTGAACCTCTTTAGATGTCTGGTGTGATGGAAATGCTCTGTAATTACACTGTGCTGTTTGAGGAATAATAACAAAAAGGATCCACGTGTTTGGTCCAAGTGCAGAGATCCTCAGCTATTTCCAGCATGCAGTTGGTTTAATGTATGTTGGTAGAACCCATGAACATGGAGTATTATTCTAAATTATTTTAATTATTTTTATTTAATTTATTATTCTAAATTATTCTAATTATTTTCGCAGGATGCTTTGATGTGGTTAATTTAGCGAGAGAATGGGGGTCAGAGCTGATGTCACAAACCATTCTCCTTCCTCAGGTTCCAGTTTTGTTAATGTATTCAGTGATGACATAGAGAAGGACTCTGTCCACTGATTGTATGTAAGGAACAGAAGTAAAGTATTGGAGATAAGCAAAGTCATTTATGGTAGTTGTGAAGATTAGAAACGACAAAAATGGTCAACTAAGACAGTGCAAGCATCCTTACCAGTAAATACAACTTGACTTGGTTATCTGAAGTGATATAAAATAATGTATAAAGACATGATATACTCTTCATAATCCATTGTGAAAATAATGTTCACAAGGTATAGTATTATACAGTTCTATTTTCTTTCTTCATGGCGAACAAAGTTTTCTTTTCTTTTCTTTTCTTTTCTTTTTGTTTTTTTTGAGACAGGGTTTCTCTGTGTAGCCCTGGCTGTCCTGGAACTCACTCTGTAGACCAGGCTGGCCTCGAACTCAGATATCCACCTGCCTCCGCCTCCCAAGTGCTGGGATTAAAGGCGTGCGCCACCACGCCCAGCCAAAGTTTGCTTTTCAAAGCAGGAGAAACATAGTTTATTTTTAAGAGTTTAGCGAAATGTGTATTTTAAGCCTCAAAGAAAGTTCCTTTTTGTCCCACATTTTTCATTTTGAGTGTCTTTGAAGTTGGTCTCCTCTGCCTCTGCAGACCTGGTTCCTAGATCGTGGTAAATATGCTGGCATTCGCAGGGCCCTTACGGAGACAGCTGCTCACCTGTGGGTGGGTTCTGAGCTACACCCTTGCATCTTTTTTTTTTTTTGGTTTTTCGAGATAGCATTTCTCTGTGTAGCCCTGGCTGTCCTGGAGCTCACTTTGCAGACCAGGCTGGGACCCTTGCATCTTTGTACTTTGAACCATTGCTACTTCCTTTGCAATGTGTTCTAGTTTGCTTTTCTGTTACTGTGATAAATACCGTGACCAAAAGCAACTTGGGAAAGAAAGGGTCTTTCTGCCTCAGATTTCCATATCCGAATCCTTCATGGAGGGAAGTCAGGACAGAGGAATCCTGGTGGCAGAAACCTTGGAGGAATTCATATATATATGAATATGAGAGTAGTACTCTGTCCACAGCACCCTGGGTCCTGCCACATTAATCATTAGTCAAGACAGCCTTACAGACTTGGCCACCGGCCAGTCTGATCCAGTCAGCTCCATTGAGGTTCCTTCTTCCTAAGTAACTGAGGTTATATCAAGTTGACAAAAACTAACCAGCACACAGGGTAAGCATTTATCATCATCATCACCACCATCACTGAGGGACTGAGCTAAAAGCTCTGCGCGTGTTAGGCAAGCATGCTACTCTATAGCTATAACACAACTCAATTCTTAATCATTTTGTTTAATAGCTCTGGGATTGCCCTTAGGATCTTGCATGTTAGACAGTGTGAACATTCCATCTTACTATCATGCTGACGTGTTTTAAACTGTCCCTTCATGGTGCAGGTGGAACAGCCAATGGCATAATTAACCCTCCCTGTCTCTATGGTTTGTCAATGATTCTCAGATTGCAGGGTCCATGTCGCTGCAGTAGTAGCTGCTGGAAACTCTGTTTAGGTTCTTGGGCGTAAGGATTGGGGCAGATGTTTGTGTCAGATAGTAGATGGCATGATTTCTCTGTGAAGAAAAGCTATCCATTTAAGGGTTTGATATTTGGTGTTTCTAATGAAGTTATTTGCAGAAATCCCTGATAAAATCTGGAGTACATTTGGAAAAAGTAGCTGCTGTGCGCAAGCACTGGGGAATACTTCAGTAAGAACTGAAGGGTGTCAGGTTCTGACAAGGGGAATTCCCCTGGGGGACAGCCATGTTTCTGAGGCTCTTTGCTTGACTCGATGCAAAATCTGCAGTTCTGGTGGCCTGAGTCACAGAGGAAGCCTAAAAACTGTGAAGTTGTAAAGTCCTGAAACAGAAGGAACCACATGGCTAGGCGCCTCGGAGTCATCATGAAACTCTAGACTAACCCAGTTGGCAAAGCACTGAAATGCTGCTGTCAGGGAGATGCCAGAACCACAGCTTGATCATCAGTGAAGCCCAGCTCAGAGGAGAGACCTGGATTTTGAACTTTCTCAACCTGTGGATCACAAACCCTTTAGGGGTCAAAAAACCCTTTCACAGGAGTCCCCTAAGACCATCAGAAAACATAGATGTTTATATTACAATTCATACCTGTAGCAAAATTACACTTATAAATTAACCACACACACACACACACACACACACACACACACATTTAAATGACCTTCAGTTTTCAACAACAACAACAACAAAATCAATAGACAAACCCAAAAACCAAAAAACCAGACAAATCAGGAAACAGCCCATCGTGGTGATTTGATTAGGAATGACCCTCATAGACTCATAGATTTGAATGCTGCTCATCAGGGAGTTGGCAGTACTTGACAGTGATTAGGAGGTGTGGCCTTTTGGAGTAGGTGTGGCTGTTGCGCGCCCCCTCGACTAGCAAGGAAGACCACCAGTTCTTCTCTCAGTTTATTCAGGAACCTTGAACAATCTTCTCCCCCGAACTCTGGGCTACAAGCCCTTTCATACTCTCTATCCACTCCAATCGCGGCAGGCCACGTCACCTCACCAGGTGCGCGGCCTCAGCCAACCAGAAGAGCGGGAACATATCACCACCAAATGTGGACCTGTTTACCACAAGCTCCATAGCCAACAGGTGCCATCTTTAAGGTGCGGCTTCGGGTAGCCCAGGGGAGGGGCCGTGGCTCCCTACTTGTGGCTTTGTTGGAGAAGTGGTGTGGCTTTGGGTTTTCAGTTGTTGAAGACAGGCCTCACATCTCTCTTCCTGCTGTCTGCCAAGCCAGATGTAGCTCTCGGCACCATCTCCACCATGCTTCCTGTCATGATGACAAGGAGCCAAACCTCTGACACTGTAAGCCAACCCCAGTTAAATGCTTTCCTTTATAAAAGTTCCCGTGGTCATGATGTCAGCAATAGAGTATTGGCTAAGATACCGTGCACAGGGGAAGCAGGTGATACAAAATGTTCATAAGGTCCCCTGGGTGTTGGACTTAGGAGACAAAGGTATAAAGAATTAAAATGAATTATATGTAAAGAAGGACCTTGGGCAGTGTGGGAGCTGGGCCATACCAAGCAGGCTGTCAACATAGTAAAATCTTCATTAGGGGACAGCAGCAGATGTCAGGGACAAGAGTGACAAGCATGGAATGTAGGTCATACGGGATGACCCACACTAAGAAACTGGAAGGAAAAAGAGCCACAGCTATATGGGCAAAGGCATGGTGAACTGTCATTAAAAGTTAGCATTCCTCAAACTAAGACTTTGACTTGTAGATACTTGCTCAAGAGAATTTGAATGTATCTACATACCAGTTTATACACTAATGTTTACGGTAAATTATCTGTAACAGACAAAATGGAAAGGCCCAGTTGTCTACCAGTTAGCAAGCAAATGAACAGCATGATGAACCACAAAAGCATGCTAAGTGAAGTAAGCCAAAGAGGCCACGTGTATGATTCTGTTTATGTGCAATGTTCAGAATAAGTAAATCTGTAGGGAAAGTCAGAGGGATGCTGTGGGAGCGCAGAGGAAGAGTCGGCAGCTGTTCCGGCAGTGTGGGGGATACGCTGGCGTCAGACTGAGAGTCTTACAGCTCTGTACATCTTCTCTGTAAGAGCAGTATCCATGCTTTTAACTGTTGAGCCATCCTGCCAGCCCCTGGACTGTGGTATTTTAGAAACCAACCTTAGCTATACTAAATAGAGGAAGCATATTTACTTAGTGTTCCTGAAGTTCCAAAGTGTGTACCAGTAACCACGTTAAACCAGTGTTTTTCAATCTAGAGCTACTTAGAAGCCAGTTTTAAGTAGGCTACCTCCCCATTTCCCTGGTTATAGTTACTGTACTCAACGCTGAGAAGCAGCTGATTTTTCCCAAAAACTACATGTTCTAAATATTTGAAGTGGACTATGAAAAATGAAGCCAGAAACACATGGAGTTATTTTAAAGTCTAATAGCATTATTAGCTGAAAGATCTTAATTTGGATAGCTGTAGACAATTGGGTATTTCAGATTCTGAGGTAAAGATGAACAGGTCTGTCTGCATCAGATGGGTGTTACACGTCCATGTTACAGGAGCCAATGAGCCAGCTTATTAAATATTTATTTAATGCCCGTGTATAACCTCTAACTACAATCTGACAAAACAATAGAATATTCCTTCTTGCCCCCTTTTATTGAAGTAGAAAAAAATGCCTTTTCAGCATGACATAATCATTAGTTTCAGTAATATGAAAGATAATTTAGGAATTCCTTCCCCATTCTCCGTGACCATTAAACTGGGACTTGGGTTTTTCTTTCCACACTTGGCTTGGGCCCTCCGCCTGGCTCACTGGCAGGAGTCCTTTGCACTGCCAAGCCGTGGTCGTGTGTTTCCCTGGTTACAGGGATCTTTCCTACTGGGAAGCTGGCCGTCCAATCCAGGGAATCAGCTACAGAATGTGTGATGAGTTAGGGTGGCCACAAACCCAAAAATGAACTAAAAAGTGATGGAGAGTCTGGGTCTCTCCTTAGAGAGCCTAATGCTGCCACCTAGTGGGCAAATAGTGCAAAAGCACATCATGTTGTGTGACACAGGGCATTCATTTGTACCATGAAATGAACTTGAGGTGTATAACTTACACAGCTTGTGGCCACTGAGACTTCCCCGGTGGTTTTCATTTTTGAAAAATGTGACACAGTGACTTGCCAGGTGAGTTTTGGGGAAAATATGAGTCTTATAGATACACAGTTGTCTGTATCATACAAATAGGAACAGCCAGTGCAGGGATGCATGAGACGAACTTTTACTGTGTTAAAGGAACAAAGAGAGAGGGAGAGTGCCCGGCAGGAGAGAGGCCAGAGCAAGATGGAAGTGAAGAAGTCTCAGTGGGTGGGGACAGGGCAGACGGGTAGGACTTTGTTAGGCCCTTTGCGTACTTAGGATTTTATTCTAAGCTGTGCCTGAAAAACATAGGGAGGCCAGTTAGAAAAGATGCTGAGAGGACCTTGGCTGACCTGGAGTGGGGGAGGGGGAGGGGGTGAGAAAACAGTCTGCTGGGGGCAGGAGGGTACCTTGAATGGCTCAAGGTTTACGACCTGGAAAAATGGAATTGTCACTGGCTGAGATGGGTAGGAACTCAGGTGGAACGGGTTTTGGGGGCCTGGGAGGAGATTTAGTTTGCCTGGCTGGTCCAGGATAATGTTCATTGTTGATTGGTCATCCCAGGAGTCTGGATGTCAGGGAGAATGTTGTCACAAATTATGTGGGTGGTTGAGATCCCCAAGGAATGAGGTTCAGGGGTCCAGTAGTCGTTGTTAACTCTCTGGGTTTCGAATCTTCTTGGTGAGATAGCTGACCAGCTAAGAGTGAAGATGCCAGGCTCCCGCATGGGAGGCTGGAGGGGAGTGGACATCCTAACTACAGCACTCAGGAAGCCTCAGTCTTACATTGTGGTTCCAAAGATCAGAACCCAGGAAGAATCATGATAGGCAGTTTTACCTCATCCTGAGGAGAATCCTGCTGAAGATGAACTTTCTCTGGAAAGTGCCCATCCTGGGGGAGGCGATGGATCTTTGGTGAGGCCTAGTGAAGTGTTGTCAGGGAGGGGATGTTCTCATCCCAGTGCAATTTCACCGAATCAGGTTATACTTTGTGTGTGTGTGTGTGTGTGTGTGTGTGTGTGTGTGTGTGTGTGTGTGTGNGAGAGAGAGAGAGAGAGAGAGAGAGAGAGAGAGAGACACACACACACACACACACACACACAGAGAGAGGACAGAGACTGCTTGTCTGTGTTTATACTGCACAGCTGTAGGTGGAGCCCAGGAGTCCAATCCTTGAATCTGGACATACAGAAGATGGTGAGCTCACTAGTGTGGTTGCTGGGACCTGAACTTGGTCCTCTGCAAGAGCAGCAAGTGTCTTCTTACCATGGAGCCATCTTTCCAGCCCGCAACTTTTAAATTGTTTTGTTTTGTTGAGACATGATCTTACCATGTACCTTGGCCATAAATTTAGACATCCCCCTGCCTCTGCCTCCTAAAAGCTAGGATCCTTACAGTGCTGGGACTTGAAGGTATCTGCCACCACACTCTGCTGGTAGCAGGTTACATTATAAATTCCCCACTGTCCTGGGACAGCGTTTTGAACTTTAAATGAGCTACCGTGCAGAAAGTACCTGGGTGTGCTGCATCTGCAGGGTGTGCTGCATCTGCAGGGTGAGCTACTGGCTCCCAAAGCTGCAGCGCAAAGGGTAGCATCGCAGAGTTAGGGTGAGCTTTGTTTCAAGTGCATTTGAAATTTGTAAAATGCTTATTTTATGCACAGGGATGGAAGAGCACATGGCCTGCTTGTGGAGGTCAGAGGACTGTGTGGCCCCCAGAGGTACAGCCCAGGTCATGACTCTTGTTGCCAAGTGCCTTTTCCTACGGACTCCTCTCCAATAATTGAGGAAAGCCCTCAGATAGGAGTTTGGAGAGAGCTAAGGGCACATTTCATTCTAGGTAAAGCCCAGGGCCCAAGACCTCAAGGTGAAGGATGTGAAGGAAGAGAAGCCCACATGTTGTGACAGACAACAGCAAGTTGCCCTGTATGCTTTTTTTTTCTCTTTGTGGCTATTTTTTTATTTTTTCTTTCATTTTTAGTTACGAGTTTGTTTTTCTCAGAATACTGTGCATGCTTCAAAACCTCCAACTACCATTGTTCCCCACTCACCAATCCTTACAAAGCTAGGCATCTTTGTACTGTATCAGAATTATCCTTCTACTGCTGTATGAGCCACAAGGGCATTTTTCATTTCCCATTCTTACTAATGTTTTTCTGTGACATTCGGGCTCGCCTCTTCCGTCTCTGTTGGTTGGCTCTGGATGATGTAGAGCCATTTGAATAACAACATCCAGTGTCTGCCTGGTTTGGGAGAATAAGACGATCTAGAAAGCTCTTGCTTTAAGAAACAGATGAAGGATAAAATGTTGATTGCTATGCAGCATGGAGAGGAGGCATAGGGGAGCTCTGCCCACTGTGAGAGGTGTTTGCATCTTGCTCCTGTGGCAGTTTGAATATGTTTGGCCAAGGGAGTGGCACTACTAGGAGATGTGGCCTTGCTGGAGGAAGTGTGCCACTGTGGGGGTGGGCATTGAGACCCTCCTAGCCACATGGGAGACAGTC
Source organism: Mus pahari (assembly GCF_900095145.1). Classification (NCBI taxonomy): domain Eukaryota; kingdom Metazoa; phylum Chordata; class Mammalia; order Rodentia; family Muridae; genus Mus; species Mus pahari. The sequence continues at coordinate 52,130,071 of NC_034595.1, forward strand.
TTCTCCTGTCTGCCTTGGATAAAGATGTAGAACTCGCAACTCCAGCAGTCCAGTGCCTGTCTGGAGGCTGCCATGCACCTTGATGATAATTGACTGAAGCTCTGAACCTATTAAGTCAGCCCCAACTAAATGTTGTCCGTTATAAGAGTCGCCTTGGTCATGGTGTCTGTTCATAAAAGCAAAACCTAAGACACCCCTCATGTTTGGGAAAATCTCATTTACAGAATGTGCTGCTGGTTAGCTGTTTTAGTGGCTAAGGTGGAGCCACCAGTATCTTTTCAATGCAGTTGCTGGGAGATGCTGTGCTCGGCAGTGGATGTGAGCCAGGGAAAAGCTGCATACTTTGTCAAGTGTCAACCTAAGACTATGTTCATCTGTGTTCCTCCCTGCCCCCACCCCCACAATTTCCAAACAAATGGTATTCAGTTGTTCGGCTTTGTGAATAATCCCTTAGGGCGGTGCTCTTCACCCTTCTTAATGCTGTGGCTCTTTAATACAGTTCCTCAGGTTCTGGTGACCTGCAACCATAAAACTTTGTTGCTACTTCCTAACTGTGATTTTGCTACTAATATGAACTGTAATATAGATATCTGATATGCAGGATATCTGACCCAGGCTGAGGACCACTGCCTCAGACTTACTTACAGGATTGAGTACCAGTTGAGTGAGGGAGCCTAGCTGTTCAGTGGTCTGACAGTCTGCCTTTTTTTTTTTTTTTTCTCCAAATGAAACCCAATGCAATGGCCACTGAGCAACCCGTGGGCTCTCATGTCTCTTCTTGACAGGATGATGGAGGGACAAAGGCTGACCCTATGACCCAGCCTTTTTAAGGGTTTAAAGACACCATATGTGAGAACTCTCCAGTGTTAGAAAGCTGACCCCTCCCCATCAGTTCTTCTCACCTTGTGTATCTGGGCCTCAGCAAGCACCTCTCACTTATCTGTAGGGAAAGGTCACAGGCTATGCTGTACGATATCATTGTACCGATTAATGTGGCCTGTTATGGGGAACATTAGGCTGCTTCAAGACCAGACTCTCAGGGAGGGAGCCTGGAAATCTGGTTATTTGGGGCCCTAACGTTTTGAGATTACCATTACCGTTGGCAGTGCTATCATTTTCCCTGACACCACTGTACAAGTTCTTGCACACAGTCGCTAGGCATACTTAACACGATCCCCCACTTGTCAGCCTGCCTCCTCCATCAGAACCGGATGCTGGCTACTGCTCTTCTGCCTCAGGTGTGAATAGGACCAGTTTCCTCCTCCCACATCCCAGAACTGAGGTGAGGGTTCAGAGGCGCGGCTTGTAGTTTGTAAAGGTTCTAGGTGGGACTGACTGGTGCAGGGGTGGAGTGAGTGCAGGGCCTCCTGCATGCCAGAGGCTGTTCCTCAACCAGACCACGGGTAGCTTCCTATCTATAATAGAGATCTGAAAGTCTAATTCCTGTGACGAAGGTGGTTTTCTATTTCTTCTCGGTTTTGGGATTCTGGGATTCTGTACTCACACCAACTGAGGTGTGAGTACAGAATGTACAACATGCTTTTCTCACAGACATCTTTACTGACTTTCTCACAGGCGTCCTCCTTGAGGAATGAGAAGCGAGGCTCCTCCTATCTCATCTCTGCCCCAGAAGGAGGCCCAGTAGAACTCGCTGGCCAGCACCCTCAGGACACGGGAGTGAGCTACACAGAAACCTACTTGAAAAAGAAACGTGTGTACTAAGCTCTGCGTCTCCTGCCCGCCTGCTGCGGTCTGGTCCACCGTGGCACCTGCTGCTCATCGCTGCCTTAACTTCATTCACACTAGCCATATCCTTTCAATACGGGTGTCTGACTTCCCACAAGGAACTGTCATGCAGCAGGCAGATCAGCCAAATACCCAACTAGCAATAAGCAACACCACTGGTCGAGGGCATTTCCACTAGCATTAGATATGTCTTAATCCACGTGATAACGACTCCGCTCACAGCAGAGTCGGCATTCCAATAGTCCTTGTTTCGGGCCTGGGAACAATTTTGACATCATATATAAAGTCTGAAGCAATAACTGGGAAACTTGTTTTGTTTCCTTAGCCTTAGAATGAATTTCGTATAAGCCAATGTGCATTTACCTTCCTCTCCCCTAGGAACAGTCTCATCTGCAGTCTTTCCTCACACTGCAAGGGTGGTGGTACCACCCAATGGCGATGACAGATGCTCATCATGCAGACTCCATTAGCTCCACAAAGCCACACAGTACCAACCAGTGGCAGAGTGAAAGTGATGTGACTTCCGATGCTTCACTTCCCAAGTACCATTTACCATATATACCTTTTGCGGAAAACAAAGTATTTCAGGAAAAATGTACAAGGGTCAGCAAAGTACACACTAGGGCCACATGTAGTCCACCACCTAGCTTTGTGCTGCCTGTGAATCAAGTGAGGACATTTCTAAACGTCTGGGGATAGGGGAGGACTTACAACATGAAACTGCCGTTTCAATGTCCCCGAGATGACTTGGGAACACAGTGAGGCTTGCTCATTTACATATTATGTAGTTACTTTTATGTTGAAATGGAAACTGAGTAGCCTCAAGAGAGAGCCACAGAGCCTGCAAAGGCAGGGGCATTTATTCTCTTGCCCTTAGCCTGTCTCCCTCTTCCTTTTACCTTACAGGAGATGTGCATAGCCAGGAGCCAGGGTTTCCCTGCCGTCTCATAGCATACAGCAGTGAAGGTCTCCTCCCTAGACAGGGCTGAGCCCCGGCACAGCAGTGCACATAGCCCTTCCTGAGGGAGGCCGTGGACAGCGTGTTCTGAGCTAACAGGCTCTACCTCACTCTGGTTTATTACTCATTCTTTGGTAGTTGTTAAACTGAAAGGAAATGGCCATTTAATCCAATTCACTTCTGAAAGAACATTTGTCTTTATTAATCTGACTTTTGACCTGACTGTTTGCCGAAGACCTTGGTATTAAGTGAGCAACCGTTTTCCATCTAGAAATTTCTATGTGTTCATTGTTAAGAGACTATAACTGATGAAGTGTAGGATCTCAATGATCTCAGATAAGATCATTAAAAAACCTTATTTGGAGGACTTATCATTTTTGACTGATAAAGCTCTCCAGCATTAATTATAAAATCTAAAACTGGTACATATGTTACATGTTTTATAATGAATTTTACCTGGTCTAATTTATTGCATATACCAGCTTTCATTGAAAAATGACAGCTAAAAAATGAAAGGAAGACCGTCTTAGGCATGCTTCGTATAGGTGATGACCAGGATGAGGTCCCGGCAGGAGACTAATGGTGTACTCTGACCCTGCACCTCCTGCCTCTGGCTGCAGCTCTCAGCCACAGACAGAACAGTGGAGGCTAGTGACTGCTCTCTGGGAGCTGCAGGGTGAGGAGGAAGCAGTGGAGAGAACTTAAAGACACTTCACATTCCATGTGGGTCCTCCACTGTGCCCGTGAATACGAGACAGAAGCGCAAATCAAGTGATGTTAGTACAAGGTCATTACAACCAACCCCCCAAAGTCTACACTGTTATTTTTCTGTGTCAGCTAATGGTTTGAAATGCTTTTCAAGATGCAAGCTTAATATTAAAAGGCATATGCATGTGAAGTCTTTAGTATGTTTATTGTATAAAGAGTAAACAAAGTGCATATAGAGCGATACACAGGTTTGACGTAAACAGGGGCTATGGTGATATACAGCAACTAAACCAATTTAAATGGCAACTGTACTGTTGCTACTAAACTGATATTTAATTCTTTGGAGGAAGGGCTCAAACGTGAAAAAATATCAAACAAGTATTAAACAGCATTAATAAGTTTGCCAGACTCTTGGTCATGAATAACTTTGTGGTTCACATTGAATCATAAAGTGAACATTGCTGATTATCTAGCTACCTCCAAGTCAACCAAGAACTACCTAGTGAATTCTGAACTTCAGTCCGGTGGGCCAAGCTGGGTAGGTTTTTGTAGTTTTGCAGAATAGGGTGATGTCTCCTGTTTGCAAAACCGTCGGCAGCTTGCGCCAGGGGATCGTCAGGAAGGAGTATGCACTGACAATCTTAAAGGCAGATGTTGACAGCATCCAGGTCAGAGGACAGAGAAGTCTGCCTAAAGGAAAGCAGGCTGTGCAGGAAAACACAGGCACGCAGGTCTAGTTCTCAAGAAGTAACATGCAGAGTGTATATGCCAGGCACCTTCCTGCAGCACAAGTTTGCCCCACAGTGGGTACCAGTGCTTAAAACTGCAGTCCTACAAGGTAGCAGGTACAGACCCCCCCCCCCTTTTTAATAGAAACAATAGTATACTAAGTGGGATCTACTTGCTTGTACATCACTGAATAGACATTGAGATTTCAGGGCAAGGGAGAGTGTCAGCCAAGTCCACAAATTTTTATCTGAGATCAGTATGCCAGCAGCACAACGCCGGACGTGCTTTGCTGTGCAGCTGATCGTTTGCTTGTTCCATAAGGAGTGCTTAGGCACAGTCTAGTATTTTGGTTGTCACTATTCATCACTAAATTTAAGATGTTACACACATTGACAGTGTGACATATGCATATATATGTAACTCAAGTATTTGTTGAGCAACTTTAGAGGCAGAATACAAACTTTTCACTTAAAAAACCTTTTTAAATGGCTTGGGAGAGAAGGATTTGATAAATGGGAATTTAAATGTTGTTCATGCTTCTTATTTTAAAAGTGCTTCAAATCCTTCAATAAGGTTCTGAAAGGTTGTCCGGTTAGATGGTTGGAATTCCCAGCATTTTCTCATAAGCTGATAAACCTATGAAAAATAAAAGCAAGAACAGTATGAATAATGTCAGATTTGAGAGATTCTAAAAAAAACAATAAGAGGCTAGAAAGCTGGCTTGGTGGATCAAGTGCTTGCCCCACCAGTGTAACTTACAAGTTCAGAGCCGTGACACACATTTTAAAGGTGAGGCGTGTGTGGCTGCTGTAAGGCAGACTGGCCAGTCTAGCAAAATCAGAGGGGCTAACTCCAGGGAGAACCTGCCTCAGTAAACAGAACCAGAGCAACCAAGGAGATGCATCCATACATCTCTGGCATCCATAGCATCCGCACATCAAAAATTTGTCGTTCCTAAACAGGACTAAAGAACTGAGTATTTGAGTAACTTAAAATGCAGAAAATAATAATTCATAAATGGTATTAGCATTTGTTTAACTCATAGGTTAATTGATTTTCAACAAAATCCTTATTGTGACCCGGTGAAAGGGGCAGGAAAGTTATTAGTCTGCCTACCCCCTTCACCACCACGGTACCTCCCTCTGACCAGACAGTTCTGAACATCTAAGGAGCCTGGTGCAGAAAGGCTTGATCCAGTTTAGAATCTAGAAAACTGAAGATGCTAGTGAGTGGGGTAAACGTATCCAGGCCATGGTAAGACCTCATCACATGTGCTCTTCTGGGAAGGCAGACATGCACGGTATGGAGGCCACAGCTCCCTGAGAGGAGCCTTGCTTGAGCAGCAGTATCACCCCCAGCAGGAGGGATTTCTCCCATGTCTTATCCAAGTGGATGCTGTACACTGAACTTAGGACCTCTGAAAGAGTAGCGAGTACTCTTAAGCAAGAGCCAGCTCTCTAGCCAGTGTAAGGGTCTCCTGTTCTATCACTTCCCTCCCCTGCTGGATAAGTCAAGCTGTAAAGACATTCAAAATGCAGTTTCCCTCCCATGAAGGGCACACAGCTACCTCATCAGGACAGTTGGGTGGACATGGCAGACGCTTCCCTTCTTTCAGAGTATTCACAAGCCGAGTTACTGTCATCTGGCCATGAGTTGGTCCTATCATTTTCAGGAACAACTATGTAGAATAAAACCAAACAAAATTAAGGTGAAGCTTCCAGAAGAAATTAAAGCAACAAAGCTTTCCCATAACTTCAAATGAAAATCTAAAACCCTTATTTATGCTCTCAAGGATTGATCCATAATAGCACATCTGAGGGGACCAACCACAGCTGTCGGTCATATGAAAACAAAGCCCCTACCCAGTGCTCAAAGCATATCATCCTCTCTGTGATGGCCTTCACCCTAAAAGCCTGGGTTGTCTTATTGAATTCTGCACTTGGGAAGGCAACTTTGCTGACCAGAGGTAGCAGTTAACACTTACGGCCATGGGACTAAAGTCTGAATCACAGTAAGTGAGCAGCTCATGCAGTGTCACTCCAAAAGACCAGACGTCAGAGGCGATATAAAATTTACACTGGATCAAACATTCCGGAGCGTACCTGAAAGGAAGCAGGGAGTGAGCCTTTATTTCCTCCAAAAAATGAGAGTGCCTCAGGAGAGCCACTTCTCTGTTCTTCAGAATGTAAGTCACGTGCCTTGAGGGAGGCATGTCAGTCCCTTCATGCTGCCACAGTGCATACAACACACAGGGAGCAGCAGCCCAGAGGCTCACAGCAGCATCTTACTTGCCCTTAAACGAGAGATTTGCGTTCCTCATGTCCCAGAGGACATTCTTTTATTAGAGAGGGAACAGTCCCCTGAAGATGAACCCCAAGTTATATCCCTGTAAGCTAGGAGTCAGCACCCTCTCTAGCATTACTATTTTGGTGATCGATGCCCAAATGCCTACGCCAGGTGTCAAGGCTTCCCAGAATTGGTTTCCTGAACACTCTCAGACAAATCCACTTCTTACTGTCCCAACCTGTCCTACCTGGGCTACTGAAGCAGCTGACCCAGATTCCCTTGTTCCTTTCTTGTTCCTCTCAATTGTGACCCTCAGTATAGACTCTGTATCCTTCAACTCTGGTCAAGTCCTGAGGCTCTGACTCAGCCACCCACTACAGCACTGCCCAGTGGCACACTTGGTTTCCATTCCCTTCTTATCTCTGTCAGCAGAACAGCCACACACACCCCTTCCTTCAGCTTTCACCCAGTCACACACAGCCTTTCAAACCCATGCCTGAAGCCTGTGCGTCACACTAAGATGGCTGCTTCCCTCACCCATAATTCAGCATTCACTGCCATAATCAAGGGCCTCAAAACCACATCGTTTTTAAATGAAGAAGGAAGACTGGATAGGCTTTGCTGGTGGAGAGGGCTCTATGTCTGCATGATCTCGAGGCACCAGGGGACACAGGCAGCTTTCCCCCCAGGAAGGTGTTCCAGACTGAGAGATGCTGGTGGTCAGTGCGTGGCTCGCTAACTAAGATAACTACTGGTTCCTAAAACCTAGCCAAGTATGTATCCCTCTTGCAGGATCTACACAACTATGGCAATGTGTACCTGTGGCCCTGCAATCCCTCCAGGGCTTCTACATGGATGTATTAAGAGCGAGCCAGCCTCTGCCACCTGCTCACAGCTATGAGAACTGTGGTGGGTGCGGCTTGCTCACATGATGCTACAGAGGCTGAAGTGGTTGATGGCCAGACTCTCCCACTCTCCAAAAGCTTATGCTAAACCTGCAGAGCAGCTGATGAGCACCAAGCACAGCTTCAAGAGCCTTCGAGCAAGGCTGAGCTACGAAGCACTTACGTACCAGAACACTGGGCTGTCCCGGTCATCCTTGACTGTGTAGTACTCCTTATCGGTTTCAATCGCTTTGGTTAAACCAAAGTCTCCGATCTTTACTTGATGCTCACTCTCAACAAGGACATTTCTTGCTGCTAAGTCCCGGTGAACGTATTGCCGAGAACCCAAATAGTCCATCCCCTAAGAGAAAAGTGTGGCTCAGGCCCATTGCGAAGGGAAACATACTGTTGATAACCCACAGTCCGTCCCCTAAGAGCAGTGGGTCAGACCCACTGAAAAAGTCACTTCAGGTTGTGTGTTTTTTTTTTTTTTTTTATATCTTCCACAGCACAATTAGGAAAAAAAAAAAAAAAAAAAAAAGCAAGCCATTTCATTCCCTTATCACTAACAGTTTTTGTTATAAGATTAAACAATACAAAAAAAAAAAAAATCCAAGAAAAGCTGTTGGACCTAACAAGCCTACTCACTCGCAGAGTGGAGGCTCTTGTTTCATGCAAATAGTGCAAAACTAAAAACACAGTTCACTTATTACAGTCTCCCACTGAGGTCTGATTACTAACCATTTCCCCAGAATAGAATACCTGCTTTTTAAAAAGCAGACTGTGCCTTTCTGGCTGTGTGTTTACCTTACAAATCTGAATGGCGTATTTTAGCTGCTGTTTGAGGTTGATTTTGTTCTTATTCTTCGGCAGATACTCCTTTAGGCTTCCCGAAGGCAGAAACTCCATGATGAGCTTGATACCATTCCCTCCTATTTAGGAGAAAGTCACATCAGATGAGGCTGCAGAGAGGACTGAGCATGGGGCTCTGTGGCAGGGCCTGGGGGTGGAGGGTCAGCCTAGCCCCTGAAGCACCGGGAAGAGCTATCCACAGGCACAGAGACTTCAGTGGTAAACAGGGGTCACAGCTCCAGGTCCTCCCTCATCAGGGTAATGCAGTCCTAGTGCTTTGTGAATCACTAGACAAGCGATCAGTTTTAAAATCATAGCCCATACCCTTTTACTACCAGTTTTAAAGCACATGCATGAATGCCTTGCAGATAAGGTACAGTATTAGTAAATACTATTAAGTATTATTTGCTACCTTAGCTTCAATAAGGACAAAGCAGAATGCCTCAGGGGTACTGGATCAGAATAGGAAAGGGGGTGAGTACTTTAACTTCCTTATGGCACCAGTGTGGCTATCTGGGATGGTTCCCAGCATTATGCGTGGATCTGAAAGACCAACTTCACATGCTGTGGCTGGGAGAGAGCTAGGCAGCTCTAGGCAGCCTCCCAGGAGGCCAGCAGTTGGTAAGGGCCTTGTTGTTGTGAGATCTGAACGTCTGACAGCCCACGGGAGCTGGTAAAGATGAAGCTGAGGACTGCCTGCTAGCAAATGCCCTTAGGACCCAGAGAGCCACTGGACCTTCATCCCACAGTCCAGTGTACACAACATACCATCTTCCATGCAGATTCCTTTGTACTTCACAATGTTCTCATGGTAGAGGTTCCGTAAGATCTCTATCTCCTTCTTCAGATCAGCTATGTGGTTGCCTCCACTCTCAGGCTTCAGGGACTTGACAGCTACCTGTTCCCCTGTGTTGTCTCCCTCGGGATCATATCTGCAGAGCTCAACCTTCCCAAAGTGACCCTGAAAGGAAGATGTCCATGGTCTCAGAGATGCCCAGACAAGCTGGATATGCTGAGGAAATGCCTTGTTCTCACGCTGTGTCTCTCAAGGCCACCAGCATCACCTCAGTCTGATCTCCTGACTCCTCTCAGCTCATCCTCACTTGACTCACTGACCTCTGCTACTGAGCGAAGACTAAGAGAGTAGCTAGTGACTAAGGGACCACCTTATCGATCAACCCCAGTTTCTAAGACGGTTTACTCTGCAGCAATGAGGCCACCTCTGCATTCTGAGGACAACTGAGGCATTCTTTCATACTCACAGGTCTATACTATAGGACAGGGCTAGCAGGGCTGAAAAGAGCACTTGCACAGGGGGTCTTCAAATCCCAAATATGCCACTTAACAGTATGAGGATGACCGACGAGTGTGAAAATTTCCAGTACAGATGCTGCTAATCCAGTACAGTCATGATGTTAAGTGAAGTACTGAGAGTCTATCTATATGAAAACACCAACCCAGGAACTTCCATGGTCACACTGTTATTCAAAGGAAAATCCGTGACTCACATCTTGGCACTCTCCTTATTTAAGGAGTCACAGTATAATCTTGGAAGAGTCAGAGTTAGAGATGCTCCTATTTAGTCTGCATCTATACTTGGTCCTCCTCTACACCACAGAAAAAAGTCAAGGTTCTTGAGGAAGCTGTCCCAGGTCCTGAGTGTTTATGCAGTCATTCACATGCAAGTGCACATAACTTGGCATGGTCAAGTGTCCCTTGACACTTGACATTAAGATGCTTCTCTTAAAACCTCTGACGACAGACAAAGGGGAATATGGCAGCTGTCCACGCAGAAAAGTAATACAGACAGAAGGCACGAGCCCAAGTGTAACTTGCCTCTCCCAAGTCACGAATCCTCTTCAGGAAACGCTTTTCAAAATGAGTGGGGTCCACCTCTGTTGTTGGCTGCCTTTCTGAAACAATGTCTGGATCTAAGTGAAGAGACAAGGAAACAGATTAGCTTCGGGGCAGTAACCAGGACTGCCACCCTCCCTGCCCCAGCAATCTCGGAGGCTGGGACTGGGCCTGGCCCAGACTCACTCTGCTCCTCCAGCTTGTTAATATCCCTCATGATGGCTCGGAAGAAGGGTCTCTGGTTGGGATCATAGTTCATGCAGCGAGTCATGAGGTCAGCTAGCTCCTTGCAAGATGGAGTCACAGGCCTGCAGCGGCTTTCATAAAACCTCTCTTTCTGTAAAAAAGAATGATGACTGAGTGACCAAGTACCCACCCTCAGACCTTCGACTCTACACCATCAGAAACAAGTGCCAATCCCCACTTCAATCCCCAATGTCTCTGCCCAAAGGCAAATGTCCTCAATGTGGGGTTTTAGTGGCCATTTTCCAGTATGAGGAAACCACAGTCGTGATAGTGACATGGCACAGATTCAAGGAGAAAGGGTAGCACCCCCCCACTTCCAAGGCGCCATGTTCTAGGGAAGCCCGGCAGCTTCTCTGGAATTGTGTGGCAGCGAGCAACAGCCTTCCCGATCCTTCACACTCACCCATCAATTCCAGTTACCACACTGCTCAGAAACAAACCACACAAGCCATGCTTACCCTACAAAGGTATTCCCTGCAGAGCGGGACAGAGCAAACAGTGATAGCATAGTAAGTGAGCTAAGGAAGTCAGCGCTGGACATGACAGTTAACTCATTAAGTTCCCACAAGGCAGTGCTCATACAACAGTAAATTTAAAAACTACATGTACACCATGCCAAAGTCACAGTAGTCAGCCAGGAATGGTGGCACAGTTATGACCTTTTAAAAAATATTTCCCCCAAAATGTCTTTATTATTTTAAAATCAAAAATAATATCACTTTTAAAACTAAGTGAAATCCCTGCCTTGTACTGCCATGCTGTAGCTGGACTGCAAAGGCACTGTGAGCAGAGTCACTATTACCTGCATGGTACTTACTCCCTGCAAGCCTTAGCAGGCCTCAGGGGAAGGCCCAAGCCTCAGTCCTGTCTAGGACAGTACACACCAGGAGCTCCGTATCATGTAAAACCTCATTTTTACACTGCAGATGTTCAGTGCCTGTCTACCTTCCTAAGAACTCAACAAAGGAGTCATTATTTATTACCATTTTATGGAGCTGAGGCTGAAGACGGTTACTTACATTTGTAAGATGACAAAGCTCACAGGTCTAGGGGTGGGAGGAGATTCAAGTCCTCTTGACACTACGCAAGGCCCATGAGCATCTGAGATCTTACCCACCTCATTCTGGAAACAACTGCTCACCTCAATGAGGGTCTTGTCTTTGAGGGGGATCTCTCCATTGTAGCAGATTTCCCAGAGTGTGGTTCCAAAGCTCCACTTGTCAGCAGCCACACTCAGGTTCTTGGAGTCTTCAACACACTCAGGAGCGATCCAGGGGATTCGCTCTATGCACTCTGGAGAAAGACAACAGACCCACCTATAGACCAGCTCCTGGGACCACCTAATAGGCAAAACACTGCCGCTGCAGCTACAAGGGTGGGCCTGCAACCTGCAAAATTCCTGGCCACAGCAGTCCTGTGGTGAGTCCATCACACAGCAACCTAGGTGGTCTGATCAGGGCCAGCACAAAGGCCACCCCACAAGCTTTCCCATCTTTTAAAACCTCATGTCAAAAACAGCAGAACACAACAGGACAGAGCCAGCATGGAAGAGCAAGTGTCTGAACAAAGGCTAGGGAAAGAAAAAGGGAGGAGTAGGGAGGAGGCCAGCATGCAGAGGCAGGCGGCTACCTTCACTCGTCCTACTCTAAAGGTCCACACTCTTAACGTTAACTTTTAGTGCATTTCCTTTTCAAGAGGACAGGAGAAATTTTAAAAGTAGCCACAAATCTCTTTCCCCTGATAATCCCTGTCTTCAGCTAACCAAGGCCAGAGCCAGCAGTCTCAAAGAAACTTCTGCCATGTCCCCTGGAAATGTCTTTGATTAATGCAGTGACCCCCACAGAGCAGCCTCCTAGTTATCAAGGAAAGTGGAGCAGCAGTGTGGCTCCTGAGCCTAGCAGTGGACTCCAGCCCACTTAACCTTCCCAAACCTCTTAATCTGTCCTGCACAGCTATGCACCAGTGCCCTGCCATAGCTACCTCAGAGGCCTACTACAGCCACATGAAGCATGAACAACTTTCCTGAACTAAGTCTCACCCCCAAATCTACTCTGGATTATAGGCATCACTGGATTTCAGGCCTCTCTGCTTACCTAGAATCATCAATGATTCACCAAGGTCAAGACCCTTGACAGGGGTGTCTGCCCAAGGATTACTGAATGATTGCCACAAGATAACCACAAATGAGGCTCCAAAGAACAAGATTCCTGCTCTCCCTCTAAATAGCGGGTATTTAGGGCCATTTCAGGGCTTATTCTCTGTTAACAGTTTCTACTCTCTTACTACATGATTGCTAAGTTACTAAACCTCAATGCTGAAGGTAGCAGCAGCTTTACTAGACCAGGTCCCTGAGGCTGAGCGCGGCCTGGGAAGCACTAGCTTCAGGTCTTGGCTCCTGGGGCTGCTGTTCCTTCTTGAGCTGATAACTTGAAATAACTTAATCTCTTGCAAGGGTGACAATCTCCGCAGTCTCTTGATTAAAGGTAATGTGCTAACTTCCAAACTGCCCAATGGCTACAGCCAGGTTCTGGAAGACAGCAGTGGAAGATCCAGAAGATCCGGCTTCTGCCCAACACCAATCTGACCATTTCACCATGTCACCAATGGGCGCTGTGCTATGCCAGCACCACTGACACAGCCCCTTTACCACAAGGACTAGAAAGCGTTGACTAGGCTGTTGGGCTCTACCCTCCCTCCGTACTACAGCCTACCCAGGCCACAGCAGCAGCACTGTGCACCTGTCTGCCGGCTCCCTTTCTAAAGGGAGGCCCAGCACAGTGCAGCTCTTCTTGTTGCGGTGCCTGGTGAGTAAGGAGATAGTGGAGATGGATGGGGGAATGGAAACTGGGGACAAGACACATACCTTGCCTGGTCAGCACAGAGACTGGGATGCCAGGGTCACTAAGCTTGATAAACGGGCCAATGTCACTGTCAATGCCCTCACGGGCCAGAAGGAGGTTTTTAGTGCACACATTTCCATGAACCAGGTCTTTATCTTCCTGCAGAATAAAAAAGGGTCTATGTGGTAAGGCAGCCTTGTCTTCCCTGTCCACACCCTGTTTCTGCCCACAACCCTGGCCCCACAGATCAGCTCTCCACTCCAGCCACAGCAGACCCCACAGCCTGGTCCACCCATGAATTCTGTTTGAGGTATCTCCTGTAATGTTCCTTGGTCAGCAAAACCAGAGATAATGGCAGAGCATGCCTCACAGACTCTGTGCACATTAGAATATGTAAAACCTGCAGCAGCTGGCCCATGGTATGTGCCCACAATGATAGCTCTAATGGACACAGTGTTTTTCCTGTATTCAATGTTCTAAATAATAGCTTATCTTGACTGTCACAGCAGGGAAGAGAGAACCTCACTGAGGATTTCTTCCACCAGGTTGGCCTGTGGGTGTGTCTGAGGGGGCATCTTCTTAATTGCTGATTGATGTGCCACTGTGTACCACCGCCGGCCAAGTATTAGAATTACCCAAGCAGCCACAAGGAAACAAGCCAGTAAGCAGCTTTCCTCTGTGGCCTGTGTTCCAACTCCTGCCTTGGCTTCCCTCAATAATAAACATGTAAGCTAAATGCCCCTTTCCTCCTCACACTGGTTTTTGTGTTTTATCCTCAGAAAAGCAAACTAAAGCAGTCCTACTCCTCCTCTTGTATACTGGCTGTATAATACAGTCAGCCTCCAACATGGTATCATTTTCCTCTAGGCAAGAGTCATAGGAAAGCCTACACTACAGTGCCCAGTTGACTGTTTGCATGAAGTACCCATGCACACAGAACTCTTATCTTCTGCCTGGAACCTGGCACCAACGAAACAGGTTCCCTTCTACCTGCTTACCAATACCCCTCACCTGCAACCCCTTCATGCCCACTCTCCCTAACCCCAAGAGAACACTCTAGGTCCTGATGGGGATCTACACAGAAACATTCTTACCAAGTAACTCAGGGCACTGGCCAGCTGTTTGGCAACCTTGAACTTCCAGGGGGTAGTAAGCGCATCACTTCTCCGGTGCATGAAGAGATCCAACGGCCCCCCCTCCACAAACTCTTCCACCATGATATCTGCAGACACAGAACCAGCCACCTCTGGAACCTTCTGTCTATCTAGAGGGAGTTCTCTCACCTAACCCCAGGTTCTTCCACTTCTAATCTGGATGGCCTCCAGCAAGGGACAGCCTTTCCTGAGCCTCGGCCTGCATCTGTTTATGTGCAAGCAGCCGTTATTACCTCTCCCAGGGACCTTGAGACAGGGTGATCCGTCATGTCTAACACGTGGAACAAAGGTTCAGAACAGTGGCCATCACCACTACTGCTTTATAGCCCCATACACTGCAGCACAAAGTTCAGTCTGCCCACAGGACAGAACTTCCCTTCAACACACGTCTCCCATGTGAACACAAGAATAGTCAGCACAACAGAGTTTAGAGATCCAAGAGCTGAGGTTTAAAACAACATAAACCTCTTTTTCCTGGACACTCCTGTCGGGGATTCAGAGCAGAGGCTCTTAACAGGTGAGCTGGCAGGAGTCTCTTCAGCCGGCTAGCCGCAGCTCAGGTTCACACGCATCACCTTCCTCAAGCCCTGCCATTCCTCACTAGACTGCCTCAAGTCTACACACTTGGGCCCAGAGTGGCAAGAGAGAAATGTTAGAGTGAAACTGAACCAGAGCCACCACTGTCCTCCACAAATGACCTTGATTTCTCCTATAAACAGAAGGGAAAAAGCCCAAGGTGTCTTCATACCACCCACCACCCCAGCAAGGACCTGCCATCCTCTTCAAGGAAGAACAAACTTACTCTCCACATCTCGGACACAGACGCCATAGAGGTACACAATGTGTTTATGGGAAACCTGTCTCATCATGCTAGCTGCCTCAAAGAAGGCCTGTGGGAAAAAAGAACAAAGGGATGTATAGGCTCATACCTGAATTGCTAAGGGACCATCCTTCAGTGGATCCCAGAAGTAGTCACCTCACCACTGTCACCTCCTACACTTGAATACTGCTCTCCAGGCTGTCCAGAGTCACGGACATGCTTTGGCCTCTGGGCCACTCTAACTAAAGCATGGGATTCATTTAGAAAATCTAACAATGCAGACTAAGGCTGGTGGGATGAGCTTCCTACCAATGTTCCCACAGCCACTAGGTCCACCTTACTCTCATCTAAATGCCGTGAAATACAAGGCTTACCACTATGTTAGAACAAGCAGGCAGCCACACTTCCTGTTCTATACTTACTGTTTGTCCTCTCTAACAGTCTGAGAATTCCTGGTCAAGTCATTTGACCCCTTTGGATGTTCATGTTGCCGACTACATGGGAGCCTAGGAAACCCCTTTACGGTTGTGAGACCACTCTGCTTGTTCCAGAGACCCACAGCATTACACAAGAGCTTTTGATAGCAGGGAAGGGGGCAGGACAGGTACAGGAGGCTGCTGCCTCCTCACCACCAGTCTTCCCTCACTACTCTCACACAGCCAGTCTGGCTAAGACAGCACTGAAGGGAGGAACTCTGAAAGACAAGGCTGGGAATACATGGCCAAAAAGCACAGAGGTTTCTCCAGCCAACTCCCCCAGCTCCAGAGAAGGAGCACACTTGCCAGAGAAATGTCCCGGTGGCTGGGGTCTAGGACTTTGAGGATCACTTTTATCTTCTTCTCTTCAGCAATTCCTTCATCATCCTTGTAGTCCAGCAGGGTCCCAGAATAGATATGTGTTCTTGTGCCTCTGCCAAGGTGCTCACCCTGAGGAAGGAAGCAGAAAGCTGTCTTTTCCATCATGCCTTCATGATGGCTCAGGTCAGGGCTGAGTCCTCCATGGGATACTGAACACAGTGGGATGGGGCCAGGGCATCATCTAGAGTCCTCATCAGGTCTCTAGAAAAACACAAAGCTCCTGGACATGCACAGCACTGACATTTCCTTGACCCAGTGACAACCCTGCTCCTGAAAAGCAGCTTGTTCTCCATCTCAAGAATCACCTGTAGCCCAGCTGCAGTCTATCACAAACCTGTGAACAGTATCTAACAGCCAGGTCTCCAGAGAGACTTATGGAGTACTCTGCCAGATGGCATCTCTACTCTCAGGCTGGAGGACAAAGTAAAGGGGCCTTCATCCTCTCACTCTGATGCTTCCTGGCCTTCAACTAAGATGTATTCCTTCATGGTGCTTGATCTCAGCCTAGTCTCTGTAAATGGAGTAATAATGGCACCCACCTGCTTCGTAATGTAGTGAATCGAGTAAGGAGCTTAGGTATAAAGGCTTCTGCTATAGACACACAGTGTGCAGGAACTTGACTGTTGAGTCTCTGTGCTCTGTTTCAGAGCCTTTCAGTACATGCTCCACTCCCCCACTCCCTGCCCCACCAGGACATGCACAAGACACTTGAGAATCATCAATCATGTCAGCATCAGCCCAAGCTGAGGGCTGGGATGTTTTTTTTCTTCATGTAAAGGAAAGTGACCATACGACCAGACAAATGATCCCATGCACAGAATGATCTGTCTCTAAGGATCCTTCCAGAACTGAGTTTCAATACTTCTGATTTTTAAATTTCTAATATTTGAAAATCAAAATGTGATTCATAAAACATAATACTGAGCTGCTAACATTAGCCCCACAAAGCTTGTAGACAGGAGCTCTTATGGAAGCTCTTGCAAACATAGAAAATGGATTGTGGTCGATATCTAGGAAGCCTGCTCCCTACAGAAAGAGACACCACTGTTAATCGGGTATATTAATTTACACAAATACCATCACTTGTTATCTGTCACAGCAGAGTGGCCATTTATCCTCCCTGTCTGCTGTACTCTGGCAAAGTCCTGCAACTATTCATTAGAGCTGAATCTGTCATGAGATGATCCATCACCATTATGGGAAGCTGCATTCCCAGAACATTCCATAAAAGGCATATGCTTTTAAGACAATTACTCTTCCCTAAAAGACTTAATTCCAAAGGCTAGGTAACAGAACCCACAAAGACCAACGTCCACGTCAGCATCCATCAATACAGTTCTGTCTGAGCAGAGCCTTGGTGACTCATCTTCTGGGCCTCTGCTTTAGTGTCCTTCCCTAGGAAACGAGCTCTGCCCTTCCAAGACCAGATTTTGCATAACCCCACATTCTACTGAGGGTGGCAAAGACCCGCAGATGTGGAAGTGCTTCTGTGGGCCTGGCTTAGTCTGGATATTCTGGATAGCAAAGGCTATCCCAGGAAGGCTGGGGCAATGCTCTGAGCCCTCCAAGGGTTCCCTTTCTGAAGCCAACTCTTGTCCTGCCCTGCCCTGTAGTCTTTGTTCTTCACTCTATTCCTTTCAGAAGTCCCTTCTAAAAGAGCAGGACTGAGCACTATTACACAGCACTCTGTGGGGTGGAGACCATCAGCCCAGACTCCATTGAGACCAACCTCTACTGACATGTGAGTGATACCATACCTCTGCCCCAGGTAGTCCACACCTCCTCATCCACATAAGACTGGGCAAAATGAAAGGTGGGCCTGGGTGGCCTTCCCTCATTGTTGGCTTTCTACTAGAATATTCCCAAAGCAGACTTTATGCCTCCCTGCCCCCCCCCACACCACACACACACTTAAATCTCTGGTGGGTTCCCCTATAATGTGTCAGGACCAAAGCTGGACAAAGACCCTTAGTGGGGACTTACTTGTATAATATCTTTCTTAAGGATCCGATCAAAACTCAGCTGGCTCATGGAGTAGACAGGCTGCCACTCCTGGGCCTTCTTAGTGGCTACAAGCAGATTGGAGATTTCTGTGAAAAGATCGGAGAGTTTTAAACACCATTCTGTACTGGCATGGCTAGCATTGTGTGCTGAGCCATGTGGCTTACTGAACACAAGGGTTTGCTAGTTACATCGTTGAACAAGTCTGTGTCAGGTAAATGCTTAACTCATACCCTCTAGGAGCTCATAGGCTAATGACAGAGTCAACATGAGTCAGAAAGCACATGGAGAGCTACGATTTAGCCAAGGTTCACACAGCAGGATCTGAGGTGGGAGAAGGTTCCTTTGGGAAATGAACATATAAATCTAAGAATGGCCAGGTGTGGTGGCACATGCCTATAACCTCAGCACCTGAAAGCAAACAGTGAGTTGGAGAATAGCTTAGGCTGTCTCCAAAATAATGATGATGATGATGATGATAATATAATAATAATAATAATAATAATAATAATAATAATAATAATAATAATAATACAAATGAAAAAAGTCAGTCTCAAGAAGTCAGGGACCATGTCTTTCTCATTTTCTGCTCTATGCCTACAGCCTAGAGCATAAGTGCTCGACAAGTTACCTACCTGGCTTTGTGTTTATCAAAACCAGGGCCTTGTGCATGCTAGGCAAGCACTCTATTTCCCAGTTCCCAACAAGACTTTGTTAATGTAGGAAGCACCAGGGGTGAACTGAATGAGGAACGCAGATGCCTTGAGGCAAGTGAACCCTGTGTAAAAGGGAAGTACATGCCGTATGCAGATGAAAGGGAAAGGTGACTTAGAATATGGGTCCTAGAAATCTTGTTAATGAAGCTGCAACCTCGCACGTGGCTTAGTAGGGCCATTTCCTGAGCTCTACTAAGATAAACAGCAAACACAAGGCATGGCCAGGTCTGCCAGGCCTGGGTTACATGGGCTCTAAGGAATTAATCCTCTGTAAGCTGCCTTCCAAATTCAGACATAGTACAGAATCCTCTGGGAATCAGGTAGACCTGACATAGTCCCTGAACACACCGTGTAATTTCTTTAGCTGGAACAATACCACTGGGGAAGTGACAACTCACAGATGATCTCCCTGTTCCACTTTCTTGCACGGGACGACAATGAGTTCTCTCATGGGAGCTCTAATTCTTGAATTCTGATAAGAAAGTTCCCAAAAATCTGTAGAAATTCCAAGGCACAGTTCACAGAACCCACACATAGACTAGTGTAAATAAACTGCTAAGCAATAGGTTACAATACTGGTTACGTGACTACAAGAAGGCCCCCTCAAATCTTCTTAGAGGAGGGCTATCTGTTTTGTTGTTTTCATTCATATCGTCTGTTTTTTGTTTACATACATATGTTCTGTTTTGTCTATGCTGGGTACAGTTCTATAAGAAACTGTTAACTCCTGTGCCTAAGCAAGAGACAGGAATTGTCAACATTCTTATCAGTACTCTAGATCAGAACAAAGGCTCAAAGAGACTCAGCAACCTAACCACAGAGCTTGCTAAGCCAGAGAGGAAGGCTTCACAGAGCACCCAGGAGCAGCTCTAGTCTGACTTTCCTGGGGTACAAATCTAAGTACCAGAAACTGGCTTCAGTCATCTGGGTGCTCCTTTTTCTGAGCCCATTCCTTGTAAGGTTCTCTCTTGATGCTAGCC
The DNA here is from genome assembly GCF_900095145.1 of Mus pahari. Classification (NCBI taxonomy): domain Eukaryota; kingdom Metazoa; phylum Chordata; class Mammalia; order Rodentia; family Muridae; genus Mus; species Mus pahari. The sequence goes on from NC_034595.1 coordinate 52,149,702, forward strand.
TATTCCCTGGGAAAATAGAATTTAAGTAAACAGGCTCTGTACAGTCATCTTGAGGAGGGAAAGGAGTCAAATACAATGAGGTTATCTGACTGGTGGCAGACAGAGGGCAGACAGAGGCTGGCGGCAGACCATCCGGGGAATCAGAGAGAAGGATGAGTCTAGAGTAGCTCGGGCTTGGTTATCTGTGTGGGTACCTGCACTACGCTTGATCTGTGAGAGGGGGAGCCATTTCACCATCGTAAGGATGTTTTGTTCAAGAAAGCTGTACCCTCCTCGGGTTGCTAAGGGAAACAGATGAGGCCATGCCCAGAAGAGCTTTCTTTAGTATGCAGTAAAGGCTCCACTACTGGCAGCCACTGTCATCAGGACCAACCACCAGAACGCTCCAGCCTTGTGCATCAGAATGCACACATCTTCCACAAGGAGCAAGTAAGTAGAAATCAGCATCACACCTGCCCGTCCTGAGGAGGCCCCAGAGGATAGGTACTGACACATGTTCAGTGGTGTGTGGGCCTAAGTGCTGGGCCTGACCAAGGGCCTACTTTTCTATCATATGCTTCTGGCTGGCCTCCTGGCTTTTCCCTGCCTTTATTTATTCCACAAAGAGATGTGTAATGCAGTGTAAAACCTAGATCAGAGTGTATGGTTCTGGGAACCCTAGTTACAAGTGCAGAAAAACTGAGCAACCTGTATCGACACTCTTTCTGTCACACATTCCTGACTTTAGCTCTTCTCTAATTTGCAGGTTCTGAGAACTAACAGGAGGATGATCCACTCTGGGCTTCTCAGCTTCCTCTCCCTCCCCTCAGATGAGACACCTTGTGTCCCAGAGGTAGCTGACCACAGTACCTATCCCTATGCAAAGCCTATGTAGATGGAATGGAGAGGACATATCAGTGTATTCAGGTCAGACAGGGTGTTCAAATCTCCAGTCTTTGTTCACTTGCAGTCTTAGCCAAGCATCCTGAATTCTTCTGATAATTAAATGGAGTACAACATGGAAGGCCTTCAAACAGGCAGACCAAACATTCACTAAGATGTCAGTAGCCATTGTTACTATTCACTGTCACTACTGTACTACTGCTGATGCCATCAGCTGCGAAGCCTTGAACAAGTCACTGAATATCCCTGAAACCAACTTCCTATGTGGGGAAAAAAAAACAAACAAACAATAAAATAGTCACTAAACTACTTTGAAAGTAGTAGGTACTGCTACAGTGGAAGCTACTCCAATATTATCACCTGATGGGACAGTCTTGCACAAGATTTCATGTGCATTCTAGGCTTCCCATGAATCACAGGGCAGTGAGTGAACCCAGACCTTCAGAGTTCTAAAGCAAGTGAGAAAAGTAGACAGAGGGCACTCTCAGTGCTCCGTTTCAGAAGAGCCGCAGGAAAAGCCACACTGTTCCTACACTCTTCCCTCCAAAGCTACTGGCTTCCAGATCTATGCTGTTAGAGGTGATAGCTACACAGAACGCCGTACAGGCACCCTTCAAGTAAAGCACAGCCTTCTCAATTCTGTGGATGCTGTCTTCTCCCAGGGATCATGATCCCTAGGAAGATCTTCTTTTAACACCAGAAGGGAGGTCATGCAAAAAAAAATAAGACCATTGGGCTTTAAAGCCCTAAGGAACTCTGAGGTTTCATGGCCAAGAGGCAGGTGTGTTTGCCCTTACACTGGCTAGCATGAAAACAAAGGCTCAGTTACTCTGAGGCTGGCAGGTAACCCTATCTGATCAACAAGAACACAAGGCCTTCCTCTTTCACCATATTCAGGAACTCGCCTTTTGCTGAGACTAAAACATAATTCACACATTGTAAACTCAAAGCCCAGGGCTAGAAGTGTAGTTCAGCTGAAGGGTAAGCACTTGACTTGTGTGCATGAGGCCCTGGATTTAATCACTAGCACGTCTAGAAAACCTAAGCCCTTTCTACCTGTTCCTTAGGGAGACTCAAAGGTAATCCCTTAAAGAACAATACAGTCTCAAAGAGCCTGCTCCAAGGCTAGTGTCAAGAGCTTGTGCGCTGCCTTCTCTTCAAGGTCTTAGACTTCCAAGGACAGATCCAACAAAGGCAAGACAGCATGTTGGGGTGCAGAAACAAAAACTCCAATATATGAGGATCCAGTATCTGGGGTTAGACCTGACCCCAAGTTACCATACTTTCCATGAGACTCATTTTATTCTGTAAGAGGAGGCCTTTGGCCAGGTAACCCCCAAAGCATCCTTTCACACTCACATTCTGAGGCAAGGAGTCTACCTCATGGACATTAGCCGTGCTTCTCTCAGAGCTTAGCCAAAACCAGGTGAGTCCCTGGGCCTTTGCCTAGCTCCTGCTCCTTCTATGGCCCTCTGACTGCAGGAGATGGCTGCAGTCCCTTGGTATGATGGCAGCCAGTCTGTTCTCCTCAGTTCCATTTCTCCTGTTCTTCTCCACTTCATAGTAGTCCTGTAGAAGCTCCCTGCCCTGGCCTGCCATACTGGTTCCTGCATCAGTTCTACTGGGCAGGCCTTTGCCAAACTGGCACCTCCCTCTCATCACCTAACACTAAGCTCAAGATCTGCCTCATGACTCAAGAGATTTTGACTATCTCTCTCTCTTTTCACCCTAGAGTATGTTATCTATCACCTAACAAATATTGAGGTGGTCTCAGTGATCTATAATATTATCTGCACTAGACTACACACCCTCAGAGAAAAGGGCCTGGGTCTTCCCACCTAACACAGTTCCTTAGCCCTCAGACATGCCAGAAACATTTGTCTGATACATAAACCAAAGAGTTGTCGAGCCACTTTACTCAAAGAAAACTGAAATCTCTTTTTATTAATCCTAAGCAGTCTCTTCTGCAATCTCACTGGGTACTGAGGAGAGGTGTGTGTCTGTTATACAGACCACACTGGCACTAGAGAGATGTGGCACGGGGACAGACCTGAGACAGAGCTTAGAGAAAACCACCTAGGACTACAGTTTCTTTAACTCAGATAGCATCCTTTAGCCCACGTAGGTGAAGCATCACAAGTGGCAAAGGACAGCCCAGAGGAACACAGCGTGGCTCTAACACAGAGACGAACCTCGGGGCTTAGGCTGACAGCAGCGTTTCAGCACAAAGCTTATGTTGTCCGTGCGCAGGATCTGCTTCTTGAGGTGGTTCATGAGGTCTCGCAGGCTGGGAAAGTGGTCCATAGAGCCATGCAGGCTGTAGCGGCCCTTCTGCACCTCAATCTGAAAGTTCTTGAACTGCTTCTGGCCACCCAATACCTGCCATCCACAAAAACAACCATGTTTACAATGGGATCAGGCAATGTAATATTAGGGGGCACTGAGCAAGAAGATGTAGAAACTGTGTGTCTAAAAATATCCCCCAATAAACTTCATCCACAAGTCAACCAAGCAGTAAGTCAATAATGAAATAGTGCCCAGGAAAGTAAAAGGGGGTCAGCACGTCAGTATACGGAGAGCTTACAGCTACAGAAAGTCATCTGGGGTTTGACCTGTGAGATGAAGGCCATGAAAAAATGTCATAGGATTGTTGTAAAAGTCATAGCATTTTTGTTTAAAAAAACAAACAAAACCTTCACACGTTTTAGAATGACCAATTGTTGAAAACTGAACCCTAAATGGGTGTCTATATCACCTCCTCTTGCAGAACAAGATGGAAGAAGGGCAAAAAGAATGTACGGAGGAGGGAGGAGTGGAGGGTTAGAGAACCTTTTCCTGGCACACCACGGCTACTGCACTCTTGAGCTCTCAGCGGTCGTGATTATCAGGATAAGCCTGGGCTGGTTAACATTTGATCATGGAGGGGAGGAAGGGGTTAGGAGGCTCCCATCCCTTCTGATGATATAAACACAGTTAACAGCTGCTGGGGAAGGAAGGGACATTGTCTTCAGTGGTACAGCCGCTAGGATGGATCCTGTGTTTCTATGAGCAATCCTAATTAAAATCATTTGGTCATCAAAAAAAAAAAAAAAAAAAAAGACATGACAACAGAAGAAGGACTTTCTGAGAAGAGACTGGCAGGAGTTAGAGGGGGCAAGGATCATGGGGGTGAATAAGGATCTCATATACATATACACATTTACACATACATATACACATTTACACATACATACATATATATGAATGAAAATATAATAAACCCATTATTATATATAATTAATATATGCTATTTTTACAAGAAAAACCATTAGTACTTTATAAAGACTAACGAGTACTATGTATGAAATAAGAACTGTGATAGTTAAATTCACCCAAAACTCTTTCAGAGTGAGCCCTCACACACACTATGAACCAGCCGGAGGAGAAGCACACACACTGGGAGCTGGGAGCTGGGAGCTGGGAGCTGGGAGCTGGGAGCTGGGAGCTGGGAGCTGGGAGCTGGGAGCTGGGAGCTGGGAGCTGGCTGTCCATCCAGGCCATAATTCCAGCACCACAAAAGCCTGTCCTAGCAGCTTTCTTCCATGGCTCTTCTTATACAAAGAAAAAAATATAAAGAGTGAGAGCCAGGAAGATGTCTTTATGGTATAAACTGGGATGACATGACATTTAAAATATCAGTGTCTACAAGGTTAATGCATCCTACAAACCCATACAATGGAACAGCCCCACCTCTATCGTATGGCCTCTGTAAGTTTTCATTAGCTGCATGTACAGCAAAATGAAATAAACAATCCTCTTTGTGACCGTTCTTTCCCCATGCAACTTGATCAACTAGGATGTTGCTCTGATTCTACCTCAGAAACCGGGGCTACCTTACAGCCATGAACACTATTAAACTTCCTCCAAAGATTGACCAGTAAGTGGAAACAGGGAGCCACTGAGCCCAAGGCAGCCCTGAGGTCTGGCTGTTCAGGAACACTCCTGGAACTTTACCCAGGGGTCCTTCGGTGACTTCCTCCCTCCACTGTGACAGGGCCCAGTCCTCGGGGCTCTCTTATACTTGTCTTCTGTGTCTGATGCCTTGCCTCCATCTACAGGTTCTTTCAACTCAGTTTTCAAGTCTCGGTGAGTTTCACTATTGCTGGTAGATTTTATGTAGACTGACCCTGTAAAGGTCACCACTGTCACTGGACCTGGTGGCACATTCCTTCAACCCTAGCACTCAAGAGGCAGGGGCCACTTATCTCTGTGAGCACAAGGCCAACTTCATCTACATTATGAGATCCAGGACAGCCAGAGCTACATAGAGAAATCCAGTCTCAAGAAACAAAAACAAAAACGACAACAACAAAAAACACCAAGAAAACAACAAGAAAAGCCCAACCCCACAACAAACAAAACCTCACCCTCGCCATCCTCTAAAATTCTCTACAACCTTTTAAGCGTTCTAAAAAGTTGCAAGAATAGAAAAGGCACTCGAGGGACCATGAATCAGCAATCCATTTGGAGCTGCATCTGGGTATTTATGCAGTAGACACCTTGGGAAAGCAATTTACATTAAAATGCCCAAAGCTGTTGCTGGGGAAAACAGACCATGTTGATGAGGTGGCTCTTTGACATTAGTCTACACCAGAGAATGCCACAAGCAAACATAGTTCTAGGTCTGATGATTGAGCCATTGGCTATAAAGTAAGTCATTCTAGATAATTAAGCTAAAGTTCACATGAGCCTGATGGAAGGTGGTTTTCTGGTCACATTCTACCTTCCAAGGTTATAGTCCTTCTCCAGAGAGAAAAGAGAAGGGAAGGAGGAAGAAAAGGAAGAAAGAGGGAAGGAAGGAGGGGAGAAGAAAAAAAGGAGAGGAAGAAAAGGAGGGAGGGAGAAAGGGAGGGAAGACCAGACATAAGAATACAGGGTCTGGCTGTTGAGAGTCCTATCAGGTGGGATATTCTTTCCAGACTACCAGAGACCTGCTCAGAGACCCTGGTGCTCCTCTCTCCCACAGTTCCTGGGCTGGGTGGTGGTGAACAGATACCTTGTAGCTGCATCCCCTGGCCCACATCTATGTCCCAACTGACCTCAGACTTTTCAAAGCAGGTGACAGTCATAAGAATGTTGTCAAAGTCAGTGCAGCTCCACCTCAGCACGTACATTCCCTCTTCACTCCCTTCTTGACGCAGCTTATTGATGGCATATTCTGTGCTGGAGAGAGAAGTAGGCAAGGGACAAAGGCTCATACCGTAGTACATAAGCTGCCAGGGACACCCAATTCCCTGTACTAGCTCAAGCTTACAGCCACACCCTGTTACCTGCCTGGCCCCTAAAGTTCTCTCTGGCATGGTATGAAGCATGTGGTGAGAAGGAGTTTGAGACATCCAGAGCTTCCAATTTCTAGGAAAACACTCACCTACTGCCCCCAACACACAGAGGTCTGCTTGATTCTCACAAAATCTACAAAGACATGTCTCCACATCTTACCAAAAAAGTGCACCTTAATACTTGTAAGTAAGAGCTGCTAAGGATTAAGCAGAATCCCACGCTTGGCCCTTTAGGGCAGTTGGGTCCACTTCCTTTACTGCTGTCTTCAGTGACCACACCTGGCTGGGCTCACAGTACAAGATTGTCTGATGACAAGCTGAATAAATACCCCAGTGGTGAGTAAAAGAGTACTAGAGAAGAACACACTTTATGTTCCTTTGTGTTCCCCAATGCAGTGAGTCTTGATGCCCAAAGGGCACAGAGCAAAATGGGTAGAAGAGGGCTAAGCCTGTCACGTGGAACACAGATGAGGACAATTCTTAAGATTTAAAGATCTGCATCCTGTTTCCCTTCAAGTGCTCAGCATTGGACAGAGTAGGAGTTGGCTATGGAGAAGTGAAGGGGTTAATCTATGAGAAGCGGAGATCAAATTAAGGGAGTAGTTGAGGCATGCTCTAAGGGCCATGGCAGGAAATGGCAGGAAAAAACAGGAAGGGCTGGTGGAAGCTCAGTTAGCATGCTTCACAAAGACAGCCTCCAAGTATCTGGCCACTCACCCCACCCTCAACAACTGGCCACATGTGGAGCTAAGGGGACTTTCTACCTCTAAAACCTGGGTTCTTTTCACACCAAAGGTAATTGAGAGAACCTGGGTTCTTTTCACACCAAAGGTAATTGAGAGAATTCTGGAACCAACCAGATTGGACCGTGACAGCCGTTCTGTATATTGTGGACAATCAGTGGGGGAGCCACATCAGTACAGAGGTAATGGTGGGCATCCGCAGTGAGACGGAAGTAGCCATCCACCAGGGACACAAAGGACAAGGCTTCTTCATGAGAAGAGAGCTTGAGTTCCTGGTGAGAGAAACATACCACAGTTACTTCACTCCATTCTGGTATGGCTGGCATAGACTTTCAGATACCTTTGAAAAGCAAATTTCAAATGCTCTAGAGAAGGGGGTGGCTGTCTGAATCAGACCCCACCTGGCAAACAAGCACCTTGGTTTCCTGACAGCAGAAGCCTGAGAAGTATGTGAGCGATGCAGAGATCAAAGCAAGACTTGGCAACACGCTGGCATCCTGCTTTCATGAAAGACCAGTAGCCAAGTACTGCCTGCTCAAAGGGTGAATCTATGGAGAGGCACAGTGTGAATTGCAGGCTCTGCAACCTGCCTCTTCAAGTTCACAGCATCCCCACCTGCTACCAGGCTCAAACATATTCAACTCGCTGTTTTTGTAGGTCAAAATGGGCAACTACTGGCAATTTCAAATTGTTTAACCAACAATTTGTGTCTTTAACAGGTCACTTAACCTCTGTGCCTCTGTAAAATAGGGATGACCATTACCACCACAGAGTTAACATGGTAATTAAAACAGCTGACATTTGTAAAGTTGTTAAGAGTAGGAAATGCATGACAAAACCTTAGTGCTGGTGTTGGTGAAGGAAATCCAACTTAAAGAGACAGGTACTTTGTGTGCCTTTCCTTGTTGCTGCTCCCTTTGCAGCACCACAGCCCCACAGAACCAGAGGCCCAAGTGACCAGTGTGGTCTCTGACCTTCAATATGGGGCACTAACTGGATGCTAGACATGACTGGCAGCTTACGCATGACCGAGCTGCCCAGAAAATGTGAATCCCAGCGACTGCTTCTCTTCTTTTGCTGTCATCTTACAAGGCTACCCACAGTGAATAACCATATGACTGACCTACCATCTCCACCACCCCAGCTCCCTCAGATTCCCTGGGAGTTGGTAACCTCTTAGAAACCATAACAACACTGGCAAAAGTATGGGCCACAGCCAGGCAGCCTCAGGCAAATCCTGCCACTTTCGCACTATGGAGCACAAGTCCCTGTGGCTCTCAGGTTCCCCCTCTTCCAACAGTTCTTCTAAAGCAGTGGTTCTCAATCTACCTAATGCTATGATCTCTTAATACAGCTTCTTATGTTCTGGTGACCTCCAATCATGAAATTATTTTCATTGCTACTTCATCCCCATAATTTTGCTATTGATATGAATCCCAATATAAATATCTTATATTCAGATGGTCTTAGGTGACCCCTGTGAGAGGATTCTTTGACACCACCCCCAAAAGGGGGTGTCAACACACAGACTGAGAACTGTTGATCTAAAGACTCCATAATCCAGGCTCGTCACCACCAAGAGCATGTTTCTCCCTCCTTTTCCTGTTTTTCTACCAACATCTCTCAACATTCTATCTCTCTTCACCTTTTAAATTTTAAATTAATTGTGCATGCCTGAACACACGCATGCCACAGTACACACGCCAGAGAACAACTTTCTGGAGTCAGTTCTCTCCTTCTACCTATATGTGGCTCCTGGGAACTGAACTCAGGTCATCAGGCCTGGTGGCCAGGTGTCTATACTTGTGAGCCACCTCACCAACCCTTCACTTTAACTACACTGTTTTCCTGATAAAGTTATTTGCTTTAACGTTTGAAAAGAGAGAAGGTAGACTAAGAAGATGAAAGCCATTCACAATCTCATCACAAATGAGTGGCTGTGAAGGTGGAACACTTGCTCTAAAACTTGGTCAAAAAAAATCAATGTCAGCTTATAGATCGATATTTACAATCTGCTTTTATTCTATTTACAGATCTTTCTTTTTTAACAGTTAGGTTATATAATATCCCACTACTCAGGTAAACTGAGCCTTCTATTTTATATCCAGGTTGTTTGTAGTACTTTAACTGCAAATACTGCTGAAATGAACCACTTTTGTTGTTTTGGTTTTTGATTTTTCAAGACAGGATTTCTTCATGTAGCCCTGGCTATCCTGGAACTTCCTCTATAGTCCAGGCTGACTTTGAACTCAGAGACTTGACATGAATACTCTTATTCATAAGCCACTGTCTGCACCTCATTGTTTCTGGAAAACATGTTCACTGGGTTCCTATATGGAACCCACAGAAATATTTTCAAGATTTTTGCATAGGCTGTCAAACTGATTTCTAGGAGGTTGTCAGAAGGCAGTCTCTCCACAGGCGAGTGTGGCCCTGTGTGTGTGTTGCCTCACTGGGCTCTTCCTTTGTGCTGTGCATTATTTTTCTGATACTGTTTTAAGCAAAACAAGATTTCCCTGGTGCTGATGGCCTTCACTTTGTAAGCATGGCTGTCACACTAGCCTGGCCTTAACACGTGTTATCAGGGGTGACTTCCCACGACAAAAACATGTTTACTTGGCAGAGTTACCACTCTGCCTGCCAAGCTGGCCTGCTTGTCTAAGTTGTGTCCTGAAGTGATAACCAGAAAAGACAAAGTGAGGTAACACCCTCTCTGCTGTCCTGGAGCCCCTGGGTGTGCCTGACACCACTCGAGCTGCTCTGTGGCCTATTCATGAGCCCAGTGCAGTTTCCTTCCACCCAGCTCAGCAGGCACACCTCTATGGGCTCTATCTTTTCCTTTTAAAATCAGAGATTAAGTTATGGATAACAGTATGCCTGGGAATAGACAGAGCCTATAGTAATAAAGTTCAGGAAAAGACCTATGGCACACAAGAGTGGCTCAAACATCAGAAAGACAGAAGAACAGAAAAAAAATATTAGATAGATAGATAGATAGATAAGACAGACAGACAGACAGACAGACAGAGCAAAGAGGCCAGGTGTTGGATCTAGCTTTGCTCTAGGATCCTAGTACACGCACAGGGCTTTGTGGGACCTTGTCCTTGTAGAGCCCCTTTCTCCTCCCCCACTACTGATCCTTGACAAATGTGCTGAGAAGGTGGGCAGCTGGTAGTTTCTGGGATTGGGAATGTGGGTCTGGTTGTATAGTGGATCAATGCTCTTAAGAGAATCCAGAGAGGTAGAGACTCCCTAGGGAGGTGGAGTCTGGGAGGAATTAGATCAGCAGAAGCAACTGAAGGGAAGAAATAAGGTTCCAGTGCCAGGGGTGGGCCACCAAACAGAGGCTCTTATCCAGGACAGGCCTCCAACTACCACATCAACATGGTACAATAAATAAAGAACTGACTAATTCTTTTTCCTTCTTATCCACTTTTTAATGTATATGTACCTGCCATACATGTGCAAGTGCCCACAGTGGCCAGAAGAAGGCATCATGTTTCCTAGAGCTGGAGTTACAAATGGTTTTGAGTCACAGAACATGTATGCTGGCTTGCAAACTGGGGTCTTCTGGAAGAACAGCAATTATTCTTAACTGCTATCTCTCTGGCCCACCATTCACTTATTTTATAAACTAAATACTGACACTGAAATGTCTTTATGTGGTCAACAAACCCTAAAGCGGATGGACATCTATAAGAACCAAGCACCTGGGATGTGCCAGCGGAACTCTGGAGCAGACACTGAAAGGGCCTGGCAATGAGAGTTCTGGCTTAAAAAGGACCATCAAAAAAATCTGGAAATCATGTGCTGCAGAGTCTCTCACCAGCACATCCAGTCTGGGCAGCTCCCGAGCAGGCTTACCATGTTTTTGTTGTCCTGTTTGTTAATGCTGACCACAGACTCCTTTATTACAATGTGGGTGATTTCAGGGAAATAGGAAAAATTGTTCCACTCTTCCCGGAGTTTGTTTCTCTCATCGTCCTTCTTGTGTTTATTATATTCCAGTTTTTTCCGCTTCAGTTTATTTTTTTCCTTTTCAACAGGAACAACCTGATAAGATAACAAAAGTGACAGGATTTGGTTAGCTTTCTCATTTTCTGTTGACAAAACGTTAGTGCTTCTAGCAATTTCATATAGGGCAAAGGCTCAAAGAAGAGAAAGCCAGCATGCCTGGAGTCAGAGAAATGCAGGAAATCATGGGCTTACAAATAACAGTAGAGCCCTTCCAAAGAGTCCTGGGATCTGGTTCTCCAAGACTCCTTGATGAGCACTGTGCATGATTTATGGTATGCATGCTGATGCTGGAGAGGACTTAATGGACGTGTACCAGCCTCAGACCTCCTCAACTCCAGACTGACTGTGCCCAGCCAGACAGCAGATCTTCCCAAATACAAATGGTCAAAACCCAAGCTCCTCCTGCTGCTAACGTTTTGACTTTATACTAGTGCCTAAGTGAGGCTTCAAGAGATGATATGAATTCCTATCAACAACTGACACCCTGAAGAGTACAAGCCTGCACAAAGTTATCTAGCTGACTAGCATGAGCTCTGCATGACAGATTCCACATTAACTTCCTGACATCTCTGAGCCACCATTTCCCAGCCATAACATATCAACTTTTAGTATCAATCTTCATGCCTATCTATATGTTAATTACTATGCAGAAAGCACTTGGCAATTTGGTATTGTTATTTTAGTATGAGAATAAAGCAGGAGGAGAAAATTAATCTTATATTTAATATTACTTGTAGTAATAACTATGCAGCTACAGTAATTCAGACAACAGTTATTATTAGCCAGGTTTGGTGTTAACACACCATCTAGCTCTCTCAACAACCATATGAATCAGATATAGTAACTGCAGTCAGCCAATTGATTTCTTGGTTTCCACGTCCACTGAGTCTGTGTGCACAGATTCAACAGCCAATGAGCAAAATGTCAGGCCTGTAATATTGTGTATGTGCCACAGACTCTTTTATTGTCATTATTCCCCAAATAGTGCAGTGTAACTATTTATGTAGCATTTACATAATATTACGTATTATAAGGCAACCTGGAGATAACAAATGTATACAGAAGGTTATGTACAGGTTGCATAAAAATACTGTATCATTTCCTATGAGACCTGAGCATAGGCAGATTTTGGTACCTACACAGAATCCTGACCAATACCTGTATCCAGGTACAAAGAGACAACAGTATCTCCACTTGACAGATGAGTCCTATGCACCTACTTGGGTAGAATACCCTCCTAAGGACATTTAAATACAAGGAGTGGAGCTGAAATTTGAACATGTCTCCTTATATTTCAACTCACGTTATTACCTCATTTGACAAAGACAAAGGGCTAAAGATGTCACTCAGCAGCAGAGCGCTTGCCTAATCATCAGACCCGAGATTTGATTCCAGCACTGTAATTACAAGTAAAAGTGAGGGATGGGCCTGCAGCATGCTCATGGCCCTTGATTTGACCCCCAGTACAACAAAACACTCAATCAAGCTTCATAACACAAGGGAGTTATCTATTTCATGACGTCAAAGCCTGCCTAGGTTCAGTTTCTGCCTCAACTGTGCCACAGTTGTGTTGTGAGTTATGAGTGGCCTCCAGCTGAGTTGATTTAATGTAGCCTACAAGGTGAGGCTATGGAAACAGGTGATTCTGACAGGCTCAACAGCACATTCCCTGATGACACTGGATATTCTCTTCTTTTTCATCAGACACCTACACCCACTTACGTTTGGTTTCTGCCGCCACTGGATCCCAAGATTTCCAGTCACCATGACTTCATAGAGAACATTGCCACTGTCATTCGAATGGCACCGACTCAATTCATTTTCTGATGAAATCAGTAGCATAGAAGTCTCAAATATTTCAGCTCCATAATGTTTTGTCAAAGTTTCCAAGGTAGCCAGGTATTTCACCTTCAGATCATGTGTAGACACACTGCTGTCACAGATGGTCTTGTTGTTAAATTCCTTCAAGAAATCCTTGAAAACATTATTTATTCGCATCCTGGTAAGAAGGTTCCTCTGTCTGATGGATTTATTCAATGTTTCTGGAATATATCGCTTGTAGCTAAAAGAAAATAATTTTTTTTACATATACAGGTTAGCAAGAAATGATTAGAAATCTGCTTCTATGACTTTCCTTGTATGAAAAACTGTGTCTATTCCCAGAAGAACATGGATATGAATGGCTGTGAAGAGATAGACACAATTCTGACAGAGAGAGTGCATGGCAACACGAGTTCCACAGATGCCAGTAGAACTGGAGGCCCTGAGTCACAACACAGACAGAAAAGCTGAGTCATCTAGATTTCTGCTTGCTAGTTCAGGGCTCTGTGCACATTAGAACACTCAGATGCACTGGTAAACTGAGCATTGGGATCATGTTCACATCTGTAATCCTATCACTTGGGAGCTGGGGTAGAGGTAAGAGGATCAGGAGTTCAAGGCTATCCTCAGTCATAGAGAGAACTGCTTGAGGGTGAGTTAGAATGTTCTGAAAAGCATCAAGCTGTGCCTTAATCTCCTCTGGGGATTAAGACATTCTATGCTGCCTGCCTATCTGCATCCTGTTCTTTAAAGATTATATAATTTCTTATGAAAATGATTAAAAACTCAGAAATGTCAAATACAAAACAGTATCTACCATGTGACTGTATCCCAGTTTGTTAAGGGGATCCACAAGTTCCCTAAGCTTTGTTACTTATCCCAGGCTCTCTAGCAATCAGATCTCAACACATGGCCATGCTAAACAGGAAGGAGACAGTCTGAAAAAGATCATGACTAATACCCCTGAAAGGGCAGGTTCACTGGGACAAGCAAAGGTAAACTGGCCCAAAGAATCCCTATAACAATACTGTGGCATACTGTGAATTCTCAGACCAATCTTCAGCAAATAGTACAGTTTTTCTCTTAAAAGTAATGCAACAGAATTACAGAATAGTTGTCAACTTACTTAAGCCATCCGAAAAAAATAAAACACAAAGAGCGAAGGTCACATAAAAGTGCAAAAGCAGCGACTTGGAAAGTATCTAATCACCCTGCATGAGGAGCGACTGGATACTGGACAACACAAGGAGAAATGGAGATCACCTCATGACATGGACATACCACTCTCATAAACAATACAGACACAAATAACTCTCCTTTCATACTGGAGCGGTGGACCTGGGGGTGAGCCCCACTTCTGTGGTACTTCAGATGGAACTAGGAGATCAAGCATGCTAGACGAGAGCTCTGGCATTGTGCTGTATCCTTTGTAAATAAGCTGTTTAAAATGGGATTGTCTTTTCTTTTCAGCCCTTTTTATTTTATTTTTTTATTTGAGACAAGGTCTCATTATGTAATCCTGGCTGTCTTAGAACTTGCTGTGTGGACCAGGTTGGCCTCAAACTCGAGAGATCTGCCTCTGCCTCTGCCTCTGCCTCTGCCTCTATGCCTCTGCCTCTGCCTCTCTGCCTTTGCCTCTGCCTCTCTGCCTCTGCCTCTCTGCCTCTCTGCCTCTGCCTCTCTGCCTCTCTCTCTGCCTCTCTGCCTCTGCCTCCCAAGGGCTGGGACCAAGGCATGTGCCACCAGCCCAGCTTGTGTTATCTCACAGCTCATTGGTGAGTGAAAGGATGATTCAATTTCAGAGATAGGTTGAAATTACACAGACAAAATATTAATCTCAAGCCACACTTTAATACAATTTTCTGTAACAAATAACTGACCGTCCCTTCTATCAGAATAGCTCCCAGCCCACAGAGTGCAGATTAAACAAGGCGGTTCCACAGTCAGCAGTGTCCCCGTGGGAAAGACAGAAGTATGGAGGGCATGCAGATCACTCATCTGCCTGGATATTTCACTCTAGTTCACATTTCTGAAATTATTAGTTAGCATAAAGCATATCAGGTCATAATTTTAAATGTATTACTCAGTACAAATATTCAAAGATTTGATTCATGCAGAGAGATGTCAGAAAAACAGTGCGACAGTCAAACAAGATATATGAAAGCTTATAAAATAACATTACAGGTAGGTGAGATGGAACACGCCTGTAATCTCAGTGCTTGGAGGTACTTGAGGTAGAAAGTACATGAGTTGGAGGCCAGCCTGAGCTACACACAGCAAAACTGTACTTCAAAACCAATATCCCTAATCAGTACCAGGTGCCTACAACCAACTCGGGTCATCAGGAAGGCGTACCTGATGTCTTTGGGAAGTTCCGGCAACTGCATCTTCTTCATCATGGCATAGTGGGAGATGGCCAGGACCGCCATGCCCAGGCACTCATTCTCAATATCATGTCCGTCTTGCTCTGTCTTGGGGTCCCGAATGGGAGCCAGGCATTTGATCAAATCATACTGTCCCTTGGGAGCAGAGAAGAGAAAAATTGAGTCACTACCTAAGCTGCAGGAGCCACCATGCTGACCTTGAGAGAAGGGCTGGCCAAAATGCCATCCAGCAAAGAGAGGCATCTGTGTGTCTCCAGGATCAAGGCTGTTTCCACTAAAATGGAGCACAAGGCAGCTAAGAACTATGTTCTCCCTAGATGACTTCATTCATTTAGTGAGTATTTACTGAGTACCTGTCAAGGTGCTGGTGAAAAGCACAGATTCACAACCCTCTCCCACTTCATGGGGCCTCTAAATAAACAATGCCTAAACACTGTGAATATTGGTTCTCAACTGCATCAGAGCAAGGCAAGTGACACTGGGCTGACAGCATTAATTTCATAAATATGTACTATTATGGGTTTGGAGACAGGGGAAGGAGTTACATTCCACAGAGCATCATTACCACAAAAACATTAGTTTGTTCCACTTGTATTATTCACATTTCTAGTACAGAAGAATATCACGGGAGTACACTATCTCACAGACGGAGGGAGGAACATAGCATTACACAAACCAATGGGGACTTTACAAACAAACAAACAAAAAATATGTAAACCTGGACTAAAACCAGCACCCACAGCTAGCCTTGTTCAGAGCAATGATGAGCAGTGCGGGCTCACACTTACTAGCCGCTACCCTCACTGCCAGACACACGAGTGAGTTGTTCCTTTACTTCACCTGAGTCTTCACACCGGCCCTGCCAGAGTCCCACCAGGGGAGGATCTAACTCTGAGCACAACATCCGGCCCACTCTGAAGAAGAGAAACAGGAAGCTCTAATGTTCTAACATTTGCTTGCAAAAAAACGGCGAGTCAAATCCAGGAGAGGCATAGAGTGCTGAGCTGAGAAAAGCCCGACCCCGACTCAGGGCGACCCTGACTTTCCTCAACACTACCACAGCCCACCACCCTCTGCTAGGAATTCCCATGCGAGGAGCTGAAAGCCAGGCAGCCTTCTATCCAGGCAAGGGCTGATCTGGCAGAGCGGCTTCTACTGACTCACTTTCCCTGAAAGCACTTCTCAGTTTCACTTTACTGTTATGCTTTGTTTTGTTAGGGTGAGATAGGCTGAAGTTCTTTCTGTCCATAGTAGGAGGTTTTTCTTTCAGGTAAAGCAAGGTCACTGGCCATTTCCACAAAGTTTTGAGAAAGAACAAGAATTGATACCAACAGTACCGGAGGAGCAGAAACATCGGATGCCGAGATCTTGGAAGAGGAGG
Organism: Mus pahari; assembly: GCF_900095145.1. Taxonomy (NCBI): domain Eukaryota; kingdom Metazoa; phylum Chordata; class Mammalia; order Rodentia; family Muridae; genus Mus; species Mus pahari. The sequence continues at coordinate 52,166,248 of NC_034595.1, forward strand.
GAGAACCTGACTGTGAGCACTCTATCCCTACCTCAAGCAACTGACACTGAGCCTTCCGCAGGTGAGACTACAACAAGGGTGAGGCCATCGATGAAGCAGGGCAATCTCCTCCTTTCTTCAGCAAGTTCTCCCGACTCAAGCCACTCCACAGGCCCTATCACTAAAGTCTGTCTCTTTCTGCTTTCTTTTTGAAGTCAGAGTCTCATTGTGTAACCCAGACTGACTTCAAACTCACAACATGAGTCTTTAAAGTGCTGGGATTACAGCATTTCACAAGTATGAGATGCAATGTCTGACCCTCATGATTTTCTGTGCACTATCTATGTATCATTCACAAACTCACTGTTTCTTTTTGTCTAACTTGAATATTTAACAGGGACACACAGAAACCATATTGTTTCATCCAAGTACCCAGTGTCTTGGCAAATACAACTGTAGAAAGCAAACAAGACACAGACACCCAGGAAATAATGTTACATCAATGACACCCAGTAAATAATGTTACATCAATGAATTGATATGAAGCCATTAAGGATGAGTCTTTCTGAGACAAGATCTCACTATAATCATGGCTCTGTGTGTGTGTGTGTGTGTGTGTGTGTGTGTGTNTGTGTGTGTGTGTGTGTACAGACCAGGCTGGCTCAACTTTGCTATAGTTCTGCCTCTGACTATAAAATGCTGTAACTGCAGGTACACATCACCATGTCCAGCCAGATCACTATTTATAATGGATATCTGAAAAATGCAAAGGAAGATGAAAATAAGATAAATGAAGAAGCGGTTTATAAATAACATGGGCAACATGGTATTTCCAAATGCAGTATACATGGTGAAATAGAAAATTGACATTGAAATCAGGAAACGCTGCATCAAACATGCTAGCTATGCCGGAGCAATGCAAGTCCAGGCACCTCCAGCCTCTCTTGGCCTGGCTGCTACCTCACTTCCCTTCAACGGCTCCTCTGTGCCCTCTCATGTAGAATACAGCTGATAAGCAGTGGTAGAGAGCAGGGGAAAGAAAAGTGACTGGCGTGGAAGGCTCACAGCTAGGAGCAGATGGCCTTCCCGTCACCTGGGCAACATCTGAGAACTGGTCCTCAAGTGCCACTAAGCACAGCTGCACAGGGACTCGGAGCCCCACAGGCCTCACACTCCTCACAAACTTTACATCTCCTGGCTCAAGCTCCCTACCTGTGCAAACAGATACTCCAGTGAACTGGCATCGAGGAGTGGGGTTGCTTCTGGAACCCTTTTCTTCTCATAGCCGTTTTTCTGCTTCTTTGGAGAATGTCGCCATACGGACTGTTCATTGTCATTGGTTCCGTGCCAGTTGGTAAAATAGAACCTAAAAGACAGTATCACAACGTCAACTGTGGTGGAAGAGTCCCTAGACTGCTCGCCTGGGAGAGGTGTCTATCTAGAGTAGCCTTTGCTGAAGCTGAACTGCCCTGAGGAAACTGAAGATACAAGCCTTGCACCCTCAACTCTCATCACCCTGAGCCAACATCCCTTCTCTCTCTTCCAAGTGTGCCGTCACAAGGTACCTCAGCACCGCCCTTGGGACAGGAGGATAAAGTGATGTCCTGGTTGGTGGTCACAGTATAATTCTTCTGACCTACATAACGCCTTCTACCTTCCTAGGTGAAAACACCACCTGCTGCCTACATCTAGCTGCTCCTTCACAGCTCTAGTTCTGCTGGGCTGCCCTGCCTGAGCTCTCTCCACTGTGGTCCTACCACTTCTGAAATCAAGCTCTGTCCTACAATCAACACTTAATACAGTAGTGTTTCTCAGTCTCAGATGGCTGTTACTGAATTGGTGATGTATTTTACAATGAGCAAAGCTTCAAAAGAGAAACACAAAATCATCAGGTGTGGAGACCTGCTAAAAGAGAGCAGCACTTTCCCCTCTACTCCTACTCCTAACAGCAAAACCTGCAGGCAGACTTCATTGTTTCCTCCGTGCAGATGAGAAAAACTCAAGCTCACCGAGGTGAGGTGGACTAACCCTCTAAGCCTGACTCACAACTACTTTGGCCTGCTACCTGTTGGGGAGACAGAATGGATTCTACGCTGTCTGAGAGTGGCTGAACCAAAGTGGCCCAGCTGTCTTCAGGCCACACACTCAGCTCTGTCTGAGGCTCTCTCCCAAATATGCCAGTAAGTTGACAGAAAAACAGCCATTTCACTGAGAAGCCATGAACAACCCCTACCCTAAAGAGCCGCTATCAAAGTCTGACGGCAACAGGGCGAGCACAGGACAGGGAGGGCTCCCGGGCATGGCCTCTGCCCTCTGAGTTCCCTGCCCCACAATAATACAAAACAACAGGAAGTGGGACACATGTCACAAGCAGAACTACACTGCAGAATTCACAGGCCCCACATACTTCTCTTTTCCTCTATAAATATCTGTCAAGAGTTACATTTCACAGCTTGACTTAAGCTCAGTTTAATGTGATTAAAAATAAAACATACACATTTCATGGATGCCTGATGATACGGTGAGCCCTTAACACCATGTTGAATAGGTAACTTGTCCAGGATAACGAATGCCATACTAGAATTCCAACCTTTTGATATTGCAGTATAACATTATCATCTACAAGTGTGTTGAACTACCCTCATAATTATCCTGGATGCACACTCCTGCAGGCTACAGGTTGGGCATGCTTGGCTCTAGAACACAGGTGGCAAACAGGTATGTGGATGAGGCAAGACACTTCTGCAAGAACAAGATGACTGGCTGAATTAGCTAGGAAACAAACAGGTACATTTTGGCACAGTGTGGGCAAAGTGAGAGCTCCCTGACAACAGGCCACAGCTGTCTAGCCCAGCACCAAATCCCCAGAGCCACAGAGCAGGTGCTAAGTACGTGCTAGATAAACAACAAACTCAAGGAGGAGTGGTCAACATGGGCAGGACAGGATGGAACTATTACTTTAAAGGTAAAAAAAACAGTGTTGTAGCTTTCCGTGGTTATGCACAGCCTGTCTTCTCTGTAGCTCATGAAAGGAACTGGGAGACTGACTATCAGTGTCTTGCATGCAGAAACAACCACAAGCTGCACAAACTACACCAGGTCTCCAAAGCAGATGGCAGACTATCTCCTTAATTTCCATATATGTTCTAGGAGACCAGATTTCAACTGGTAGGACCCAAGGGGATCCACCAATGCTTGTGCCTATGTGGGCCTGGGCCCTATAGTACTCTTCACAAGGAGAACAGAGCACAGCAGGAGTCAGTGAAGCTCCACTCTTCCCATACGCAGGAAGGAAGTGACCCACCTGGCCAGCTACCAGGGCCCTGACTGCAGAGCACACAGGCCAGGTACATTCTGGGTAGATAAAAACCATGTGAGGACCACAAGCATTATGATCAGCATGGCAGGTTCCCTGCAAGCTTGCTGAGAGAAGCACTGAGGACAGGTACTCTCTGAACCAATCCAACCTATACACACTCCTTCCTCATCCATCTGGGACCAAATACCTTAACACTGGAAAGCAGGTTCAGTGGTGGTGCTTGCAATTCCAGTATTTGGAAGGCTTCTGCAGGAAGACTGCAAGTTCAAGGCTAGCCTAGGCAACTTGGCAAGCTACGTTTGGGGGGAGGGGGGAGGTGGTGCTTGCTTCATCAGCACAAATAGTAAAATTGGAACACTACAGAGATAAGCATAAATCCAGTGCAAGGACGAACTGTTCCAGACTTAAAAATAAAAGATGATTACCAATATTAAAACCGTAATTGCTAATAAAGCAAAACTAGAAAAGTAACATACCACCAATGCCTGGCTCTGTATACTGGTGCTAGGTGGGATCCAAACCCAGGCCCTCACAAACACTTCACTAACTAGGCCAGCTCCACATAACATAAAATTCTCAAAACCTATCAATTTACTGCGCTTACTGAACTTTATATACGTAAGTCCTGATAATACAGTAACAGTTAACGGAGTGGGAGTGAGTGAGTGCAGTGTCCATAGAGCACAGGCACCCTTTCTGGATGATGGGGAAGGAAGGAGAGAACAACACACCAGCCATATAGAACTTGACAGTTCCCGAGAGACACCAGAGATGACTATACATTCTTGGTTTGCATTTAAATTCTGGACTTGATGAGAAGTTTTTTAAGTTTCTACAGAATTTTACTGAAGTCGGTGATTGTCACTTGTGGTTTTTTTCCCTTGAAAACAAGTAAAGAATATGGCTGTCTTATATTAACATACATCATAAACAACCCTCCACATCATTAAGTGAAAAGAGAAAGGCATGACTAAAGTGCAAGAGTATTTCCTAAAATAGAGCTGGGATGGCTCTGTGACTGTCACTAGACTTGTTTTCTTGCTGCAACTTCTTCAGTGGTTAGAGTACCAGCTCTCAAGCTCTTTGTAGACCGTTCCACCACAAATGTCTACACTGAGGGTGGTATCTTTCCCCAGCTTCAAAGAGGCTGTGGTAACAAAGCAATATCCTGTTAAAGCACACTGGCGGGTATAAAGTCCAGGTGACAGAACTGAAGTCTCTGTGGACTTCCTAGCAGCTAACAGAATGGGGAGCAGCTAAAGGCCACATGCAGCCACGAAGACAAGCACCTGCCACACTACCAAGATGGTTCACTAGGTGTGGAACTTCACCAACTCCTTTCTCATTGGAGTCCATCAGCTTTTCCTCTGGAATAATGGGAGCGTTGAGTCAGGCAAGCTTGGGTCTTTTGTAAAAGCTAAATGCTGCCATACTGGACTGTGATCTAAGTAAAAAAGCCTACTGGAAAAGAATTAGACCTCAAGGGCATGTCCCTGTCTAAATTTCTAGCTGCACCTCCATCTCACAGTTCTGATCACAGAACCAGCCCCAGGCTGTGGGAAGTAAGATCAGAGTGAGAAAAACAAACTAATATAGTGAGAAGGCTCAGCTGGGAGGGCTGAAGGGTCCCCTATGACCAGGTAAGGATCTCACAGAGCACACAGCTCTCCCCACAAGGTGAGAACCTAGATGAATGCCAAGAGAGTTCAGCCTCTCAGACCGGCATGTGCTACACAACCAACACTTAACGAAGGCGACACTGGAGTACTATGGAGACCCTAGAGGTTCTGGAAGGTGTTTCTAGGGTGACCTGGCACCCTCTTAGCATCTGAGCTGATCTACTGCCTTAACCATATTTACACAGATCAAGGTTCTTTTCAGAAAGGGCCTAGCCTACTTACTAAGCATATATTAGCTTGTGCTTCACTGCCATCTAAAATGGTTTCATTCCCACATACACTTCCTCAATACACTTACAAAGTCAAAAGTGTGTGTGAATGGAAGTACCAGCCGTCTATGTGACCTTGGGACATTTAACAAAATCTCTGATGTGGGAGAAAAGTGAACTGCTCATCAGAACAAAAAGGATAAGAGCAGAGAGAGCCCAATGTTGTCAGGAGTGAATCAAAACAGCACTCTCCGGGAGGAGGGCTGCGCATTTATTGCTGTTACCTCTTCAGATGGTAGACAGAATGCTTCTTAGCCACAGCCTTTAGTAGGAAACATTCTTATATCACAACTTAGTATATGCATAGATATTTCACACCTCAGTTTTAAAATACAATGACCTTAGAATATTAGGAGGGTGTGTCTGTGTGTGTGTGTCTGTGTGTTTAGTTCTTGTTTCTTTCTTTCTATTGTTTTTCAAGTGCTGGTTATAACCCATTATGTTAAACCTACAACCATGACTCACTGTGTGGAAAACTGTGCTAGAAGGCTTGAACTCTATCTAAAACAATCCTCATATCATGTTTATAAAATGTGAGAGGTGATCAAATTCACTCTGACTGACACTGCAACACGGAAGATGTTCCTTCTTGAATGAGAAACAAACAAATAAAATAACTCTAGTACTTCTTCCTAAGTGACTCGGGGCCCCTAGCCAAACACTGTCCCAGGTAACATGAGCAAGTGACCCTCTGACACCAGCTTTCTGTGCTATACCTCATGCGGTAGTGGAGCCGGAGAGACATTTTGTCATCCACAGTGATGATTCGGTTCGGAGCATACCAGAGCTTGGTGCTCTCATCGTACAGGGCGAAGAGGTTGTGACAGAGAGGAGAGATACCTGAGAAGAGAGGACATGGCTAAGTTACAGCAGATGCACTTAGCCATCTGTTCCCAAAGAGCAACACACAAAGATAAGGAATTCTCTCATGCAGAAACAATCTCTGTCGCCTGCATCCCCTCACGGCAGATGCAATTCTCAGCTATGTTCACTCAGGGGATTTTAATCATGTTAATCGAGAATCACAGCTCCCTAGGAGCATGTACTGTGGCTCCTGGCAAACCAAATTAAAGACATTTAAAAATAAAATGATACAGTTCAGTTCTCATTACAGGAGTCTTACCAAACTTGGATTAAAAGAAAAAAGGGCTATCTCAGAGGCCCACGGAATCCATCTGACGTGCTCCTTTTAAATCACAGCAAGGGGAAAGACATCTGAGGAAGGCAGGGATTCCTCAATCTGTTCCCTACAATTTTAAGCAATTCTGACACTGTGATTATGCATTACATATGCAAAGTTGTTTCTGGCCACCATACAAACTGCATATTAGAATAAATAAACAAAGTGACTTTGTCAGTGATTAAAATGTATTATAGTTAATATTTAAATACACTTAAGTACTCTCTACACTATCATGTATTTATTCACATTAACTAGCAGGAAGAATTTTTAACAAAGCTGGCCCAATAGTGCTCCGCCTTCGCACTCCACTATTTGTTCCTTTAATAATAACCAGCATGGTGGGGAAACCAGATTAGGAAATAAATGCCTTGCTTCTGGGCCTATCAGTAGCCAAACAATGAAAGCTAAAAGAAAAACTTTATGACAGTTAGGTGAAAATGTAAAGGAAAGCGCACTGCCCCCACACCACTTACTGCAATTACCAATGAGAGCTATAAAAATCTATAACATTCAGTGTTTATGTATTTTCAAATTAACAGAAGAGTTACCATCTATTCTATACACACTGGGCTGAGAAACATATACCCCTACTGTCAGATCCTAACAAACTACCATCTAGCGAGAGTTACTTAAAAATATGGCCTCCTTTTCCCACATTACATAGAGCTCAGTCCATTTCATCCCAAGTAGTATGAGGGTAGTAAGAGCCTACCATATTCTTCCCCTGTAACATAATCACCCTTCTGTTGGTGTTCTGGTATGTAAAGCACTTTAGGCAGAATGATGTGTATCGGGAAGTAAATGAGGCCTCCAGACAACCTATGTTACTAGCAAGATCTTAAACTGACTACAACATTCCCACAATGTTGATCTCAAAGCTAAAGGCCTAGACAGAGCATGGCCCAGGCTCTGCAGCATCACAGCAAGTTAACCTCATCACCATAAGTAGATCTACTACAATCCTTTCTAAATGGCTTTATTGGAATACAGTTTACCACTATAAAACCCACCTGTGTATATTCCAATGGACTTCAATAAACTAATGTGTGAGATAGGTGGCTGCTTTATGGCTGTACTTTACTTTCCATATAAAATTAGGTGGGTGAACACCATGCACCTCCATGCTGGAGGATGATGAAAGGAGATTTATTCTGTTAGGTGCTTTGGTCTCTCACATTAGCAAGGTAATGGGCTAACTTTAAGTAAAGCAAGCCTCGCTTTTTTTAAAATTAATTTTTAGGTTAATATACAAAGGTGTCAGCATGACATTTTCCAAACATAATGCATTTTTATAAACCAATCTCACTTTTAAAAGGATTGTGTCCCTTTCACGATGTAGCAAGACCAAGCCATGGGGCAACCCTAAAATTCTCACTTCAAAGAGGCAGAAGAGACCAGGTAAGAGGAGAATGGGTCAAACTCAAGGAATCTGAATGCTCAGCGGTAGGTTAGGAAACAGAACTACTGAATTGATACGCACTTGCACAGAACCTCAGCTAGTGTTGATGTCATCCCAGTTACAGAGCTGTGAGAGAACAGATACCTGAGCTTTGGCTGGATGTGATGGTAAATACTTGTAATCCCAGTACCCACTCGGTACCAGGAGGAATACAGCTTTGAGGCCAGCCTGGGCCATGTACTGAGTTCTAGAACATCCTGAACTATAACATGAGCCTGTCCCACAAGACTGAGCCTTACAGAAGGCAAGGATCATTCCTTGGTATTCCATAGCTGTCTCGTTAATGATAAAGGAGAAATACACATTACAGTGAGAAATGAAGGTCCAGGATTAGGAAACAAAGCAGAACTTCCAGTGGCTTCCAGAACTCACACCTTGCTCTCAGCAGAAATAAAAAGAGGCAAGGCTCCACATGTGCTTCTCCCAGTGTCCCAGTGCAGCCTCCCAGCCCTGCAGCCAGTACTCACTGCACTCCTGGGCGGCCCTGATGCACAGCTCCTCGGCTGTATACTCTCCGCTGCCCAGGCGGAGGGGCTCCCTGTCCAACAGATAGAAAGTCACCTCCACTCCTGGCTCAGGGACCACCTGCTTCACCTCAGTCTTCTTGAAGCTCCTCATTTTAGCACAGAACGCCATGGCATTGCAGTCCTCTTTTATATTTAGATACTGTTGGGAAAGAAGAGCAGACAATGTAGTCATTCCATGTGCTGTTTGCTATGGAGGAAAGCAAGCAGGCATCTGTGGGAGTGGATGAGAACTTCTATGCTTTTCCTTTCTGAATACCGAGGCCAGACTTAGATGAAACCATAGAAATAATTAGTTATGCACAGTAACTAAGCAGTCAGACCATATTCTCAACAATCAGAATAATCTTAAGCAGGATTTGAATTATGTTCTCTATTTGCATAATAGCTGTAGTTGGAAGCAGCTCTCCTCTGGAGTCACTGATGTTAAAGGACTGAATATTGCTGCCTCTGCTGGGATCATGTAAATTATAAGCAACCAACAGAAAGAATTAGTCTTTCCGGTTTCAGTGTTTGTTCATATCCTCATCTGAGGCACTGTACACAAAGTGACTACTACTTAGGCACTATAAATCACATGGAAGGGTCATGAAAGTTGATGACTGGGGACAGGTCCCTGTCACTGGAGGGAAGCAGGAGGACAAGCATCTCATGCAAGGCAAGACCCACAGGTAAGCTCTTTGCAGGAAAACCACTCACTCACAAGGCCCTCAAAACAAGTGGGCCAGGACTAAAGTAGCCGTCCCGGACACAGAGTCCAGTCAAGGGCAACAGAGGAAGAGAGGGGAACCCCACATATCCTTGCAGCCCTTGCCCAACACCAATGACCTCCCAACCATTTTCCTGTCCCCAGAGTATTTCCTTCCTTCCTGCCAGCCTCAGCTTCACTTGAGTGCCCAAGTGTTATCTCAGTAACACAGATCAGACCCTCCTCTAGTTACTCTTTGTCTACACACTCCTGATTGGCTGGTCCCTCACTTCTAGTTGCTTGAAACCCAGGCCACCAGGCATCCTGTCCCTTCATGCCACCCATTCTTCCCCCGTGCTGTCCCTGCATATAATGATTCCACTAGTGAAATACACTTGCCTCTTGCCCTTCATGGCAAAGTTCAATCTTCAGAAAGCAGCCCACACTAGCACTTCCATCAAGATTACTCCACTGAGCCCCAGTTGTACCCTTAAGCTGGATGTCATCTCTCCTGTGCTCCTAAAGTTATCACACTAGCCACAGATATTATGGCCATTGTATTCATACACCTGTGTGTGTGAATCTCTGAGCATAACAGTTGTATTTATCTTTTATACCCAGGATGAAATAGAGGCCTACTGTGGGCACTTGGGAGAGGATACAAGGAACTCCCCAAACATGAGGAGTCCTACATAGTATAACCTGTCATAACTCTCAGCACCAAATCCATTTGCTTAGTCTATCAGCTGTCGTGGGGTTAAAAAGCGAGATAATTTAAAAGGGGCACCATCCAGGTATTCAATTTTAATTTATAATATCCCAAGTAATCTAAAAACCAGAATCTACTTGAAATCGGGCTGAAGACTAAGCTAATGACTTACCCTATAGTAGGCAAAAAGGCCCAGCACTGAGTCCCTACATCACACTGAAAAACCAAGATGAAAATCAACTGTGTTTTAAGCCTGCTTCACAGTGTAAGGCAAAAGAAACCTCTGTCTTAGAGATTCTTTGTAGACAGTGCTATGAGCAACAGCAAGAAAATGCCCAATGATAACTTCTGAGAAGAGAGGGTCTACTATACAAGGTATCTCTCCAGCTGCTGGAAATGTAGATACAAAGCTACATGACCAGCACTGGATGACTCCAGTGAAAGAGAGTAACAGGTGTACAAGGGGCCTGTGAGTAACAACTCCCACTGAAACCTAGAAGAATAGATGGTACACTGGTAACAGTGTAGCTATCCTGGAGAGGTTACAAGAGATCTTAACTTTACTTCCTGGACCTTTTGCAGTGAAGAACCAACACTGGGAATGAATAATATACAGACAAGACAGACAGGTCAGAGCACAGTTCTACAGGCTGAGTGTCACCGTTTAAGGCCAGGTGCAATAGTGTAACCATAATCACTATACTAGGTAGGCTGAGGTGGGAGGATCTCCAGTTCATAGAGAATGGACTTCAAAGTAAGGCCCTGCCTAAAAGAATAAAGAAAGAAATGTGCATACCTGCATTTATTCGGTTGTCCAGTGTCCCTGAAAGCAGACTGGATTTTCTTCTTTACCTTCCAAAGCCCATTCAGAGCTGATCTAGAGACAAAAATAAATCAAATCGGAGGTTATTAGATTTGAAAATAAGAAGGTATTTTCACTAAGGAAAGAGCAGAGCCCATCCATGTAGGAAACTGCACTTAGAAGAAAGGGATAGGCAATGACTAAGAGACACTAGGAAGGCAGAGACAAGGAAAGAAGGCAGCACGTTTGCTTCCCCGTGTAGAATGCCCTGTCCTATGAACAGCCACCCACGCCTCTCTCCTGATGCCAGGAGTGACAGTGCAGGTACCAAAGGAGCTCATCCCTTCAAAGTTTCTTTGTCAATAAGCAGCTATCAATGTACAGACTCAAAGTTGACTTCAATTTACTACTTAGAACATTTTTATCAGAATCTGCTTGTAGAAAAGTACAGCTCTGGCCAGCACATGGCAGAGATAGTCGAGGAAGCAAGAGATGATGGTGGTTATCAGCAGTCTCCATCATCTTACATCACCACCACGGGAAACAACATGAACAAAAACCCAAAAGCAAGAGAGTACAACAGGACCTGTTGTCTTCCTCCCACTCATTTGGTGACAGGCTAGTGATAGTAGAAGAATCCTTCCTGCAATGGCTGAGGCTTTAGTAAAATTAGATGGTGGGGGCTAGAGAGATGGCTCAGTGCTTAAGAATATTTGTTCTTGCAGGGGACCTGGATTCAGTGCACAGCAGCACCCACATGTGTCATATAACCATCCATAACTCTAGTTCCTGAGCATCCGAAGGGAAACACATGATGCCTAAATATATACTCAGGCAAAATATCCTAGCCACAAAACATAAAATAAGTTTTTAAAATGTAATAACCAATAGGCCAGGCAGAAAATTTTGTGTGTAAATTTTAATATGACAACTTCTGTTTGGCAACTAGAATACAAGTACCTTCAAAAATACTGAAATAACAAATCATTTTTCCTTTAGCTTTAAAAAAGAAACGACAATACAGGACAAGTGCTTGAAGACTACGAGTAGATACACTGTTTCATGTGACATTAGAAAATAACTAAATGATAAGTCTGTGCTTTGTGCAGAACCAGGGCTTCAAAAGTCATAGTTAGAAGTCTTCCATTCACTTTCCATGACTTTCCATGTCATAAAGTGAACTAACTAGGAAAAGAGCAAGTTGGTCCCTGCCCATGTGGAGCTTATCACCTGCAGGAACAGTAGAACAAGACAGAGAGAGAGACAGACAGACGGCATACACAGTGTGATACAGCCTGGGGCTCAGGGAAGCAGGAACACAGAACTGAAATGTGATGGTTGGAGTGAGAGTGAGAGTGGAAAGGCCAGAGCACCAGCAAGTGAAGGCAGTCTGAGCAGAAGCATCAGCACGTGCAAAGGCCTGCAGTGAGAATGCTCGTCTAGGGAAGCCTGCATTATTCCTTTTCACACTGGGCATGGGCAAAACTTGCTAAGGGCACAGCTGCATGCCTTTACCAGGCACAGAACTCTGCTTTCAAACACAAAGAAGCTTGCCTTAAACCAGGAAAGGCTCATAGACTCGGAGCCCTTTAGAGCGGAAGAGATTTTACTAGTCCCACCAGGCCAATGTTCCTTCTATTGGGGCTACTGCATAGACATTTTCAGTACATAAAACTTTTTAATTTGTACTATTAGCCCATGTAGTACTTAATAAGAGTCAGAATTTCTCTGGGCTTCACACAAGCTTTAAGGCCAGACTAAAGTCACTAATCTGCTCCTACAACCAGGATGCCATGACAACCTCTAACCATGCCAAGAATGCTTACCATTCTTCGATATCTGCTGCAAACAGCACTATCCAGAAAACACTATCCGAAACAACACTACTAGTGTAACACATCTGCAAGCTAACTTCCAGTGCCGCAGCTCAGATCTGTGAGACAATCTGAACTCCAAGAAACAAGGTTAGCTACAGGACTCTTAGACAATACACAACTTACTCTGACATTTTGCATGCTGAATTAATACAATGAACCCTTAGAGAACTGACATTCTAATAATAAAAAATAAGTCACACAGCATTTAAAAAACATGCTCAGACCTACACTAAGCAACTCAAGCATAACACTGTGGATCTACTTTCAAGAAAGGATGGCTGACCCTATTCATGATAACAAGTCATTTTGGTGTTACATTTGTACAATGGCTTCATCCAAGAAACATGTCAAAATAAGCCAGGCTCTGATTTGTAGAGAAAGCAGAAAAGGAGTAAAATCATTCATTGGCTTCGGAAACCAAGTCAAGTTTCTCACTACAAGAGAACGTCTGCTGTGCCAGAAACACAGACCAGCAGGAAGCATAAAATATCATTTAAAAGACACACTTCACTGAGAACTTCAAATAATTGTCAAGTTTGGAAAATCAAACCAATAAAGATGAGCAACCCATAGTGTTTAGGTGAAAAGCAGTGAGCTCATCTGCCTATTATACAAGCAAAGATTTAAAAGAAAAATAGCCTTCATTCAGTGACAAGAGAGTTACTGTGCTGGTATATGCAGGAGAGAAATCAGACACTCTAGACTTCCCGGGTTCTTTATCGCCGTCTTATGTATGTGGCAAGTATCTCTGATAGTTTCTGACAGATGGATGAGTAAAGCAAACAGAACAGTTTTGTGAGTCTACACACAGCCAACTCAAAACCACTTCCAAACAGGCAAAGTTCCACAACTTCTATATGACAATCCACATAGCTCCTGAAGTTTTAATATTTGTATAAGGGGTACAGAGACTACTGAATTTTAGATGGAAGGCAAAACAGAAACTGAACTAGACAGTACTAATGTTCCAGAATGCTACCATCAAGTGTACCTGAGCCAAAGACCAATGCCAGCTTTGTCTAGCAAAAAGACTTGAGTCATAGCTAAAATCAGTGATCAAAATCTGAACAAAACATTGCATGTCCTAGGTGATTTCCACTAAAGATACTATCTTTCCAGGTGCCATGGTATATGCCTTTTAACCCTAGCACTTAGGAGGCAGATGCAGGAGTCTATTTTTGAGTTAGAGTCCAGTTTGGTCTAAATACTGACTTTCAAAAAGATACTATCTTAGCTACAGTGAATTATTTTAAGGAATCAAAAACATTTCTAAAGCAGAAAATATCAATATAATGTTGACAAATTCAGAGAAAATGAAAAAATATATACATAATTTGAATACTCCAGGCTGGGAGCCTGCTGAAAAGAACGCGGAATAAACAGAATCCTGGTCCCACACTGAGGAATAGTCTGCTGAAGGTTAAGTGCAAAGGCTGGAGCTCTAGTGACCTGAGTGACTTGACTCTGGCTTCCCTGGCAAGTTACATTCTCGATATTCACAGTACATGAAGAGATAAAAATAGGACTTATCTCACAGGACTGGCAGGAGCTAAATATCACAAAACAGAATTGAACTCTCAGGAAACCCTTGATTTTGACCATAATTTCTGTTCATCTGATTATGGTTATGGATACAGTCCTGGTCAAGGAGGAGCCCCAATATGCACAAAGTGACTTCACAATCTATGACAGAGTAAACCACTGGAACTTCAATCTGTAGAAAGTCTGAGCTATGTTGGGCTAATCAGTGTGAGTGACAGCAGTCCTAATGTGCAGCTCTGGATTCAAGGACCTTGCCCTTTCCACAGGGCAAGGAATCGCCCTTCAGTCACCACCACCCTGTCTTCTCTGGCTGTTTAGTAGTTTTCAATCTAACATCGACCCCGGACACTGATCTCATTGCAAGTTTTCTAAAGGTACTGTCAAAAAGAAACCATCAAGCTGGGTGTGGTGTCACAGGCTATAATCTAGCACCCAGGAGGCTTGGAGGATTGCACATTCCAGACTAGCATAGGCTACAAAGTAAGTTTGAGGGCAACCTGGTCTGTACAGCAAGACCCTGTCCCAAAACAAACAGGACCAGCAAAGTCATTAACAGCCCCACCCTGACTATTCGCCAGCCCACACCTCCAGCATGGCAGCCATTCTAGAGGAATAGCAGTGTTCTGTTCCTCAACACAGGCCTACCTTGCCTAGACATGGAACTTTCTTAAGGTCTTCACACACACTGGCCAGGAAAATCATCTGCTGTGTTCCAGTTGCACGAGCAGTGCCTCCTACCCCCAGCATTACAGAAAGACTTTCTCTGTCTCTCCCGAGACCCCAGCACTTCGTTTAGAGCTGGGTAACATTGTGCTGAGGGCACAGCAAGAAACTGTAAAGCTGCTGGAGTCTAGCCAAAAGAATGACATAATAGAAATACAAAACTTGCATTTTTCCCTGTCAACGAGTCAGAATTATAGCTTTTCTCTATGCCATTCCTGTCACACAGATCACTTACTTCTAACTATAGCAGCGATTCCAGGAATACCCCACAACAGTAAATGCGGCTTCATTTACAATAAACTTCTAGGGATGAGCAAATGATCAATGCCAAGTCGATGGGTTGGCTCTGCCTTGTTCCCAGAGAACCTGCTTTAGTCCAAGAGGAGGTCTCTAACAGAGCAAACAGTACTTTGTTTAATTAAAGTCAGTAAGTGTCTTCCTAAAAGCCACACTGCATCAAGATGCTGTGCAGCTAGATTTTGCTTTACTTTCCCCTCTTTTAAACTAATTAGCATTAATGTATCTATAATGTTATTAAAGAGGCCATGATAAGATTTAAAGAAGCCATCTCCATGGCTCTTCTCCAGGTCAAAACTATGGTGGCAGAAGTGGATACTCAGAAGGGGGAAGCGGGGCCAGGCTTGGCAGCACAGCCTGTCATCCCAGCTCTTAGGAAGAGGAGGCAGAATAACCAGGAGGCTGAAGGCAGCCAGAACTATAAGGCAAGTTCCAAGCAAGCCTGGATTACATAATGAGGCCATGTCTCTAAATGGTGCTGGGGGGAGGGAGTGGAAGGGAGATGAAGGACAGGTAGTTTGTCTTTCAGTCAGCACTTCTTAGACACTTATCTAAAGTACTTGTGAAGCACCTGTACCATAACAATAAAACCTAGCATTTATTTACACATTTTGTCCCTAGAAGAGGCTTTCAAATTTTGACAATATAGAGGATTCACAGTTCCTTCCACAGATGAAAAGACCTGGCTTAGGACGTTCCAATGATCAACTGCCAGTGAGTAGCACACCTCCTTGTCCAGTGCCTTGCTGGATTCCTTCTGGAAAAGATGCAGGCTGCAAGAGATTCAAAGACAAAACAGGGAACACAGCATGTTCACCAAAGCCTCGAGGCCTACTTCCAGCTATTAAGACAAACAGGAGCCTCGGTATCTGCAGGAGCACTTAGTAGGATGCCAAGAACTGGCAGTAGGTAGTGTGCCGTCAAGAAGGCACAGTGTAAGGCTTGGGCTTGGATGTCACCTGAGAGAGGAGCAGCTCCCAGCCCGGAGACATCAAAACTGAGAAAGGGGGATAGATGTACAACTGTTCTAGAAAAGAGCCGGAAGAAAAGAAAGGACGCCCAGCATGGCATCAGCTTGGACCAGGAGGATGGGGAAGGAGCACATAGGAAAAAACCTGGAAAGAGTGGATATTACGGGAAAACACGGAAGGCTGCAAAAAACTCTGCGCCAGCCTGTCCCAGAAAGGCCAGGTCTTGCCTAGTTTTGAGCAAACTTTCTAGGATCTCAAGACTCAAGTTCTGCAAGGTGAAAAAGTACCCGATGGGCTCTAGGGCTCCCTACAAATGAAGTGTCTGCTGCATAAGCACGAGGACCTCCGTTCAGATTTCCAGCACCCATGGAACAGCATGGTAGTGCCCAGCTGCAAGACAAGCACAGGAGGAGTGCAGAGAGGAACCCACGGTGCTCACTGGGCAGCCTAGGGAAAATGATGCCTGAAGTTGGCCTCCGGACTACACACACACACACACACACACACACACACACACACACACACACACACACACGTGTACAAGCAAACGTGCAAGTCCATACACTGGGGAGAGGGTAAAGCAAATATGGGAAAGTATAGTGTGTCACAAGTTGACAAATTTTTACTAATGTTATTTCAACAATGTCATGAAAACAAGGACACAGAACCTTGCTTGCCGGCACTGCATTTGGCAGTGACTGAAGGAAGCCACACTTTAACCACTTGGCATTCTCAGGTACAAACCTGTCACTTCTTAGTAGGTAGGGTGAGAATGAGAGTGAGGGGATGGCTCCCACGGCTGGCACCACCGCCATGGCTCATCAACACCGCCAGGTGGGCACTCTGCTTCCTGCACGGTTCCCTGAACACTCAGTATCCAGAAGAAGGAAAGACTACCTCAGCCCGGCAGCCTCATGGAAGACCACCTAGGAGACCACGCAAGCATCCAGACAGATCAGGAGCTGGAAAAGCCCCCAGCACGACATCTACTCAGCCTGTGATCTAAAGTTGACTGCTGCCTCAAAATAGATTTAAATAAGAAAGTCAGAGAAAATGGGAAAAAAAATTTCCCTCCAGGGACCCCAGCATCTCAGTTAAGAAATTATGATCAATATTTATGGTTACACTTTTTTCTTCTTCCAGGCTGGAGATCAAACCCAGGGTACCACCCAGTCAAAGCAAACACATCCACCACTGGCACACACACACAGGTCCTAAACTAACTGCAGTCACAGCTCTGAGCAGATGGCACTGGTTCCATACAGAGCACCTCAAGGCTTCAGCCGACTCCAGCAGCAGGCAGAGCCGAGACCACCCTTCTCTTCCCTACTTCATACCCATTTCCTGCAGTACAGCTGCGAGTTCACTCTTTAGGGACTATATCTGCAGGGAGAATGCAATTCAAAAATGCAAAAAGGAAAAAATGTCTTACCCTCACTGGGTGTCATTCACTAGTTTCAATGCTACCCTATTTTCTTCCATCTAATATTCTTTTAAAATGCTGAAGACTGAAAATAGATTTCACATTCCACTAATGAACAAGGATCTACAGTTTGAAAATCACTAGTATAAAATACTCAACAAAATTACAAAGAATAAAATTTTCCCTGTTCCCATCTGTATTTAATATGTGGATCTGCCTAACTGAGCATAAAACAACAAACCACACTTCCTCTAGGGCTCACCCACACTATGTTCTTCACCCACACCATGAAGCTAAAGACACTGCAACATAACTTTCTGAGTAGAGCCTGAGCACAAGAGAACTCCGTCTTCACTAGTGTCCCCTCCTAGATAGTTACCTTCTAGGGTCAACTATGGTTCCACAGAGCACTAGAAACTACATCTCAAAGCTGGAGACCCATTTGAAGTTCTACCAATTACCCCTATCCTTACCTGTGGTATATTTGCACATATGGTCACACTTCCTAGTGAGTCTTCACAGAACTTGTCAAGCTCAAACTCCAGGTTATTTACCTTGCATCTGGTCAAAAAAAATGACCATACTTCAACCATATTTCCACTGGAAAAGGGAGGACAGTCTAGTGTGTGGCTGTCAACAGAAACTATGGGTGAGTTTTGAGTTCTAGGTGGCAAGTAGTATAATTAGAAGTCATTAATTATTTCTTAACAACTAACTAGAAAAGGCACCCAGAGGCATCTGTCCTGAGGTAAAATTAACTTAATGAGACACTTTGAGATCTTGTGGTGAGGTTCCACATAGGTCTACAGCATGCCTACGTCCATCACTCTGGCCAAAAACCTTGGTCTATCTAACAGACAACCCTTCAATTGACTGCCCATTCCATTTACTTTTTCCACTTTTTGGTTGAGGGTGAAGAATAAGGCAGGGAAATGATACAAACCCCAGCCACAGTGTGTCTGGTCTGTATTTTCTATGGAATAAAAGTGTAAAAAGAGGAAGAGGATGGATGGCTTGAAAGAAAACATTATGGTAGGCTGTAAATGCCTAACTTGGTTAATATAGCTAGAGAAATACCTCACTGACTCCTGCACCTCTTTAAGTAATACAAACTTGAAGTCATCATGTAAAGTCTGCATGCAGCTTAGTGGGAAGAACAACATAGCAAAATGGTCATCAAAGCCACACCTCCGAATGAGGCAATGTGACTGATTGCCAAATGTACAACACACCTGACCAAGACAAAAGAGAATGCTGTCAGCAAGCACAGATGGTGCTAACAGTCAAACCCAAAAATTCTGAGGGAAACCAACATGGGGAATTTGGTCAGGACAAGAAGAACCTTAACACCTTGGTTCAAACAGCTTTCAATTTTCTGCAAATGAACTTTTCTCTTGCAAGTAAGGATAATCCTAAGTATTTAGTTTATTTTTTTTTAATCTGTAGAAGATAAATACAGATGATAGATAGGTAACTGATAGACAGATAACAGATATATATGGCAGACAGATATGTCTGGCAAAATAACTGGCCCACGGAAAGAACGCAATGCTCTGACCACTGCAAGGGAAGCGGATGTAACATGAATGGGCCTTTGGGGATGGGAAGACACAAGCAATGTGAGAATACAAGCTGTTTATGGGAAATACTTTAAGAAAACTAGGAAGAGAACAAGAAGACAGAATGGTAAAGTATAAAACCCTGACTGAGGCTGAACAGAAGTATACAGAGAGCAGACAGAACTAAGGGAGAAGGCTGGCCCAGGTTCCAGAGGAACCCAAGTGCCCACTAAGGAATTGGCCTTTCCCCTACAGATCCATCTCTGAGAACACGCAAACCCCTTCAGCACAAGCGAACCCTGTATGTATACATGTGCTGTGTGAAGGCAGGAGTCAGAAGGTAGCAGGGAAGTACATGCACAGGATGCTTGAAGACTGATTGATAAAAATGACATGCTTCTTCCAAGTATCACTTCACCAACAGATGCACGGATGACTACCATGCTGAGAACTCCCCCACCCCCACCCAACCCTGGCACCAGCTCCAGAGTAAATAACCAGAGACAACAAAAGTAAGTCCAGCAAATAACCTCATATATCATTTGTATATTTCACTCACAATGTGCACATGCACACACACACACACACACACACACACACACACACACACATGCACTCACGCAGGCACACACAAAACATTTGGTTGGATAAAATAAAATGAGAAGCTAGAGGTTTTCTGTGAGTCAAGTATAAGTGTGAATGAGTCAGAACTTTCCCACAGCTTTGGTCCTGACTGAAGAGCAGGGTTGGGGCTGGACTGACAGACAGTCTAAGACAGCATTCCACAGCTGGTGACTCAACCTCCACTGACCCTGCAGCCCAGACATGCTCGGGAGGCTGCTCCTAGGAGTCAGTGAATTACTTTTACAACACGTTCTCCTAACACTGAGTCACAAGTCCAAGGACAGGAGGACATCTACTACTCAGTAGTGCTGCTCCCCCAGACCTAACCTTCCTACCCAGAATTCAATGCTCTGATAACAAACAGATATGCCGTCTTTTCAGATCTCTGAATAGGGCTGTGTGTACAAAACTTACGTTGAGTGAAAGCGTATCTGCCTTTGATGACTCAGAATCCCTCTCAGACCTTCTCAGGTCTTCACCTTGGGATCTAACCAATTTCACTTGAGCAGAACTGGGGAGAGTGGAGTTGCAACTAATAGGGCTCTCGCTGCCATTCCTACCTTGTCGTTCTGTCTCCAGGAGTCTGTAAGAGGTTTCATCACCTATAAGGCTCTCTGATGAGTGCCCAGGCGGGTATGATGATTTCTGAAACCTCATTGAAGCAGTGTTCCACATAATTCAGCTGTGGATAGAGTTGGCAAGTGTGTGCTACAAACCCAGACCCCTAAATAAAGTCAGAACTTCCATGACGCCACCAAAATAAATCCCAATAAAGGCACGTCTACTTCTGAGCATTTCTCTAAGAGAATATCAAAGAGCAACATCTGCTCAACTGTTTGTGTCCACAGACAAATGCAAAAATTAATAAATGCAACCAGATGCATTATATATAATAGTAATGAGTACTGAACATAGGGGCTCAGAAGTACTAGACAAGTACTCCACCACTGAGCTACAGCATCAGTCCTCCCTACCCTTAAAAAAGAAGTTTGTATCTTGAGACAGGATTTCACTAAGTTGCCAGGCTTTGAAGAGGTAGAAACAGTGTCTGTCAGCAGATAACCAGGAGACGGTGGATAAACAGTATGACATGCTGCAAAATAACAAAATTCAGGTAATATGCTACAAAATCATGGAGGCTAAGAGAAGTCAAATTCAGAGCCAAGTTTTGGGACAACCATAGGATTTGGGCAGTGGGGAATAAAGGTTGACCACTTTATGATGAAGTAAGTCTAGAAGGGTTACATGGCTTACACATGTAATGTACAACATACAGTGTTTAGATTGATAATTTTATACTCATTTTGGTACACACAAAAACACTAGAGGAATATGGTCCCCCACTGATATGGAAACCATTCCAGAAAGACCAGTTCTTTGATGCATCCACTGGGTTCATCTTAATATGATATACCATAACAAAACAAAAGAAAAAAGCTATCTAGGTATAGTGACTCATACCTGTAACCCCAGCCTAGGGGGCTGAAGCAAGTGCATCATGAGTTTCAGGCCAGCTTTTCACATGAATGGATGAAGAAAGGAATAAGGCATGATGGGGGCCAGAAAGTCTCATGGTTTAGAATCACACAAGTGCATCCTAATTGTGGCTTTTCATCCACAAGTTATGTCAACTTGGACACATTCCCTAAGTCTTCAAGACTCCACTCCTTTGTCTATAAACTAAAAACATTATCTTGTTTCTCTGTGTTGGCTGTATTATAAAGCCATTGGTAAGAAAAAGAGGGCTGTGACCCTAACTGACACTTCTTGTGAAAGTTATTTAAGGCGCCCACTTTTGTTCTAATCTGCACACCTGACTTGGAGCAAAGATCTTGCCCAGAACTATCCCACAGATGATTATGGTTCAAAATCTCCTCTGTGTTTTCTTCATAACACATCCTGGTTCCCAGGAAAGTTCCTTGAGAACACAGACAAGATCACTTTTACTTTACCACCTGCAAACACAGTTCACTGGTCCCGTGTCCTGAACCCTTGACGTATGTATTTATTCAACATTTACTAAAATGATTTTACATGGCAGGCACTAAACTAGATACAAAAGGAGTAAGAAAAATAAAGCCTTTCATATGGAAACAGACTTTTTAAAGGTTGGTTTAATTAGTGAATCAGAGGCAGAAAATGTCATAGCTATTGGTGACATTAGTGACTAATTCATTCTACCTACTCATATTACAAATGAGGACAAGGACCATAAAAAAGTAAAATATCAAGCTTAATTTACATAAAATGACAACCAAAGAATCATCCCAAGCCACATTTTCTGGAACTCTTCACAATTCAGTGCAGTAGTGCTTGTCCTAGGGCACAACGCTCAAATAGAAAAAGGGGGGGGGGGGTTCCATAGTAAAATAAATAAATACAAATAAATAAAAACTAATGGGTTAAACAGAGTTAAATAATTCTTAACAGCAAGAGTCACAAGCATTTGACATCACATGGATGTGAGTGTTCAACTTCTGCCGAATTCTTTATCAAGAGCCCTCTTTTCTAAAGATGGGAAAATGAGACAAGAGTCTGATTCTTTAACAGAGACTGGCTTCAAATTTTCAACCCTCCCGACTCAGCCTCAGCTTCCTAAGTGCTAGGACCACAGGTATGTGCCACAATGTGAGGGACCTCTTTTTGATGGAATGTATAGCTGAAAGAGTCTCCATCAGATGGTCTCTGTACCCTCTTGCATTTAAATTCTTAAAGTTCATCAGAGAGGGTCTTATTTCCTGGGTGGATGACAAAACTCAGATTTCCAGTGATGACATTCATCATCTCTTTCCTCTCCCCTAACCTGTACTTGTTCACATAACACATCCTAAAATGATACAGACAGAAGCAGGAGTTCAAATCTAATATTTCAATACTATCAGAGCAGACTTCAAAAGCAAGCAAAACGGAAGTTTTTGTATAGTTACTTCTCGTAAATGTTCTAGAATTAAATGCCTGGGGAAGGTGACATTTATCTGTTACTCAGTAGTCCAACTCCTTAGGACAAATCTTTGAAGTTATGCTGAGAGCAGGTGGGCATAAGGCAGAAGCACAAGGAAAGAGACACTAAGTGCCCAGGGAATGAGGACCTTCTAGGAGCCCCTCCCAAATGATCTCAGCTTCCATTAGCATAGACTTTAGTTTTCTCCTTTGGCCTACTTGATTTTCCTGTCTCTACCCCAATCTTTCTACATGTCTTGTCTTTTCACCATGGGATTGGCTGAGTTATATGACACACTGGCAGCGAGCCACAGCATCTTCCCAGAACAGAGCCCACTTTTCAGGAAACCCTGCCTGGTTTCCAGAGCCAGAGGATGGCAGAGAGGAGAAGAGCTGAGTGGGGAAATGGCAAGTTCTAACAGCATACAGGGATTTGGAAGCCTTAGCATGCATCTCTTCATATAAACATGCTATATAAATATAAATATTCATATAAACATGCTATATAAATATGCAATTCATAACTAGTACACATATATCTTGCAAATGTATTTATCTTCATATACATTTTCTTGAACACAATAATCTTACTCACAGTGATAAAGGTCACAGATCCTTCTGCATTATATTTACTCACACTAAAATACCATCACATTGGAAATATACAGCACTGTATAGTATGACACTGTTACATTTCTCAACCTTCCCAGTCCACTTTCCTCAGTGTTGAACAAAGTCCATACTGAAAATGTCTGCTACTTACCAAAACTACAACTCTCACACAATATCACAAAACAGAATCAGGAGAAATCTCAAGTGGAAAAATCATTTCTACACACAGCCTTCCTATGTTTGTGGAAGGCTGTTTCTTTAGCAAGAAACAGGTCATGTGAGTACTCAAGTGTGATCTCATCTTTGACAACGGGGAGAAAAGTCAGGTTCTGGTGTCTCCAGTTCAGTCAAGTGTTCAAGTGGGAGCCTCCTCTCTTCCCATTCCCAGACACTGTTGGCCTAAGGCTCAGACTTGCGCCTTCACCTTTTCTCTATCTACATTGAAAACCAAAGCCATCGTATCCAGCTTGATGATGCAAAGACTACTTCTCTCAATACTCTGATCTCAAACATCCAACTTTCTTTTCAACATCTCTGCTTAGCTTTCACGCCAACACCACTTCTCTCCTTACCAGTCGCCACCGTCTCAGATGCCAGTGTTCACCACATTGTTTGAACAAACTCCCAGCTGTATCTTGACACAGTTATGGCTTCACATCCCATGTATAAACAGTTATTAATTTTATCAGTATTAGCTACAAATGTGTCCCACAGTCAACAATTCTCACCGCTACAGAGACTAAGTATTCTCAGTCACCAGTCTCTGCAGAAGCACCAAAATGGCAGGAGCCGTGATGGTCGTAATTGTTCTACCTGCTATGTCTGGCATAGTACTTGACAAATTATGAATGAATGCTCAATAAACAGCAAATGGGGAAGACTGTGTGAATACTGACTCAGAACAGACAACAGAAAGTTTTGGTCCTGAACCCAGATCTCTGCTTCCACTGTGCATGCTGCCTCTTGAACTTGAAAGAGAGGGGTACAGGCTGCTCCTTTCTTTCCACCCAGTCAAGTAGACAAATTCAAATGCTTTCTTCTGCTAAGTCTTCTGCTCTGGCCAAGAAGAAATGTTGCAAAGGAGTGGGACATCCATGGGACAAGGACGTCAGGCTCCCTAGTAACCTTTACAACCAGGTTTGGGGAAATTTTTCTTTTCAAAAACAATCTAATTCTTGGGTTTATTTATTTTTATTTTACGTGTGTGAGTATTTGTCTGCATCAGATTCTGCATCAAGTGTGTGTCTGGTGCTTGAGGAAATCAGAAGAAGGTGTTTTATCTTCTGGAACTGGAATTACAGATGGTTGTAGGGCTCCAAGTCAGTGCTGGGAATCAAACTTGGGTTCTCTGCAAGAGCTGCAAATGCTCTTAACTTTTGAGCCACATCTCCAGCTCCAGGGAAAATCTTATTTTAAAGAAAGAAAGGTTGGAAGGTTGAAGAGACAGTTCAATAGTTAAGCATACTTGCTGTGTAAGCATGAGTGCCAGGCTTCAGGTTCCAGCATACACATAAGAAGATGGCCATCCTGCATATGCCCATAACCCTAGCTCCAAGGAAGTCAGAAATAGAAAATTTTCTGGGGCTTGCTTGCTTCCAGCTAATCCCAGAAAAATCTGAGCCCCAGGTTCAGGGAGAAATCCTGCCTTAATAAAACAGGCAGAGAGTGACAAAGGGGGATATCTGACTCTCTTTTCTGGTCTCCACAAATGTACGCATATACACAGACACAGAGAGATAAGTGACTCTTGGGAGGTGGGGAGGGTTAGATGAATTGTAGTGACTGATGGCGGTAGCTGCAACAACTGAGAGGCAAAAGCAAGAGGATTTCCATTCTAGCTTGGGTGATACTGTAAATTCCAGACCAGCCTAGTTCACAAAGAGACAAACTAGAGACAGGCTACCACTGATTGGAGCACTGGGGTCAGTTCATCCTATGCAATCCAGAACAGAAAAATCAGGATATAGGGATAGGAGCAGGTGTTTTAGAGGCAGAGACACATGTATCCATCCTATAGAAATGTCTTCATACATTCCTGCTGGTGCTCTATAAAGAAACAATCACCAGAACATGAAAAGGCTAAAATAAGTTCTGTAGGAAAGTATCACACTGCTGTAGTGTTATAAACCTGTCAGTTTTCATCAGATCTGGAGCCAAAAGGATTTAGGAAATATTCAGGGTGCCCAAATTACAGAATGTATCACAGTGTCTTCTCTCTGAATTTTGCACTTTCCAAATGTAATATGAACATACATGTAAAGTGTGTTAGAAAACACTCCCAGCCCTAGCATTTTGAGAGCTTTCTGATTTTAGAGAATTGAGTCCCTGAAAAGACAGTTACTTCTAAGTGATGTCAAATATAAAAGTCTCACACACACACATACACACACACACATACACACACACATGCACACACGCACACACACACGATCGTTTATTAAAAGATGCTTTTAATAAAGAACCATGCCAGGGGGATAAGGACTACAAAATTAGCTAGCAAGATTCTGCTCACGACAACATCGTATTTGCTGATTTATATAGAATTATGAAGCTTGCTTCATTATATCTGCCTAAATCCTTCTAGATCAGATTTTTCTCAGTTGGAACCTGAAACCTGCTCAGAAGAATCAGGCATTTATCATCTATCCACAGATGAAATAGGTAAAGAAAGGGTAGTGGTAATGGAATCTATTGATCCCCTAACTGAAAGAGCAATGCAGGCACTTCAAACATGCCCATCTTCTCTAAGGAGTACTGGGATGTAGAAGAGTCAAGTAAGTATGGTTCAGATCAAAACTTAAATGGACTAATCCACAATTCTTACAAATTCTCTGACAAGGCCAAACAGAGGGCTCACATTTCCTGTCTTCAATCTCATGTCACTGACCCTCTCAAAATGGCACTTGCATTTAGCTATAACCTTATTGATTGCCACATGACAAAGGTTATTCTACTAAATTACCATTTCAAGATACACTGTTCCAGTCTATATATTCCACTGCTCAAGCTTTGAATACAGTCAAGTTTCTATTCCATTACTCAAGGTTTCACTCTTTAGTTAAAGGATCAACTATGTTGTGCTTGAATTTGCACATTTGGATAAAATGGTTAGGAGTCCTATCTTACCTAGCCTCCATACTAACACAATGCTCTTTGAAGAATTTTAATTGGGCAAATTCTATGTTATTGAAAATGGAAGGGTACATGCCAAGTCTTGTGCATATTTTCACAGCAAACATACACACATACATATACATGCACATGTTTTGTTAAAGTCAGCATTAAGTGCACGTTATATTTATAAATATGAACTCTATCCAGAGAAGTTGTGTAATTAGACGTAGCTATTGTCTAGCCCAAAGGCAAACATATACTGAATTCCCAGACAATATTACAGGACTCAGGAAACCTCATCAAAAGCCTCACTTGAAAGTTGCCATGTATATTCTTGATAAATTCTGAGGCCCCCAAAGATTCTACTTTATATACTTCAAATAATTATATCAAAACAATGTCAAAACTACAATACTCTTTATATAATATTTAGAATTTAATATCTATCTTTTTTAGGGTGGCCCACCTTTATTTTCAATTAAAAACCTAATACAGTGCCGGGCGTGGTGGCGCACACCTTTAATCCCAGCACTCGGGAGGCAGAGGCAGGCAGATTTCTGAGTTCGAGGACAACCTGCTCTACAAAGTGAGTTCCAGGACAGCCAGGGCTACACAGAGAAACCCTGTCTCAAAACAAAACAAAACAAAACAAAAACAAAAACAAAACAAACAAAAAAAACAAAAAACAAAAAAACTAATACAGTGGACTGAATTATTTTTAATATGCACAGCAAATTACTGAAAATGGTGACTTCATNTCTTCTCCTTAAAGATGGCACTTGTAGGTTGCAAGGAGGCAGAGATGTCTATGCACGTCACATGCTTACTTGAAAAGACTCTTCCACAGCAGTTTGATATTGGGTTTCCTCATCTAGCTGAAGATTCACAAATTCTCTATAATCAAACTGATGTCTTTGATTTAGATGACTACTGAAATTTCTAGTAATCTGGCTAGGATCTCCCCAAGGAAGAGACACACAAATAGGACGTGTCACAGGAACTATCTGAAATAGGTGGTTACTATTACAGTGTTCCAGTTAACACTGTCTGGTGAAATTTGACTCTTGACATAAGGGACACTTAAAGATGGGATGCCCAGAAGAACCTGTATCCTCTTGATAAGTTTCTGAATTATCACATGCAGATGTTTCACTCCTATTACTGCTCCTTATTGAATCTTGAGAAATCTTAAAGTCTGGAATAACAGAAGAAACACCATATTCATCCTGATACTTTTTACAAGATTTGTAATAATGTCTCATGTGATAGAATTTAATCTTTTTTTAACAGCAACTGCAGCTACCAGTAAACCTCCTCACATGTTTTCAAGATCTAAGGCCTGTTCCAGATATGCTCTTTCTCTTCTAGTCGCACTTTCACGACAGAGGGGACAATGTAGTCCACTCTCATCGCAGTCAGGAAACATTTTCTACAGAAAACATGCTGACAGGCCGCGGTCTGCACCGGCGTCTAGAGCACCTCCTGACAGGCCGTGTAGGACGTGGCCACCGAAAGTTCCTCGGACATGGCGAGGGGTGGGTGGGTGGGAGAGGCGCCAGCGCCAGCAGGAGCCAATGGGGTGGTGGTGGTGGTGGTGGTAGTGGTGACCGAGGTGGCGGCCCTGAGCCCGAATGCCTGGAAAGGGCCCTCAGATGCCCTAAGCCCCATGGCGCCTCATGCTCCATCTCTGTCACGGGCCGGCAGAGTGTTGGTCTCCTGGTTTCAGTCCCCGGGGTGCGCGGGCCTCATGGGACTAGGCCGGAGTGAGGATCCTGGAGCACCCTGAAGCCCCCACCCCCAGAGACGCAGTCTGCGCGGCTCACGGCCCACCCTCGGGTCACTGCCCACAGCAGGGTCGGGGCGCTGGTGGCCAGCTTGACCCCTATGGCAACCCGGGCAAGCCTTTAATATCTATCTTAACCTATAAGATTCTTTTTAAAAAATCTATTAATTACACTTATTTGTTTATTTATTTACTTATTTACTTATAGAAGGGTGCATGCCACAGCATGCATGTAGAGTTCAGCAGATCACTTGCTGGATCAGTAATGTCCTTTTACCATGTAGATATTGCCGATAAAGCTCAAGCTTGCTGCCAAGGTCCTTTATCTATTGAAGAATCTTTGGGGCATATTAAAATTATACTTTAGTTCATTAAAGTGACTTTAATAAATCTTTGTTTTTGTGTTTTTGAGACAGAGTTTCTCTGTGCAGGCTGGAGCTCATTCTGTAGACCAAACTGGTCTCAAACTCAGATCTGCCTGTATGTGCCTCCCAAGTGCTGGGATTAAAGGGGAACCAAACCACCCAGCCAAGAATACACATTATAAAAAGCATCTAAGAACAACAAAATTTATACAACCAAAAATCAAGATGTCAAGACTGGTGAAAAGTTACATGCAGGTTACAGCTTTCCAGAGACAGTCAAGATGGACCATGAATTTGGCTGAATTTCCCAAGGGTAAAAAACAAAACAAAACAAAACAAAAGTGGCATGTTCACATGCAATGAACTGTTCTATCTATCTACCTACCCACCCACCCATTCATCCATCCATCTAGCTGTCCATCTATTTATTCATCTAGTGTGGAGTGCTGCTCCTTGAAGAATGTGAAATTTTTCTGGTCTTCGTTCTGAAGAATATTTGTAAGGAGAAGAACACCCGAAATCTGATCTCCCAGAGCTCCTGCTGAACTCTTTGATGCTTGGAGATTTATAGAGCACTTAAAAATATCAATATTGGGCATTTAGTAATCAGGGCATCAGCGTGAGATGAAAACTGTATCCCTGTTCTTAGTTTTCCTCCACAAAGTCATTGATTCCCCAGCACTTGCTCACAATCATATTCCCCCTCACCGCCATCTTTTCCCACCTCCGTCTCTTCCTTTATGCCTCTGTCACTGTCCCTCTCTTCTGCACCTGGCACTTACTTTCTCTGGACACACCAGCCAAAATGGGAAAGTAAAGGATCGATGGACCTGAGTCACGTTAAATCAAGAAAATTATTCAGGAGCACAGAAACAATTCCCATCCACTCATCAATTTAGTAGGAGAAATGAGACATACATAAAATTGAAGAAAACTGCCAGAAACCATCTAAGAAATACTGCTATATTTGGTGAGTGATTTGAGACTAAAGTAATGAGGATAGAAAAATCTTCCTATTATGGCAATAATTATGAGAAGATAAAATTTTTCATTCACACTGAGATAGGACAGTTAAAAGAGATGTTATTAGTAACACCTGACCACAGGCATCAGCCTAGGCAAACAGGGACACATGGGCACACAGCTGCTCATCACTTTATACCCTTAACTCGTGTATTTTTTCCACTATTCTACTACATCATCACAAAGGATAAAGGCTAATAGTACCATCTCTATTACACATAAGAGAGTATGTGACAGGGACTGACGGTGCATTGTGATGACCAAGTTGCTTGTATGTACAAGACCCTTATATTCAACTCACAATATGAATGTGTTGTGTTATTCTGAGACAGGGACTACCAATGTTGCCCTAGCTAACCTAGAACTCACTAGACCAAGCTAGTCTCAAGCTCACGGGTGATCTTCCTGCCTCATTCTTCCACTTCGTGCCAGGCTTACAGTCATGTGCCACCACAGCAGCTACTTCTAAAGATACCTTTTGACTGCTTTTTTCCATAATTTTCTTTATTTTTCCTTCTAAATAATCTAAACATAGGAAAGTTTTGAAAAACAGCACAAATGTAGAACCAGCTTAAAATTATAGCTAATAAAATTAAATTTAGATAATTTAGGCTCTCCATTTCAGTGAATTTATAATAATGTCTTCTGACTTCTAGAATAAAGAATACAACACTGCTAAATTTCCTTACATTAAATAGTAAGTGTTCAGTGATATTTTAGAGAATGGCTGACTATCGGTGATCCTCAAATCTAATAAATCATCAGACTCTCATAGGAACATTTTTTAACTTTTGTATGATTTACTTACTTTTGTTTCATGTGAATTATTGTTTTGCATATAGTTAAGCCTATGTGAGAGTGGTGGACCCCTTCAAGTTACAGACAGTTGTGAGTCGCCACATGGGTTCTGGGAACTGAATCCAGATCCTCTTAGTCACTAAGCCATCTCTTTAATCCCATCTTAGGAACTTTTTAAAAACATGTATTCCTCCCTATTAATTACCCTATACCCACTAAATAAGGATCTGTAAGGAGAGAAACTTAGAGAGTACTTTATTAGCTCTCTAGGTAATTCTGAGATTCAGCCCTTAATCCTGAAAAAAAAAAAAAAACTAACCACTTCAAAACTCTGAAGGCAGATATACAGGCAACAGCTGTACAGCAGCAACAGTTATACCATCATCTCTTCTGTGGTCCCCATGATTTCTTCCTATTGATTTCCTTTTCCATCTTCGGAAAGGTAGAAGCATCTAGCATTGATAAGAAACAGGAACATGCACTCTGCAATTACAAAGCAGCAAGGCAGAGCCTGCTCAACACTCACCCCTGCATCTTCTGAACTAGTCTATGTTTAAAGCGAAAACAGTAATGAAAGCTTTACAGACTGGGGGCTAGAAACACGACTCAGCTTTTAAGAGTGCTTGTTGCTTTTGCAGAGGACCTAGGTTCAATTCCCAAAACCTATATAGTGGTTGCTGACCACCCATAACTCCAGTTCCAGGGAATCTGCGCTGTCCTCTAATCTCCATGGGCACCAGGGAAGCACTTGGTGCACATGCATGCATGCAGGCAAAAACAAAAAATCCACCATAGAATGGCTGGGTAATACCAGCTTAGTACTTCCTGGACTAATCACTCTGCATGAAAGAGTTAGACCACAGCACTAGCCCTGTGAAGTGCTGCTCACCCCACCCACAGTTTATGATTTAAGAAAGGTTAAAGTAGTTTCCCAAGTTCATACTGCTAGGAAGTGGCAGGCAAAGGCAATGAGCCTACATCTCAAGATCTTCTCTAAACATCTACCAAGTAACCTACAGTGCCCCGAGTCCTTCTGCTTTAAGAAGGCTGGTTTCCACTCCAGCTGCACATGGCAGCCAAAGAGTCTACTGGAGTCTCAACGGAAGAAGAACCAGAACACTCTTGGATTTTCTTTAGACTAGCAGAGAACATAAGCATCAGGAAAAAGCAGCAGAATTGGTTCCTAGAATAGTAACAGCTCTCTGTACTCAATGGATGGTCCTTCTGAAACGTGGAATCTTCAGCCTTTGAAGATGTAGAAAAAGTGACTGTTCCCGCATATAGTTTGGGACTTCCCTAATTGACCGATTGGCGAGAAACTGTTTCGAAAATAACCCTGCATCACAAGTATTTCCTACATTTTAGCTATTCTACTGCATAAGGTAAAACCAGGCTTCCTCTCAGATATCCTGGATTAGTGCAGTGGCCATATAATGGAATACTTCAAAGTAAAGATGGGTGATAATATTGTTGTGCTGGGAAATTAGACTTAAAGTGGAACGCCTGCCCATGACAGATTTCAAAGGCAACAAAAGGGAAGTCTGTTGCCATGAGCTTACTTAACACTAAGACTCAGTTTCATTCAAACAATTTTTATGTGCCTACTACCACATATGGATAGGTGATACTTTGTCTTGAACTGAAGTGTTATGGAAGCAGAATCAATCTTGTAATTCTAGATAAGGATAGATTAGACAAGGTTCCACAGAGGAAAATATCATGGGGCTGACATGAACAGAAAAATAATAGATATTAAGACAGGAAAAAGAGATCAGGTTACCTGCAGAAAATCAAGCCAGGCAACATTCAAGCATGAATGGGGTAGGGGCTCATAAGGCTCCACCCCTAGCTGAAGAGCAATATTGACAGTTGATGGCTGCTGATGAAGAAAAAGTTGATTTTCTTTGACTAAAAGTTCTTAGCAGGTTACCTATACTCCAGTATGGCCCTGCACCCGAGCACCTTCAGAGAGCACTAAGTGGACTCAGTAAGTTATAAAAAACATTTAAATGATATGAAGGTGGGCAGGAGAGACACAGGGAAATGTGATGAGGAGGGATGCAGGGGGAAGAGGGACAGGATAGTGGAGTATGGATATGATCAAGACAACTGTATGTATTTATGAAACTGTCAAAGTATAAGCAAAAATCTTTTTAAAGAAAGAAATTATGTGGGGCTGGAGAGATGGTTCAGCAGTTAAAAGCACTTGCTGTTCTTACAGAGGACCCATGTTCTGTTCCTAGCTCTCACATGGTGGCTCACAACCATCTGTAACTCCAGTTCTAGGGGACTCAACGACCTCTTCTGATTTCTTTAAGCACCAGGCATGCGCATGGTACATAGCCACACATAATGGCAAAAATATTCATACACACAAAATAAATAAATCCTTTTTACAAATTATTTTTAGAAATTTTCCTTCTGTTTATTTAAGTAAAGTAGGTGTCCTTTTCTCATACAAACTAGAGATTACTTAAGTCTTGTTATTAGGCAAGAAGTTATACAGAGTTGGGTATGAATAAATATTTTTCACAGTTAGCATAATAAGCTTTGGGTTCAATAAAAATTGAATTCTACATGATGATTTAATATAGTCATGATTCCAGATACAATGCTAACCTTTGAGTTGACAGTTTTCTCTTTTTTATTGGATATTTTATTTATTTACATTTCACACGCACACACTTTTTACAAATTTCTAAGAAATTAAGTTGAACCTAGCGTTGGTGAATCCTTGGACATTGAGGCAGGCACCAGAGATTCAAAGATAAGCGTGATTCCCTCAGTGCTTTACAAAAAGTAAAGTCTAACTAAAGACAGGTAGGCACCAACTCCAGTGCAGTAACTAGGGGTAGGGAGTAAAGGCTTAAGTTAAACAAGGGAATGCTTCTGCTGTTAGACTCTTCAACAGCTGTGAGGGAGGACGCTAGTACAACTTTAGGAATCATAAAGTCCTAGAGTAATCTAGACATAAACAGACATTCTGAGAAAGAAGCACTGAGGACTTAACAAAGGAAAAATATCTGCATGGATATCTTTAAAACACAACTATAATACTTAAGTGGTCTTTTCTGAACACAAGTTACTAAACAAGACTATAATCCCCCTAGACTTTGAAGCAGCAAGCTGAATTCTATTAAAGACCAGTCTAGGCCACAAACAGACAGACAAAAAAAATTCTCATGTAAGTTTGAATCCCACTTGGTAAATCTAATGTAAGTCTGAATCCCACTTGGTAAACCTTATGTAAGTTTGTATTCCACTTGGTAAATCGAATGTAAGTTTGAGTCCCACTTGGTAAATTTGATGTAAGTCTGAATCCTACTTGGTAAATCTTATGCAAGTTTGTATCCCACTTGGTAGCTGTTGGTGTGATTTTTTTTTTCTTTGAGGCCGTTTTTTCACCCATCTCTTCAGTGAAAACTGAAAATGGTGGCACATCTCTACCTTATTTGTAGAGCTGAAAGTCAATGAGTCAAGATCCCCAGTTAAAGTGAGAGTAAACTCCAGTCCAATATCAGTCCCTGAAATCCCACTACAATGAAGTTTAATACAATGAGCATAAATACTCAAAGTATTTATGTAAAGTAGAATAAGGCTTTTTAAATTATTATTTAAGGATCAAACCTACAAATTGGTGACAGGAAGAGGACAGGAGAAACTTCAGCTAGCATGTGGGGACAAGAAAGTGGATGTGTGAGAAAAGGACTTAGCCCATGAGCACAGAAGTCCATACTGATACTGGCAGAACAGAGGACCAAGCCAACCCGAGCATCAAGGTGTCAGAGTGCATACCTGGAGTGCACTCACCAGAACACAATAGCAAGTAGAGAAGAGGCTGAGAAGAACCCTCTGAGGAGAAGAACCCTGTCCCAGCCTTCTGCCCTCACAAAGGTCTAGAGCAGCACTACCCTGTATACTTCTCCATGATAACAAACTGTTTTGTGCTTGTCTTGTCTAGCAGCTGGCCACTGAGCACTGAAGGTGGGGCTACTGACCCAAAGAACTGACTTGGAGACTATCAATCACCTCAAAATGATATCGATGGTGAAGCACATATTCAACATGAGTCGAACCATTAGTACCAAAACAAACAAAGCCAAATGGTTGCTATGTGGCTAGTAGCTGTGACTAGAGAATAATGAGTCTATAAGCATATTTTCTGAGAAGGATATGGAAACTAGAGATGCCAGGCAAGCCAGAGGGACCTCTAGCACATCAAACATCTGTACATAAACTCTGGATGCTGCAAACTACACCCTCATTACAGTCTCAAAGATGTGGCAGCCACTCCCCAACTCTAGAAACAGGAGTAATGGCACCATCTCACCAGAAGAGACCTCAGAACACTAACAGCTAATAGTTCAGTCCAGTCACACCAATGAAGTTCAAAGTTCAGAAGCCATAGCCACAAGCTCAACACCCACCGCTAGCAAACAGATAAGTAAACAGCTGTCTACAGAAAGCAGCCAATGCACACACACACAGAAAGGCAACTCATCGTATTTTAAAAAGGGGGGGGGGGCTCCACAGAGAATGTGAAACTCTTCAAATAGATTTAAAAAAAAAAAATGCCAAGAAGGGAAAAGTAGTTTCTTAAGTGGCATTTCAGAAAACAAAACAACCACTTTAAAAAAAACGGAAATGAAAAAGGCAGACTGAAAGGGGGCCTTTTGGAACTTTCTAAATTGATGTAATGTTCTGTTATGTACACAACTCTCAAAACAGAGCAGTCACTTGGGTTGTACACGCTGGTGCACACAGATTAGACCTTAATTTTTACAAGCTTAACTGAAAAGTCTGGTCAAGGTTTAGCCTTAATTGTTTGAGATTGAAAAGAGACAAGAAAGGAATAAAAAGAGGATCAGTCCAGATGGTGACAAATCTGAGTTCCTGAAGGAAAGACAAGAGCTGGCAGAAAGAAGAAAATCATCAGCAAAGACTAGCAAGAGTGATTTCCCAGAACACAAATCCAAAAGTGGCTGGCAGGAAAGGGCTGACACAAGGGAGGAAGACAGCCCTGCTCTGGGCTTTCCTGAGACTCACAGAACACTAGGAACAAGTCTGTAATCTCCTGATGAAGAGTGAAGCATACCATGCGCTGAAGATCAAGACGGTAAACTACTTAAGAGGCCTTAAAACAACTGCACTGCAGAGAAAACAAGAACACCGCCGTCCAGGGTTCTCAAAATTCTCATGGTAAAATTTCCCAACCTAAAAGCTCATACTCAGCCAAATCACCAATTTTGGATAAAAAGGGAGAATCAATCAGTATTTATGAAATTTCTCAAAAAAACATTCCAAGAAGCTAATAAGCAATCAGAGTCCACACAAGAAATGACCAAGCAAGAGAGGCTCCAGGAATTGCTTGGTCAGAGTAGAGAGCTCAGGATGGGAGCTGTGGTAGCCATCTGCCATAACCAGGCCATATTAAGACTGTGGTGTTCAAGAGAGAGATGAAGCCAAGCACAGTGGTACACATGCATTCCCAGCACTTAGGAGGCAGAGGCAGAGGACCAAGAATTCATGGCCAGCCTGGGCTAAACAAGACCCTGTGAAAGAATGGGGTAAGGAGAATGTTTTCTTGAAAGCTATCATCAACAAGATCCCTACAGACATGTGTCAGGGGCCCAAAGGTCTGGGTGGCTCTGAGCTACATTCTTAACTAAATAAGACTTTTCTTTATAACAGCTTAGAGAGTCAGGTCTCTAGTTTTCTCTCCGTGTCTACTCTCTGACTCTATGAAGAGCACCTTACTAAAGTACTCTGCTTTAGCCTATGGTGGAGAGTTGGACAAAAGCTAAATGCTGCCGCTCCCCTTGACACCTTCTCCCACTCCAAACAGCTGTTTCAGTCCTCCAGGCACTCAAACTCTGAAAAGCCCTGCTCACATAGCTACCTCATTAAAAGGTTTCTACATCCAGTCTAGTCAGATGCAGGGGTACTGACTTTCATCAGGGGCATGAAGCTGTTCTAGGAGCCTCTGTCTAGCAAGGGCACACAGCCTTACATACCCTGGGGCTTGCACTTATGTAATAAAAGAAATGGTTAATGAAAAGGGTAGGTATGGCTGCTATCCTGGATAAAGTGTGATAGGGTGGGGTACCTGGTGGCTTCCTAAGATACCAGCAATATCCTTTTTCTAAATCTGACTGGTGGACATGTGAGTATTTTTCTTTAATTGCAGAGTTATACTTCAAGTAATCTTCTGTATGTTGACATGGTTTTCAAATTTTAAAAATCCCCTCCCAACTGAACACAGTAGCACAGCTTGCAATTCTCGCACTGGGAAGGTTGAGGTGCAAGGACTATGAATCCAAGGCCAGTTTGGGTTACATGGTGAGGGCCTGTCACAAAGAAGACAGCATAAAAACAAAGACATTAACAAGATGCTATATTTAAAGCTCCGACCCAATGGGACTGGTAAGTAGACATAGATCAACATCAATTACCTTGTCCTCTCCAGCTACACAATAGTGTGTGTTCCCTTACAGGTGGTTTCAAATAGCAACCTTCTAAGTTCTGACAGAGCAAGAATTCCCATTTACCAGTTTGTCCTTATTCATAGTTAGTGTGTGCTTCCTGCAACAGACTGAGGACAGAAAAACAAAAACAAAAACAAAAACAAAACAAAATAGCATTACTTTTCTTAATGATGTTCCTCTTCTAGACTTCAACTGACTCCTAAGAAAATAGGGACAGGATCTGACATATTATACTGTCTCAGAAGAGGCTTTTTTTTTTTCAATTTTTATTAGGTATTTACTTCATTTACATTTTAAATGCTATCCCCAAAGTCCCCTATACCCTCCCCCACTCCCCTACCCATCCACTCCCCCTTCTTGGCCCTGGTGTTCCCCTGTACTGGGGCATATAAAGTTTACAAGATCAAGGGGCCTCTTTTCCCAATAATGGCTGACTAGGCCATCTTCTGCTACATATGCTGCTAGAGACACAAGCTCTGGGGGTGCTGGTTAGTTCATATTGTTGTTCCACCTATAGGGTTGCAGACCCCTTCAGCTCCTTGGGTACTTTCTCTCGCTCCTCTATTGGGGGCCCTGTGTTCCATCCAATAGCTGACTGTGAGCATCCACTTCTGTGTTTGCCAGGCACTGGCATAGCCTCACAAGAGACAGCTATATCAGGGTCCTTTCAGCAAAATCTTGCGAGTGTATGCAATAGTGTCTGCGTTTGGTGGCTGATTATGGGATGGACCCCTGGGTGGGGCAGTTTTTGGATGGTCCATCCTTTCATCTCAGCTCCTAACTTTGTCTCAGAAGAGTTCTTAATGGGGTGTTCTTCCAGAGATGGGGGAGGGGCGCTGGGGAAAAAAGGGTGCTAGAAAAAGGACTTCCATGATTAACAGAAAAGTTGCACCATGAGATCAGTATCTATATGGAACCTGCAGTCTTCCACCTCCAGCCACCATGAAATACTTCACCGGTGTCCAAACCTCCACCTATGTCCTCATCAACCTCCAATAGGGTGGCTACCAGCAATAGCATCCAAGGGAAGAACAATGACAATATCTTTAAAGTAAGTGAAGAGAATCTCAATCCTATGTTGAAGAGGCTGGAGACACTGTTCAGTTTGCAGATGACATCCTGGAAAATGTGCAGTTTTAGGAGATGCAGAACGGATACAAATTGTCCACTCTAACTGCAGATGAATCCGATGCTGAAGCCTGGCTGGCTGCCTTTGGAGCTGGACTTTGTAATTATGTGAACCTTCTCCCAGCTAGCTATGTATGATGAACACAAATGGCCAGCGCTTTACTCCATGGACTCCGTGATAAGCCTTGGCCAAGGCTCCCTTTAAAAGTAGGCTGCTGTGACTGACACTACACACTAATCATCTCATGTGAGAGGGCAGTCAAGCCTCTGAGCATGTGGCTGGAGGAGCTCCAGAAGCGCCTCATCTTTGTCACTAACAAAATGGATCCACTGCATGGAGAACATTCTCTTCTTTAAGCACAGTCCCCACCACCCATTTGCCAGGGAACTACTTTTTTAAGGGCTCTTTTCATTTTTCTCTACATTCTTGGTGAGTATTCTTCATAGTTAATTAAAAATAAAACTGAATATAGATAAACTGAAAGAAAAAGAAAGTAGCTAGCTCCATGTGGAGAATTCATTGTGATGTTTCCTGACTCAACCAAGCAAAACTCTTCAGCAAAAGAGGTATGCTATTAACGATAATTGTTGAGAAGCATTTCCAAGTTTGAAAAGGACTGAAGCAGGTTATAGATAACGTGCAATGTAAGTGTAACAGTGACTGAGGGGGAAGGGGGGGGCTTCTTGTCCAGCACTGAATCTTGGTAAACCTGTCCCCTGGGCAAGGTGATTGTGCCCAAGGAGTTCTGACTTTGTCTATGCCTGTTGACTGTGGCTCGGGGTAGGTCAGACAAGCCCCCCCCCATCCTAGTTTTCCCCACTGGAAAACTAGTGGGCAGAATAAACAACAGTGCCATTCCCTGAAGGTCAGAAGTGCATTAGGACAAATTCTTATTTCTGAGGAACTGCCAGAGCAGCACACAGACCTGTCTCTTAACTTCCTGCTGGTAAGAAAATTAAGAGACAAGATTTCAAATTAGGCACAGCTTTAGTTGTAAAAGCTTTTTATTAATGTTATGCTTTAAAACAGTTAAACATGTCCAGTAAACTTTAACTTGAATACTTCCAAAGCCAAGGAAAAAAAAAATAAGCTGAACCTATGCCCACTTCTATTATGGGTCCAATTTTTTAAAGTATATCATAAATGAATATGACTCACACATCTGAATACAATGAGGCACTCCTTTATCATTTCATCTTCTGCTGCCAGGAATCCCACCTTATAGAGTGCCAAAGCTCTTAATAAGTATAGCTCGTTTCTGGCTATACTCCAAGAAATCAGCCCAGGACTCAGCAGTAAGGAAAGCTGCCTTCAGACTATAAGGCCTCAAGTTAAAAATGTGCCTCCCAACAACAATATGAACTAACCAGTACCCCCACACACCCAGAGCTCCCTGGGACTAAACCACCAATCAAAGAAAACACATGGTGAGACTCGTGTCTCTAGCTGCATATGTAGCAGAGGATGGCCTAATTGGCCATCAGTGGGAAGAGAGACCCTTGGTCTTGAGAAGATTCTATGCCCCAGTATAGGGGAATGCCAGGGCCAGGAAGTTGGAGTGGGTGGGTTGGGGAGCAGGGGGAGAGGATAGGGGACTTTCAGAGAGGAAACTAGGAAAGGGGATAACATTTGAAATGTAAATAAAGAAAGTATCTAATAAAAAAAAAAACTAAAAAAAAAAACCAAACAAACAAACAAATAAAATGTGCCTCCTTCACATCTGCATAAGCAGGTGGCTTCAGACACCTGAAAATACATTTGCTACCCTTCCAGCTTGTGTGACTCTTTGATATCTGTGCAGTACCTACACATCGATTAACTAAATTGATTCCCAACAACCTGTCCTTAGGGAGATGCTACTGTACTGATGTTATACAGGGAGATTCAAGGTTAAACAGCAGGTAAATGGTGAGACCTGTCCACTACTGACCAAATTGGTTTGTGATCTGAAAATAAAGTTATGGCAGAGTGGTTAAAACCTAACTAACCTTTTGGCATTCTTTTGTTACTTTACTAAGTTAAGGAGTTCAATTTTTCAAAAGCACATTGACTTCTTTGTCCCTTTCTTATCTCCTTTGTACCCTGGGATGCTGGAGAGGCTTCCTTCTAAGAAAAAAATCAGCTAAAGCAAGCTGACACAGGTGAGTAGGGTGCCTCACCGCTGTAATCCCAGTACTTGGAAGGCTGAGGTGGAGGAATTACAAGGCTCAAGGCAGCACAGCTACATCATAAATTCAAAGCTAGTCTAGCCTACAATGTGAGAGCCTGCCTCAAAAGAACAATCAAGGGCTGGGGAGATGACTTAATGGGTCAAGTGACCACTGTACAAGAACAGGGACCTGAGTTAAATCTCCAGTACCCTCATTAAAAAGTCAGGCTCAGCTATAGTTTAGAAGTAGGATATGGAAACAGACAGATCACAAGGCTCACAGGCCAGCCAATCTAGCCAAAACAGTGTTCTAGGTTCAGTCAGAGACTGTTTCTCAAAAAATAAGATGAAGAAGTGACTGGAGAAGAGAACCTGATAATAACTTTTGACTTCCACACATGCACACCCTCTTCCTACACAGACGCCAAACATAGGGCAGAGGGAGGGAATAAGATAAAAACTAGGAGAAAAGAGAAGAGCAAACTGGGGTAGGGAAAAGATCAAGTCATCACTTTAAAAAGTCACCACTCCTTGTTCCCATCTCACACAAGTCTAGGGAGTAAATCCTGTCTGTTTCCAAAAGGAAGAATGAGAGTCAGTTCAGTCACGGTGCAGTGACAGCTCTATGCCCAAATCCAATGCAGCCCTCCGATCACCTTTCTCAGCCTTAGCAGTCAAAACAGAAGCCTAAACAGAGAGATGACCCAGACAGAAACACCACGGTACACAGGTGTCAGACAGAAAAAGATGCAGCCCCTCTTCCATGCCTAAGAAAGCAATTCTTGACATCTGCCCTCAAACAGAAAGCCTTGGCTCCATCCTAACGAACCAGTACAGCCAAGAAGATCACATAATTAGATTGAACGGGCAGCAAGGGGCAGTGTCTTAGTCAGGATTTCTATTCCTGCACAAACATCATGACCAAGAAACAGTTGGGGAGGAAAGGGTTTATTCAGCTTACACTTTCCACATTGCTGTTAATGACCATAGGATGCAGGACTGGAACTCAAGCAGGTCAGGAAGCAGGAGCTGATGCAGAGGCCATGGAGGGATGTTACTGGCTTGCTTCCCCTGGCTTGCTCAGCCTGCTCTCTTATAGAACCAAGACTACCAGCCCAGGGATGGCACCACCCACAAGGGGCCCTCCCCCCTTGATCACTAATTGAGAAAATGCCTTNCANCTGNATCTCATGGNGGCANTTCCCCAACTGAAGCTCCTNTNTCTNTGATAANTNCAGCTGTGTCAAGTTGACACAAAGCCAGCCAGTACAGGGAACACTGCTCTAAGCCTTCTCTCCAGAGGTAAACCCTGAGGTATTTCAGTCTTCTGAAGAGGCACGGCTGGCAGCAGCCTCTTCACACACAAAAATTCCCTAAGCATCAAAAGGTGGTATGAGGTTCCTCATTTGGTTGGTTCTAAGAAAACACAACATAAAAACAAAACCTTACCATAAAATATTCTCCCTGCTTAGGTACTCAAGAACAACTAACAAGACTGTTCCTCTACAGCTGTGGCTGTCAACATTCCTGACCCCACGACTTTTGAATAGTTCCTCATGTTGTGGTGACCCCACAACCATAAAATTATTTCGTTACTGTAATTTTGCTACTGTTATGAATGATAATGCAGATGGTCTTTGGCATCTCCTGTGAAAGGGCCTTTCAATCCCCTGGGGGTCATGACCTACAAGTTGAGAACCACTAATGTACAGGATCAAGGTATTTGTCGCTGAATTGACCATGTATCTCATTAGCAGCTACAACTTACAGTAGCTGGGGATATGGAAATTTACTATTTCCTTACCCTTAATTATACATAAGTAGCTGGAATCCCCTGTCAGTTTATCCAGCCAAGTTTACAAGAAATCACAATGGGGGAGATTTCCAAAGCCTCTGACAGAAGCATAGAGGCTACTTATCTATTCATCTCAATTTACAAGCAATTTCACAGCTGACTAGTGACAACACTGAGAGATAGGAAGATCTCCACCCCCCCTCCACTCTTTAAACACTCAGTACTAGTTAGGCTTTCAGTAGCCATGCTTGTCAAACACTGTGAGTAGCTAAGTTCCTAGCAGATCTAGAACCTTCTAGCCACAGTCACTAAATCACAATTAGAAATCTACTTGTCAAGCTTTAAAAACAAATCTGCCAGTCTTGGATCAAATGAGGTCTACCTTGTGATTTTTATAGAAAACTGTGGGTGAACAAGACAATACATAAATCTTTAGGCCAGAGCGAGCAGAGGTCCTGAATTCAAATTCCCAGCAACCACATGATAGTTTACAACCATCAGTACAGCTACAGTGTACTCATATGCATAAAATAAATCTTTTTTTTAAAAAAAGAATATATCTAAGGAGAGAGGGACAAACGTTCACAAGTGGCAGTTAGCATCAATCAAATCTGGGAAAACTCCCTCTGCCTCTTCTGGGCAGTGTGGCCAAGGGCACTGTGGACTCACACTTCCCATCTCCAGTACCATCTGCCTCCCATCTTACTGTTGCCAAAGACCAAGCAGAGAGGAAACCTCCATTGGGTACAGAATTAAAGATACCTATCAACTACTGTAAGTGTAAATTTGGAATGCAAAACATTGCTTGGGCAATGGAAGCATGGACACTTGTGGTAGGCACACCACAACTCTTTTTTTTTTTTACTACAATGCTCCCCCTCAGGCCCACCTCAACCCACCTATTGCTCCACTTACTCCTAGCAATTGCAGCCTGCAGTGGCACACAGCATAATCAACATTTTATTAAACACTTTCCCATGTCAAGATCAGCTGCAGCAGTTTAAAGCCTTGTGGGGAAAGTTTCTTTTTGACTCTCTAAATTCTAGTCTCACTCACTTGTGTTATTTTAGCTCATTAGCAAGGGGTGTAGTTCAGCATAGAAAACTCACCTAGTATGTGCAAGGTACTGGGTTCTACCCTTACCATCACCAAGAAAGAAAGTGTTTAATTACACCAAGACTGCAAACAGTTCTAGATCGTCACTTGAGTAGAACTGCAGCGATCTGAAAGGTAAAACTGGTGACTGGAGAAATAACAAACTTTAACTTATCAGACCATACACAAGCACTCCAATTCTCTCCAAAGCAGCTCAGCTCAGCCACAAGACAACCTATTGCTACAAAGGAGAGTCTCTGGCTTGGAGTATAGTGACAAAACCATTGATTGTAAGCACTCCACCTCCATTCAGGTAGTCCTTATTTCTAAACCTTTAAAACCATCAGCTAAGAAGCACTCTTCATTCAAATAAGTTTAGCGTCAAGTTCACAAAGGTCATGACTTAACCTCTTCCCACATACTTCTTAGCACTTGGCCAGATCTAAACTAATACAATCAGTACATTAGACTAATGATTCCCAATGTTCCCTCAACTCCTGCTTCTATTTTCTAATACCCTCCCCTTTACTTCCCTGAAATGAAAATTAAATTTATGCAAAATACATATGGCATATAATTTCAAAGAAATCAATAAAACTAGCTATCCAGGAGAATTTAACAAAAAATATTAAGAATATGTACTCCAATATATAACTA
Source organism: Mus pahari (assembly GCF_900095145.1). Classification (NCBI taxonomy): domain Eukaryota; kingdom Metazoa; phylum Chordata; class Mammalia; order Rodentia; family Muridae; genus Mus; species Mus pahari. The sequence continues at coordinate 52,209,820 of NC_034595.1, forward strand.
TTTGCTCTGTCATGAGTACATTAGAAGGCATAATGAGTCTCTCACTTTCAGCAACAATAGAATAACCATGAGTATAATAGTAATAAAACAGACAGATCCTGGCATGTCCTTTTTGGTGACAAAACCACAATTATTTACAAAAACATTCAAGCAAAGTAACATGAAATTGTGTAAGAGTATATTCACTCACATACAGTCAACATTCCTGGAATATTCAAGTAAATCAAAATGGTGCAAAAATTGCTTTATATAAAATAGAATTAGACTCTGAAAAATGTAAACAGGAATTTTTCCTTGCAAGAATGTTTGAGGAGACATCTGACAGTCATGTAAGCTAACAGAAAGTATTCCATTCACAGGGATGGTCTATACACTACAGGATATGTAAGCATGCTCTCTCAGCCTTCAGTGTCTGGATCCTCTCATCAATATAACAAGGCTTTGCAGAACAGTCACTGTGCCATCTCAGAAGGCCAGAGTATTGCTGCCAGAAAACTTCTTGTAGTAACCTTAGAACACTTGGTGAGAAACTAAGAAGTTCTTGCAAAGTCAGTACACTCGAGCAAAAGGCAGGCAGCTTTTCTTAGATCAGGAAGTAGAAGTGTTGATCTCTCACACTCAGCGTTGATCTCTCACTCTCAGCGTTGATCTCTCACACTCAGCGTTGATCTCTCACACTCAGCGTTGATCTCTCACACTCAGCGTTGATCTCTCACACTCAGCGTTGNCTCAGCGTTGATCTCTCACACTCAGCGTTGATCTCTCACACTCAGAGAACTCTACAGGCTGCTAGTATTCCTGCCCAATAACCAACACCCAAGACCACATCAGCAAATACACATGGGAGGTAGGAGATGGACAGGAGAGCACAAAAGTCTGTGAAAGCAACGTAAACTCTCTGTATAAAACTATCACAGTGGATACGATAAGGATATATAGTATATGTCACCACATGTTTGTCCAAGCACATGACTGTACACCCAGAGTGAACGAGTACCAACAGGGGACTTTGAATGATAATGTTATAATGAAACAAACAAAAATATACTCTGTGTCATGGTTTCTCTGAGCTTGGGAATGGCTTTAAAATCCATCCCAGAATGACTCTAATGAGTTCTGCCAACTGATTAGGCTTCCTAACCTCAACAGTAAAGGAGAAGACAATCGATAAATTCAAAGAGACTTCTGCTGGGGATGCAAAGCTCTCTACCCTGGCATCCAGGAGTCCCTACTACCACCACCTGAGCACCTATTCTGACTTGAGGCACACACTGCTACACACCTGACTCTCAAAATGACATGGCAAGACGCTAATTCCTACTTTGCAGGGGACTAAAGGAGACCTAAATCCAAGGCTCATAGTCCAAATCGAGAAAGAGAGCCCAGATCTAGCTCCAAGCCCATACTACATATCTGTAGGCACCTATAAAAATGCCTGACAGAGTAGTCACAACGGCGCCTTCTCTAGTATACTTTGCCTGTGTGTAAATTCCAGAGGTGGGCAGACACACAGAAAGCACATCAGATTTTTTAAATTGATTAATAATTTTAAAAAAAACAAAAACTATTTTTCCTCAGCCAAAAGCACAGGCGCTTGAGAGAGCTCACAAATTAGGTCTTTTCAGTGGCCTCATACATGAAAACAGAAGACTGCAAAAAGGTACCCAGGCATATTGGGTGCTGGACCCAGCCTATCACCTTGAGCATGCTTGATTTGTTCCTGCCTCCTTGATATTGTCAGTGGCTTGGTCCCTGTGCTCCAGCTTCTCGGTACATTGATATTTGTCCACCTATGACCTGGCTCAGGCGAGGTGCCCTTTCATCAATCTTCCACTCCTCCCTACAAGTCTTCCCTTGTCCACTCAAGCTGTTCCTAGCTGCTCACATGAAAGAAAGAACCTACTTTTGGAGCCATCACAGAACTCTTTGTTCACATGTTCCTCAGGCCCCTTCTCCACCTTTCACACCACAGCCTTCTGTACATGTGGCCCTTCTAAGACATCATGAGGTCCTTAGTTACCCAACATCCTGTACTGGATGCCTACTAAGAATACAACCTCATCTGTAAAGCTCCCAATACCCCTGAACTATCCATTTGAGAGAAGCACATTCTATCCCAGGGAAACTAGTGATAACTAAACCAGGGAGGAGTAGGCAGTAGTCAGTTCACTGCATTCATTAATCCAGCTCGTTTATCAGATAAGGTGCCTGTCAAAGCAGAGAAACCTGAAAGTTCAGGCCTGGATAAGTTTCGAAGCACTAAAAAGTAATGGAAAAAAAAAAAAAAAGTCAGATAAAGGAATACCACCAGAAGTGTAGGCTCAGGCCATTTACCCTAAAGCCAGCATCTTGGTATCTAGAATAGGTCAGACAACAATGCTCTAAACATAAGCAAAGGCAAAAACCAAAAGCAGGCTGTTACTCAAGTGTCCTTCTTTCTACCTCCTCAGGGAGTCCCAAATGTTCAGCAAAGGAAAAAAAAAAATGTCTTAGAGAAGCTTAGGTTTGTGGCACTAGAACGCTCTCGCACAGGCACACAGCAGTAATATGAGGATTTTTCAGCCTGTATTCTGAGGAGCTAAAGGATTCAAGGTGCTAAAGCAGTCAAATTTCATTCTGAGGTATATATACTTCAAATTTTCAAATTAAATATGCCTCCACAAAATTACGTTTTATAGGGAAAAATATTCTACATACAACCTTTTTCTTTACCCCAAAACAAAGCTATTCTCAACAATTCTAAGTTTGTCTCTGAATACTGAATAAATCACTGATTCTAAAGGAGGCTGTGTCTATTATTTTCCAGATTAGCCTGTACTGTTCCTTTAAAATTGTTCCAGAAAGTATATCATATACTTGTAGCATGTTCAATCAAAGGTCAGGCCAATCAGACACATCTGCTGGTTTGTGCTGTTATCCCAGAAAATAGCCAGTTACATAACAACAGATGCATGTTTTGAAGGCTGTACTATATATAATAAAGGAGTGAGCGTTCACAATCATCCACTTTGCATTTTGTGAGACAAACCAGAAAACCAGAAGCATTTGCTAAATAACAAGATTCTTTGAGACCAAAGATTCCCCGGATCCATCTTTCAGGTTTCTAGGTCAATTTAAATTAAAGAGCATCCTTAAAAAAAAAAAAAAAAAAAAAAAAAAATCACAAGATAAATATCAAACTTTTCTTATAGGCAATTACTTACACATGCAAACCAGCCTCTCATATACTGCAACCAAAACTAAACTCACAACATAGTCTCAGAACTCAAGCCCAAGTTCAGTGCTTATTATCACAATTTTGCTGCCTGTACGCCCACCCCAACTGCTTTTGGTACAGGCCCCTGAATTGATCTCTTGATTATTTTCAGTAGGTATGAGTTCTAATCTATGTCTGAATACACACTTAATCTCATCAAGAAGCTCATTAAGTTTTATGTAAATGAAAATGGCAATATGACCACTCCTAAGTATGGTTGAGGAGAAGCTATTTAGTGTAGATATGAAGGAACAAACAGCCAGAGGCATGTGGAAGAGTCCAGATTGAACATGGCCAGCAGAATAGACCAGACAATTGGGGGGGGGGGGAGGACAGCGAAAGAAAAAGAGGAACGAGAAGGACAAGAGAGGGGATGAGGACCCAAGAGAGCATTGGCCAAAATAGCCAGGTTACAGAGGGAAATGCTGGGGGGAGGGAAGCAAACCTCAGCAGGCTGGAAAGGTTAGAGTATGGGTGAGAAGCACCGAGAGGAGCCAGAACTCTGTAGAAGGTACTTGGGATGCGGAGGTCTTGGTGGCCAGTGTCCGAGTTGATATATTAATAGGCACCCAGTTAACCCATTTGTCCTGAGTTTCTTTGAGACCTAACACTATGTTCCACTGGGTTTGATATAGGCTCTTGGTTTCTAGAATCAGACTCAACTGATCTGCAGGTTCTCTGCAGGTACTAACATTCCTAGAGAAAGGCATTTCCAAATGGGCTTGTACTAGCTGCCCACCCCATTCACTTGAGCGCCTCAAAGAATACATTTCCTGGTGAAAGAGGGCCTAACCAAGAACAAAACAAACAAGCCTACTGAGATGGCTCACTAGGGGAAAGCACCTCTGCAAGTTGAGTTCCAGACCCCCTGGTGGAAGGAAGAACCAACTCTAGAAAGCTACCCTCTGATCTCCATGTATATACTGTGCACACACACGCACATCATGCACACGCAATAAAAGTACAAATTAACAAAAAACTTTGAATTCCCTTTCTGCTTGTCAACAGTGAGGCTCCCATACCTGTAACAGGCACCTAGACCTATAACTCAGTGTGACTCAGCCAAGTCCGTACCTCTTCTACACCCACAAAGCAGAAACAAGAATCCACCTCACCCAGCCAATATGGCACAAGGCTGACTGGCTATGTCCTAGGCCATTACCTCTGGGAGCTCAGCCAATGCTTAGGGAGCCCTTGTTCTTAGCTTACCAGGTGGCAGGAAGTCCACATTCTCCTCACCCCCGACCCCACCCCACAGCTGCCTATTCGAACCACTGTGGGAGAGAGAAAGGTTACCTGGAGACAATCTGAATCTGATAATGAAATAAGGGCTAAAATCAGGCACTTCTGTTACTCCCAGAAATGTACCCTAAGAACACACAAAACACAGAGATTGGGCTGCCTGAGTATTATTGTGTGTTGTTCACAATGGGGGGGGGGGGACGATGTAAACATGGGCCTTGACAGATGACTCAGTAGTTAGGAGCACGCGCTACTCTTGCTGAGGACCTGAGTTCACTTCCCACATCAGGTAACTCAACTTCTGGGGATGTGACTCTCAAGCTCTATCTCTCTCTCCTTCTCTCCCTCTCTCCCTTTCTCTCCCTTTCCTTCCACCCTCAATCCTATGAATCTACTTTTTCTCTCCTCCTGCCTTAAAAAGAAAGAAAGGAAGAAGGCAAGAAAGGAGGCAGGCAGGTAGGAAGGCAGGCAGGCAGGAAGGCAGGCAAGCTAAAAGCAACCTAAATACTTCCTAAATGGATACTGACTTTGAAGGGTAATAACATCCAGACAATACACTTACAACAGTCTTAGCTCTATTATGCAATATAACCACTAACCACATTGTTATTCACTAATATATTTTTGTTGTTTTGGGAAGTTTTTTGTTTGTTTGTTTTTGGCTTTCAAGGCAGGGTTTCTCTGTGTAGCCTTGGCTATCCTAGAACTATCTCTGTAGACCAGGCTGGCCTCAAACTCACAGAGATCCACCTGCCTCTTCCTCCCAAGTGTGATAGGTTCTTTACATCTCATCTACTACTCACACTAACACTATTCTGAGGTAAACATCATCACATCACTTTATAAAAAATAAAATCAGATTCATAAACAGTTTAATCCAAGGCTACTTACATAGCTAAGTGTGTTCAGCTTGATTCACTCATTTTGCAGTTAACAAAACCTACTTAAGCTGGACGTGCTGCTACAACAGGCAACATGTTTGCTAAGCTTCCCTCCAGCATTTATTCTGAAGGCTTGCAGAAGATGCAAAGACAGTACAAGCTGCCCAGCTATTTTCAATATTAACTAATGCTCCTTTGCTTTTTAAATGTACACAATGGTGAAATCATCTGTCCATCATCAAACAATCTCCAAGGCATCTCTGATGACTTCTGACTACTCTGCTCTCCCACGGTAACAGGGAGGGTAAAGCAAGGGAAATATGAGAAAATGTCCACCTTAGTCAGGGTTACTAATACTATGATGAGACACCATGATCAAAAGCAACTTGGGAAGGAAAAGGTTTATTTCACTCCGTTCCATATAACAGCTCATCATCAAAAGCAATAAAGTAAGAGCAGGAACTCAAGCAGCATAGGAACCAGGAGACAGGAGCTGATACACAGGCCATGGAGGGGTGCTGCTTACTGGCTTGCCCCCATGGCTTGCTCAGCCTGATTGCTTTTAGAACCCAGAATCACAAACTCACAATGTGTTGGGAATCAATCACTAATTAAGAAATGCCCAACAGGTGAATCTTACAGAGGCATTTTTTCAATTGAGGGTCCCTCCTTTCAGATAACCCTCCCTTGTGTGAGGTTGACATAAAACTAGCTAGCACACCCACCATGAACTCAAAGCTCTTTATCCTGGCTAAAAGTCAAAAGCCATTGCTGATACAGCCTGCAGCCATGGAAAAATATACAGATTGTGTGCTCGTGCATACTCACGTTTGTGAGAGTGCATGTTTGTGTGTGTGAGCGCTCGCACATGTATGAGCATACACACAAGACAATATGACAAAAAATAAATAATTAAAACTACACTATTAGCCATGTCAAACATTTTACACATTTACCCAGTGACACATAAAGTGGCTACCACTGTTACTTCAATCCTACAAAGAAGCAAACACAGATACAAAGAAGTCAAGCTTCTTGAAATTCCCAGTTAGAAAATGTATCCCATCCCCTTTCCTGTGTAGCAGAACACAGAGCTCCCTTCCTCAGTGTGGCTTCGAACTTGTGGATTCTTAGATTCCAGGAAGCTATCTAGAGCAACAAAAGTCACCATCAAGGTATCAGATGTGAACAATCTATAGCTCAGGAAAACTGTTTCTTTACACAGCAGTTCTCAGCCCTGAGCAGTCTTTGCCTTAACAGGATGAACTATTCTCTGGGTAGGGCTCCAGGGAAATGAGGAGACTTTTGAGGACATGCACACTGCTGGGGACACCACCTCTCTACCTGAGGCCCTCCCCTCCCCTCAGCCTCCCTCAGTAACATGGGCAGTATGATGATGCTGGCCCCTCACAGGAGCTTGAACACAGGCCTGCAGGATTAACTCTAGCCCTGAGGACCTTCATGTCACTGATGCCACCGCAGGATGGAGTTAGCATAAAACGGGAATAGTGTATTTCTAGCACTGCGAAGTGCAATCTATTTCCTTCCTTGGGGATGCTGCTGAAAGCTGAGCATGGCAGGTAGGACATGCCTATAATCAGGAGGCTGAAACAAGAGGGTCAGGAGTTCAAGGCCAGCTGAACCACATAGCATATTTCAGTCTGCTGACAAATAACACAGCTCTCATATTAATGCTGTAAGTGAAAGTTGACTTTGAAGTCATGGCGCACAGATTTTGATTAGCCCAAATTACATATTCCAACTAGGTAATAATTTCATTAAGTTTTTACTGTAACAAAACAAAGTCATAAATAAAGATAACAAAGTTATAAATAAATACATTGGTGTGCACACCAGGAAGGCTGGTTGTATCCAAAAGGGAAAGCTCTGCTATAGGCCTCAGACATTATCCGATGACATTAACTCTTGGTTGGTAGAAGCTTGTGATCTGTTAATATATCCCAAAAGGTTTCACATGGTAAGTCACAAGGATGTTGGGTCAGATATAACAGAGATGAGCAATAAATGCTGATTAAGGAGGCTAAAGACAAACTGTAGGCTCTGGGCCTGAAACATTCCAACCTCTCCATAATCACTAATGTTATAAACAGTGCAATCAAGTCAGTGTAAGGCATAGCTTCTCTTCAGGAATTTGAACCCAGAGTCTAATCTCATGAAGACATGAGTGGGTGGGGGAGAGGGAATGAATATGAATAAAAGGATGCACATACCACACTCCTCTCCTCTAGAGATCATCTGAATATAGTAGAAATGCATATACTCTAAAGAATTATAAATACAAGAGCCCTCTGGAATTAGGACACTCATAGACTATGACCTAAACACAACGAAGAAAGGTAAATGCTGACCAAAACCCAGAAATGGATACAGGGAATGGAGGGGCTAGGGGCATCCTAGAAAGCAAAAATCACATGGAGAAGAGAGGGGAATCAAAAGCAGTCCCTGTTCCTGATCACCAGCTCTGAAGAGGTTACTGGATCCTCAGAAACCCCTCCCAAATCTCCTCCAGCTTGGCAACTTCAAAACTTGCTCGGCAAACAGCACAATAAATGGCACAATGTGTGAAGCTGCTTAAAGTGCCACTGCTTTTTGAGGAGGGAAGCAAGGGCCTGCCAGGGAGCCACAGAGAACAGCCAAGCAGCAAATCGCAGAGTGTGTTCACATTGGGAACATCTGGCAGGCATCCTTCAAACAGTGGCTGTGGTGACTCATCATAATGAGGCCACAGAAGAGCAAGGAAAAACCACAAGCAGGGAAGGGTTGGCATTTTCATTTCAAAACAAGAGGAGCTCAGGTCAAGGATGTATCTATCTATCAAGGATCATATCCTCAACTGACGGATACCCAGGATCTGTTCTTTTGAGTTTTCTCAGAAAATATTCCCAGATACTGGAACTAAGAATTCTGGTTCGTCCTCCAACAGTCTGTAACAAATATGGGCAAGTCTCCAGAGTTACCTATAAAACATGGACACTCTCTTCTCTGAGTCTCTGCAAAAATGTGGCAAACACATCACCACTACCCTACTTAATGCAGAGGCTGTATCCTATTTTCTTTCTTTCCTCAAAGTGGGTAACGTAGACTGTCATGTCAGCAGATGAGTGAAGGCTCACTAGTACAAACCCGGAGTTCCCAGCTCTAGCTATAGTAGCTAACAGGAGTTTCATGATCCATTTATAACAGTAACTTAATCCTAGGCATAGGTTACACTGCTCGCCCCATCCTCCATCTGACATGGGGGTGAACTCTGTCCCCTCTGGCAATGAAAATGAGAAGATGCACCTGACAGCCTTCATCCTGCCCGTCCCCACCACACACGCACAAAATGAACTGGTGTCCAGTCTCCTGTTCCCCATGACCAAACCTAAACAACAGCCTGGGAGACTGCTAAAAAGACTTATCATAGATCATTTCTGACCTTTTCCTTTCTCTGCCTATCAGAGGATTAAAAACCAGGAAGACAGGCTGTAACCATTCTAAGTCAAGTCCCCCACAGATTGTCTTTCCCTCCAACTCAGCTGAGTGGTAGTCAGACTATCCAGCATTTCCAGATCTGACAATACCTGAGCTATCTTTGAGGCTGAGGTTAGGGAGCTGGGGATAGAGTAAAAGTGATGTTTAAATAAACCTGGCAGGACCCTGAGGGACAACCTAAACACAGTCCATGTGTCTGGATATTAGAACATCTGTCCCAGAAACAGTGACCCAAGGACACCTCTCCATTTCTCCAAGCCCCTACCAAGCCTGGTCTTTACAAGTATCTAAAGAGATCAACAAGCAAGAGGCTGATGAGAGACATCTTCAGCTCCCTTCTTTCCATCCTGGACATGACAAGATTCAAGCACATAGAGGACATAATGAGAGAGAAAGCAGCAACCTTCCTCTTCCAAGGCAAGAACACCCATTTTTAACAGTAGGCTCAATCAGTTTCTATCTTAACAACACATTTCCAAAAAAATTACAGGAGCATATGTACTATGCTAGATATTTAAAATAAAACAAAAAAATAGGGGCTGGAAGGTGTCTCACAAGATAGTGCTTGCTCTGCAAACATAAGAACATAACTTTGAATCCCCAGAAACCATGTAAAAAATAAAACAAAAACAGACATGGCTGTGTATGTAAGTACAACACTAGGAGACAGAGACAGGCAGAGCTAACACACTCACAGCCAGCTAGACCAGCCTAACTGAAAGGGTTCTTTCTGTCAAAGGACCCTATCTGAAAGGACTAAGACCGAGAGCAATACAGGAGGATACCCATGTCTTTCTCTGGCTTCTCCATGAGCGTAAACATAAATACTTACATTTTTTTATGTAGGTTCATATTTCCATCCAGTCAAATGAGGTACCTCACGTCACTGTCAAGACCCCCAAGACTTCTCAAAAGTATAACTACATAAGGAACGTAACAAAAAGGCTGGGAACATCACAGCTTGGAGACTAGACTGGGAGTAAGAGGCAGCTCTGTGGTCTTTGAAAAGGAGAAAGTCAAGTATGGTGTTACACTTGTAATCCCAGCACTTGGGAGGGAGTCAAGTTCAAGGTCAGCCTGAACTATACCGACGGTGGTTCTGGGACAGCCTGGGTTACAGGGTCTCAAAATAAGTACTTGAATGAATGAGTAAATGAGTGAGTGGAGAAATGCCCATAGAACCATAAAGATATTAGGTTGCTTAATCACTTAACACATGTGAATGCTCCATCTCCTATTTAAATGAAGAGGTAGAGGAAGAGGTAGATAGCTAGTTTCTTAGAAAATGCTACTCTACAGGGCGTTGGTGGCACATGCCTTTAATCTCAGCACTCAGGAGGCAGAGGCAGGCAGATTTCTGAGTTCGAGGCCAGCCTGGTCTACAAAGTGAGTTCCAGGACAGCCAGAGCTATACAGAGAAACCCTGTCTCAAAAAAACAACAACAAAAAAAAATTCTTAATGTGACAAAGCTAAATTGTATGAAATTGCTGATGCTTGACATTTTATAAAGGAAATGCAAGTTTCACAAGGTAAAACCCAATTGGCATGAACAACCATGTAGAGCAGCACATTCTAAATTGGAACCCTAGATAGGCTCATATCATCCATACTGGGAGTCAGTCTGGGGCTGACACTCCCATCCCAGGCTGGACTCGGGGCCTTATGAAGCCTGAGTAACCTTTGCTATTTTGGGGAGCTGATCAAATGCAATGCTGGTTCCTGGCCACCACCTGTCACTCTGACACCACCGAGCCTACATCCCACAAGAGGCTCACAGGCATCCAAAGGACAAACCATACTAAGGGGAAACACCACAGGAACCTCCCAGTGGCATCTCTGGATTCTAGGAAAATCCCTTCTACAAATCGCATCGCAGTCTACCATCTGAATTTCAGCCATTATTGCGTTTATGCCTGTAGCCTTTCAGAAACTAGTTCCAAAGGATGATTCAGTCACCACCTTGAGTGTCTTACGTTGTGTTGTTGTTGTTTTTAAATAAGCCTAATACCCTTAAAACTTCAGAGATTTCTGCTTATGTTCAAGCTTAATTCTAGAACAGACTTTCTCTCTATACCTTAGCAACTTTCTGCCAACCTACAATTATTATCACAAAGGTGTTTTTAATCTTTTATTTGCCCTTGTGTATGATGTGCTCCTGTATGCACACTTGTGTGTGAATGTGGGTACACATGTATCATGGTGCAGGTGCAGAAGCCAGAGGTAACCTCGGATGTCAACCTTCACTTTCCACCTTGTTTCAGACAGGCTTGCTTTAGAGTTTATGGTTTAACTCTTCTTGGTCTTAGGGTTTAAGGTTTATTCCCTACCTATTTACATATACCAAGGTTCCAGGGGTATTCCTGCGTCCACAGCCCAGCTCCCCACAGGCGCTGTGAGATGACAGATATGCAGACTCCCATGACACCATTATGTGGACTCAGGCCCTCAAATGTGCAGCAAGCACTTTATCCAGAGCCATCGGCCCAGCCCAAAACAAAGTTTCCTTTGTGATTCTCTCATCCTGAGCCTGGATTACTACTGCACTTCTTGAACATGTCACCCTTCGTCACTTAATGCCAGTGATTAATTCTACAATAAAAGATTCTCCCAATTAACTCCAACTCTGATTTTAAAAAGATAAAATGTGTGTTACAGGCATCAGTAGAATATCATTAGAGCAGTAACTAAATCCCAAATCACTCATGGAACAATCCCCCTCTCCAAGCAAAAAAAAAAAAAAGCAGTATCCTGAAAAATGCTCTTCGTTATATTTTTTTCAGTATTGGGTTCGATTCTTCAGGTTGAAACGAACTGACCTAGCCACAATTCACTGGAAGCCTGGTAGTCTCTCGATGAGATGGTCCATCTGCAGGTCACTTCAGTATACACTAAATTATTTTCCTTGATAAAAAACACGAAGTACAATTTTGTGTACATAGATTTGTTTTAAGTCAGTTTCATTACATATCCCAACTCACAGTCCTCCTGCATCAGCCTCCTGAGTTTGGGATTACAGGCACATGCTACTACGCCCAGCCTACACAATATATTAAACAACTGCTGTTTCACAGCCGAGAAGTCATCAGTTCTTCTACATTCAATTAGATATATGAAAATACAAGACATTACTTTTTTTTTTTTTTTTGGTATTTCGAGACGGGGTTTCTCTGTGTAGCCCTGGTTGTCCTGGAACTCTGGCATCGAACTCAGAAATCCGCCTGCCTCTGCCTCTCGAGTGCTGGGATTAAAGGCGGGTGCCACCACACCCGGCGACATTACTTTTTTTCAAGTCAAGAACAACTTTAGTGGACTCTGAGATACATACTTGATTATCTTTAATCGATTATGAATAAAGCTAATTGGTTTGGATTTGCTGGGGCTGTTCCTACTTGATCTTACTCTTCCTGTTCCTCTGACACTAGAGCTATGCATCTCCTTGGTTTCCCATTTCCAGAACCACCTATAAAGCTCAAAACCACTACCAGTGGAAAAAAAACTAACACAAGACTGTAAGTTGTAAGTTGTAAGTTTTTCAACTAAATGTTGAGTTCATTGCCAAAAAATAAATTTAAATGTGTTGTACAACCTGGGAAGCAAATGTTCCCTGAAATCTCTCTTCTCAGGATTGCATGTCCACATAGGATGTGACACGGGTAGGGGGGAGATAACAGTATCCATCTTAGGATAGGCTTCCTAGAATCCCCAGAACAGAACTGTAAGCCTCTACACACACAATCTGTTTTTAACGTTTTATTATCCGTGAGTTTCCCATCACGCTCCCCAGTCCCACTCGTTTCTCTGTCCCCTTGTATCCACCCTGTGCCCTTGCAGACTCGCACCAAAAATAAAATGCACAAAAGCACCCACACAAATAACAACAGCTTAGAAAACACCTCCCTCATTGTGGAAGCTGCAGTATCTCACAGTGTGTCCCACAGTATATCCCTCTGTCCACACATCTTCATTTGTACACATTCATTAGTATGAGTCATGAGTCTGGCTTGAGATCTTTGGCTTCTGTGACACTATCTCAACATTGGATCCTTCCCAGGACTCCTCCTGGTTATCCTGCTGCTGCCCCGTGTGATGGAGACCCTGCAGCTTTGGAATGGCAGGACTGGCCCTTTCACGCATCTCAACCATTTGCAGATGATAGAGATTTGGGGACGGGCCAATTCACATCTGTAGATCTGGGTCTGGATGGTGGCTAAGCAGGTAGCCACACCAGGGCGAGCTTTCCAGCACTGCTCCGGCTAAGTCATTCAGTGCCACCATCCACAGGAGGCAGAGTCATCTCTCCTGTCCATATGCCCTTAAGGCCAGCTCACCCACACCACGCCTCCATAGCCAGCTCCATCGTGCTGCCCAGTCAAGGTGTGGGGGGCCCATTATCCCAAGCTCTCCTGCTCTCACACCCTCTAGGCTAGCCCACCCATGCCATCAGAGCCAGCTCCACTGTGTTGCCCAGGCAACGCAATGTGCAGTACTTGCTCTCCTGAGTGCTATAGCTAGTGAGAGGGCAGGGCTAGGTCTTCCACTCTCATGACTCCAGGGACAGATCTCCTGGCTACTGCAGGTGACAAGAGGGAAAGGGCATCATCCTTGCACCCATGCCACCTCATGGCAGACAGTTGCATGGTGGAGCCAGCTCTCCCACACTCTCACCCTGGGGGGGGGGGGGCTCACCTATCCCAGCCTCCACCAGAGTTAGATTGTGCTACCCAGAAGAGGTGCAGGGTCCACATTCCTGAGTGCTGTAACCAGCAAAGGACAGGGTCAGCTCACCTGCTCTCTAGACCCCTGGGCCAGATCTCCTGATTGCCACAGGTGGTGGTAGGGGGACATCACCTGTGCACCCACACCCTCATCCTCAGGCTGGATCGCCTGTGCCCCCCTGGCCAGGGCCAGCACTACTGTGCTGCCAAGGAGGGTTGCAAGGCCCTCTCTCCTGAGTGCTGCAGTGGTGAGGGCCTCAGGGTTGCAGGTCTAGGTCTTCCAAGCTCATGACCCTATAGGCGGCTTTCCTGACTGACTGAGGTGGGGGAGTGGGGGGGGGAGCAATCATCTCTGCACCAATGTCAGCCCATGGCAGATGAGTGGAGGGGTCAGCACTTATACAGACATACCACCACCACCACCACCACCACTACCACCAGGGCCAGCTTCACTGTGCTTTTGGGTGAGGCACAAAGCCCTTCTTCTGAGTGCTGCAGCCAGTGAGAGGTAGGGCAGGCTCTCCAATATGCTGCATCCAGAGATGGGCAGGGCAAGTTATGAACAGCCCCTGAACATCCATGTGATTCCTAAAGCTGCCCCAACCAGGGACATCCCCATGTTCTCTAGTGCTATTATGAGCCATGGACATTGACACTGACCCCTGCTGCTATGTAGCCATGACCCTGACATGGCCCTCAGCAGCAGCTTAGGCTAGGACTTCACCATGGCCCCAGGTGGCAGGACTGGTGGCTCACATCAGGCTCCTCCTCTCTACCCTCGAGTCTCCAGTTCCATCTCTTTTCCTAATGCTCAACTTCTCCTTCTCTCCTACCTGACCACCACATACTCATACACTGTGCTGGCACCCACTGTAGGCTGGCCACATGGCTGGGGGCCCCCTGAATGACATCCTCCATCTGTGCTGCATGTCAAGGCAGCAAGTAGTTACCTATGGCCCTCCTGTTCTACTGTGGGCAGGTCCGTGGGTGGGTCAGCAGTCTGTAGGTCTGTTTTCCTCCTACTGCATTGTGCTGCCTGGATTGGATTGGATGAGTCCTAGGCATAAAACAGCTTTGGCCACCAACGTAGGCATCAAGCTAGGATGAACAAAGGACTGCCTTCTGCTCTGCCCTGACTGATGTAAGAGTACCACCACCACTATGGTGTCCTTTTGCCCATTACCAGGGAATACATTCTTAACGTTATAATTAACTTAGTGTTAGATAGATTGTACAGCTAGAAATCTACCTGCCATCCTTCTTCTAGAAATTCTTGAGGCACAGCTGGGAAGTGCAACTCGAGGCAAGGAGAAAAGCATCCACCCGTACGGCCAGGTTTCCTGCAGAGACTTACATCACCAGTTTGATGCTAGCAGATAGTACGGTTTTTGCATACGAAAAGACGTAAGTTTTCATGTCAGACAAAAATTACTCATTTATGAAATAAACAAGGTAAACTTAATTTATCCAAACATTGATTCCCTTTTCTTTAAATGGAGATATCAATGCACAGAGGTTCACAGATTAAACCAAGACTAACAGGATCTGGGCTCAAAGGAGATGTTGTTATTTACAAGGTCATGGTCATAAATATAATTCCTATAAAAGGCTTTAAATGAATCCACAGAAACCACAGGGTTCTAAGTTGTACTGTAAATCCACCTAGCACTATAGCTTTGACGTATATCTGTCACAAATCAATAAAAGCTGAGTCTAGAGAAAGAATGAGGCCATGTTCCCCCAAACAAGGTGACTCAATAACACTCCTTTAAAAACAGGCTGGCATGCAATACACAATTTGGAGCACACAGATAATACATATTCAAGGCAAGGCTTCAGAGACTACACAAACAGTCACAAGCGTCTCATGTCACCATCAGTACTTCTCTCTGGGGCTACACAGCAAGCCTGAGAGTCCTCGGGAACTGGTCCCACACACGGACATACTACCAGCCCTGAGAAAACATGGAATTAACAGAAAAACTATAGAAAGCCCAAGAATTCTAGGCTACAGCTCTTCATGGTGGAATAAATATCCTACATGTATGTGTGTGGATGCATGTATGTATGTTGTCAGCCACACATGCACTTGCATATGTGAGCAGGTATGCAGGAACATATGCATGTGAATGGAGAACTCATCCAGTTCTGAGAGAATTTCTATTACATAAGAAGGTTTTCAATCTCAGCGTCATGAAAAGTAAAGTGCAGTGTGGAGGTATTTGCCGCTTCCTGCTCAGCACTCACGGGTGGTCTTCTTGTTGTGGCGATGCTGTGTCCCCATGAGCACAGAGCTCAGCATCACCATGTTCATAACTGAACCTGACGGATAAAACATGAGCAGAAAGGAAAAGTGAGTGCACTTTGGAACTTTCTCAGAGTTTTTAAAATATGGTTACTATAAGAACAAATTCTCAACATCCAGAAAACTTAAGTTTTCCTAAAATAATTCATCCCTAAGGGCTTAAGGGAGCCAAGAATTTACTAAAACTTTATCTACATCTGAAAAAAAAAAATGTATCTCATATGTCCAGGGAAGCACTTTAGACAGGCAATGCCACAGCACCCTTAGAAACCCTTTCCTCTCACACACACTAAATGATCAGAAATGAAAAGTTAAAATGGCGATGTTTCATCTTGACCAACCAAATATTTTAGGAATCTGTGAACACAGTGAATATTTTCAAAGCTTTCCTTACCTCAATTTTTCGGCCTGGAGCTCCCTAGTTGGAACAGGCTGGCCTCAAACTCAGAGATCCACCTGCCTTGGCCTCCCAAACACTGGGATTAAAGGCATTTGCCATTACCAGGCTGGCCCTGAACTTCCTATACAGCACATAATACTAGAACTATTGATCTTCCTGCTTTATCTCTTAAATTCTAGGATTCTAAGAATGAGCCACTATGCCCATGAAGTCTTCGTGTGCGCTAAGCAAGCTTTCCATCCCTAGTCCTGGAAAAGCAATTACTTCTGAGTGGTAAAACCTAAGAACTCTTAAGAAAGTTGGCATGGCTCCTAATCCTACTGTACAAGGAAACGCTGCTCTTAGACATAACTTCCAAGAGCTAGGCAAGGAAGAAAGCAATGGTTCTGTACATTTCTGCCTCTAGAGATCCTCTGGAATCTAACAAGAGCCCAGCTCGGCATTTAGGAAAGTGATCATGGATCAAAGTACTTCAGGAGGGGCATAAACCTGCTGAAGAGCCCTTCTGTGAAACTCTGGGTAAGAGATAAAGAAGGCATTTGTTGCCAAACCCTGAGTTTTAACAGAGCTGTTGTCTGGGGGTTACCACCCAAATTTACCCATTAGTAGTAGTGTGCTACACTGAGAAAGAATTATAGTCACACTAAAACAAAACAAAACAGATGTTGGAGAGACGGTTCAGTGGTTAAGAACGCTGGCTGCTCTCGCAGAGAGAGGAAGGACCTGGATTAAGCTCTCAGCACCTACATGGTAGCACGGTAGCACCATAGCTCACAAGCGTTCTTAACTCTAGATCCAGAGGATCCAATACCCTTTCTACCTTCATGGACACCAGGTACAGGCAAAACATTCATACACATAAGGTAAGTCTAAAGAAAGCACACACACACACACACACACACACACACACACACACATACACACGCACGCACACACACACACGCACAAGCACACACACAAACAACAAGCTACAGGAGGAAGCATTAAAGGGAGATTTACTACTCACAAAAGAAGACACACTGGAGCTGAGCAGGTGACCACACAGGGATCCTCTTGTCCCCTGGAAGGCCTTTACTGCCTGCCTGTCAACAGGCTGGGTAGTACATGCTATCTCATTTACCATTTCAATTAGACCCAGCAAGTATAACCAGCCCCACTTCTACAAATAAGCAAGTGGGGGCTGGCAAGATATTATAGTAACTTGTCCCAAGTCCTGTAGCTATGACTGAAACTCTCACTCTCAACTGCTGAAACTTTCTGGAGTAAATACTAAAGACTCAATAAAAATTAAAAGATTCTAAGTCAGCCAGGCATGTGTAGCCTCACTTCCTTCCAGTGTTTCTGCTTGTGGTTTTCTTGTTTTCTAGTCTTTGACAATTCAAACTTAATAAATAAAGTAAATGTTCTGTTTTCTGTATTTTCCTCCTTCAGAATACCAAAAACATTAATTAGAGGAAATGTTGGTGGGGGTATGGAGGGGTGCACATACACACACACACATATCAGACACTGCTTTAAACACAAGGAATCACAACAAATCTAGAAAGTGGATTCTCCTGTTTCCCCCCATTTTGCAGATGAGTAAACTAAGATAAGTCAAAGCTATTTCCCACCTCACAAGTCTCTCCACTTGATACTGTTTGTCAGAAACACAAGATCAAACTTCTTGCAGAGCCATGAGTGATTCAGAACCACACAGTCTTCACTTTGTCTTCCAAATGCTATTCCCCAACTGACTGCCAAAGAGTGGGAAATGGAAAAAGACTGAAAATCCCTGAGTTCGGGTTTGCACAACAAATTACAGTAGAGAGAGCACAGGGAAGGGAGAAGTGTAGATGGGTGGCTGGGATGTGGTTCAGGGGTACACATGCTCACAGGAGGCTACAGGTCCACTCCCAGTATAATCAGTCAATAGAAATAAATAAAGCAAACTAAGAACCAACGACTGAGGGGCAGATAGAAAGGAGCGCCTCAAGCTGCCTTTTAACCTTAATAGATTAGTGTGTGCTAATTAAAAAGATGGTTCCATATCCAGACAGATTTGAAAATGGCTGAGTCAATGAACTTCTTCTCTACAGGACCTCTCAGGCTGTGAACACATCCATACTCATTCCAGATAGTAAGAGGATAAACGGAACCACCTCACAGCAATCGCCACTCATGCGACTCCGAAACACTTTACTCAAAAAACATCTTGAGAGTAAACAGACTCATGAACTGACAGTATGATTAGGAACTACAAGTAAAAATCTGGTGACCAGTATCCATGGCAGGACAAGGCAAAACACACCAAAGGAACATCAGTGTGTATTTAAGATAAAGGATAGTTTCCAAGGGAAAAGATGATCACAGTTTTGGGCTTATTTAAATTATGATTATCTATAAGACTGTCAATTCACAGGACAGTTGAAAATAGGTCTCATATATTTGTACTCATGTTCATAGAAACATCATTCACAACAGCTTTAGGGTGGAAGCAACCCAAATGTCCGTCTACAGACAAGCAGATGAACAATAACAAAACAGGTACATACGCACAACAGGCTATTACTCATTCTTGAAAATGAAGGAAATTCTCCTATATGAAAATATTGTTTGAGAACATATTTCACATTTAAATGAAATAGACCACTTATAGAACTGCTAATATGTACTCCTGGTTTTATTTATATGAGGTGCAGAAAGGACCTAATGGAATTCTGGGGCTGGAGGAGAAAAATGTGCAGTTACTATTTAGTTAGCAGAGACCGAGTTTCCATTTCCAAGATAAAAGTTTTGAAGACCTACACAACAAACACTTTTCAAAGGTTAGCACACCAATTTTTATGTTATATTTTACCAGGGTTTCTTTAAAAAAAATTTTTTTAAGTACCAGGTCAAGATATGGTACACATTAATAGAGTTTGCCTGACTAGAAACCTCTTGTGTCAGTTATTCTATTAACAAAATGATTATAGAGTTGCTGGTGAGATGGCTCAGTGGGTAAGAGCACCCAACTGCTCTTCCAAAGGTCTGGAGTTCAAATCCCAGCAACCACATGGTGGCTCACAACCATCCGTAACAACTGACGCCCTCTTCTGGAGTGTCTGAGGACAGTTACAGTGTACTTACATATAATAAATAAATAAATCTTTAAAAAACAATGATTATAGAGTCTTGTCTGACTCCAACATATGACTCAGGTCCAATCAACCACTGTCCACCTACAGCACCCAGGGAGACCTTATCAAGACTCCTCGGGCACTTCTGACCACTGAGGACCAGAAACTCATCATTCTGGGGCAGTTCTTTACCAGGACATTTTGAAGAAAAATCTCACTGTGGCAGAAAATAAGGGAAAGGGGAAAGAAAGATGTCACCAAGATCCCCAAGAAGAAGGCCCTCACACCTGGAGGCCACAGGTCTTGCCCGTCCCTTTAAGAGGCTCCAGCTTCAAAATAAACACCAAAGGAGAGCAAAAAAGCAAGCTGGGCATCAAACTTCTGGAAAATCAGTTTCTTCTGAGAAACGGGTCCTTATACAAGAATTTTCTCACCATAGCACCGTTTATAATCTTACCTGCCAAACAGTAATACACAATTCCATAATTTAGGGAGCAAAATTTCAAATTTAACATAATCTTTCTTTCCATTAGGCAAAAACACCATTATATTAGCTTAGAATACTGCTTTGTTGCTAAAGGGGAAAAAAAAAACTTCATCTGCATCAACGCATATCTAAATGCATACTTTACAGTTAAGAAATGTGTCATGAATAAAACATTTAAATAGAGACGACTAGAAATACCGATTTTTGCAAGTTACAGGAAATGTTCTGACAATGAAGTCACAGAACAGCAGCAGGACACATTCAGTAATGTGGCTGGGCTCACTGGCTGTGACAGGGCAGAGATCTCTGGAAACTCTCCTGCTATAAATTAATGTCAAACCACTTTCATATCTAGAATCTGAAAGGCTCAAAACATCAAGCCACACAAAGTGCCTGAGGCAAAATACTCCAAGTGAACTGCACACCCTAGAGAGGGTGGCTATAAACTTGTTATCACAAGTCTTTACAAAGATAAGTTAGCTTCCATTTCACTGAAACAGACCTGAGCAATCAAATAACACCAAAACTAGGAATGCTCCTGATATTGCACCCATGGCTAGTGAGAGAACCTACTACAGCCGCTTTCCTAAACCAGTATAAATTCCTAACTGCAATTTAAGTTCTCATCCTTAGACCCCCAGGAAGCTCTCACACCCATCAAAGGAGCTTCTCCTTACTGCAGATAGGGACCATTAAAGAAAGCCACAATTAGTCAAAATGCAGAGAACAAATGGCCATGGGGTTCCCAGCTCCAGTGGATACATCCACTATATAGGAGGCACATCGAAGGCTCAGGGAACATCTTGGAAGAGGGAGTGGGATGATTGTAAGAACCAGAGAACAAGCAAGTATGTGTGTGACTGTGTCTTCTAGATATGACAGGAAAGCTATACCCATAAAATCTCTACAAGATGGGATGGCTAAACAAGGCCCAAACAATGACAATGCCAGCTGCCATGCCAACATAAATGAGGGAAATCTC
The DNA here is from genome assembly GCF_900095145.1 of Mus pahari. Taxonomy (NCBI): domain Eukaryota; kingdom Metazoa; phylum Chordata; class Mammalia; order Rodentia; family Muridae; genus Mus; species Mus pahari. The sequence goes on from NC_034595.1 coordinate 52,230,685, forward strand.
ACAGAGACCCATCTCTAAATGAAGAACTACAGGCAATCAAGAAAAGCTGAGAGAGGGAGAATCAGTCTTTCCTCAGGAATGAACATCCTAATTGGCTTTCCAATACCAAGTGGTCAGCCCTAAAAACATACAGGCAACTCTAAATGGATTCAGTAGGTTACACACACACACACACACACATATGGATTCAGTAGGTTACACACACACACATATGGATTCAGTAGGTTATACACACACACACACACACACACACACATTATATATATATAAAGGTGCCATGAGTTTGAGGTCATGAGTTGATACAAATACACATCATGCGGGCAAAATACAGCCAAAGCATTCATACATATAATTTTTACAAAAAAAAAATATTGTGAAAGACATATATATAAGCAAAGCACTCACACATATACAGTAAAATATTTTTTATTAAAAATTATTTAAAACTGGGCAGATTTATGATGTTTTACTGAGGTTCTGTGTGTGTGTGTGTGTGTGTGTGTGTGAGAGAGAGAGAGAGAGAGAGAGAGAGAGAGAGAGAGAGAGAGAGAATGTTTGTGTGTGTGTGTACTGAGTCTACAGCCCAAACTGGCTTTGAAC
>NC_034595.1:52231729-52253177 GCF_900095145.1 Mus pahari
CAGGCAGATTTCTGAGTTTGAGGCCAGCCTGGTCTACAAAGTGAGTTCCAGGACAGCCAGGGCTACACAGAGAAACCCTGTCTCAAAAAACCAAAAAAAAAAACAAAAAAAACAAAAAAACAACTGCACATCATGGTCTCCTTGAAAATGTGTAGGGGTTTTGTTTTGTTTGGTTGTTGTTTGTTTTTTACTCAGTGAGCGTGGTGGCAAATGCCTTTAATCACAGCACTTGGGAGGCAGAGGCAGGCAGATTTCTGTTTAGTTCTTGGCCAGCCTGGTTTACAAAGTGAATTCCAGGACAGCCAGAGCTATGTAACAAGATCCTGTCTCAAAAACAAAAACAAGAAAAAAATGTTAAATGTACAGGTTCATAAACACAGAAACAAAGACTAAATGATGAATACTAAGACCTTAACAAAACTGTTTACCTGTGAATGGCAGAGTTTTTTAATTAGTTACTAAGTTTTCTTATATATTTTATTAGTAGTTTAATAATAATAGTATTTCTTATTATTATTGATACAGGGAGAGAGGATGTTCATTCATGCATGCTATACACACATGTAGGCATGTTCATGCACGCTATGCACACGTATAAGGTGTGGTCTCATCTTGCACTTTGAGTCCTAGAGGTGAACTCAGCTCATCAGTTTCTATCACTAGAAACAAGTATTTTCACATGTTAGGCCATCTCACTGGTTCACGGTTTAAGTTTTCTAAAAGGAAAATTTGCTATTCTTTACAGTTCAATGGTATGGCAAATCCCAGTGATTGCCTAGAAAGTGCCAACCATTGGCTTTTGTCTTGACATCTCTGAAAGGATATTAACAATGAGTACACACTATTATAATTAAACCCTAGCTACTTGTTAAACATGCACTGGTAACAGGAATGACCTAAAACTAATCCAAAATAACATTTTAAGAACAGTGTCATGTCAGTAGAGATCATATATACCTACATCAGTAAAGACTGACTAATATGCATCTTTCTTGTACAATATAGGAAGGTTACAATTATTTTAAATGCACAGCCTGTAACTTTTAAAAGTGAAGCAAAGGAAAGACTATCAGAAGGAAAGAGGAAACAGAGGCTGTGCCCAGGTCCACGTCTTAGTCAACACAATTCAGCCTCAGGGTTTCAGCCATAAATAACTTCACTGAACAGTCTGTTCAGGCTGCACCCCACCTTGAGAATTTGCTGACAACAAAATTCTCTGCAAGGACAGATTAGGGTAGATAAATTCTAACTCAAACATGGCCGGAAACAACAATGACCAAAGGTACAACTGAAGACAATTGAGCCACTGGAGGTTCCCCCCCAAAGACCTCAACAGCTTCAGCATTACACCACAGAGTGGTGTGTTGTCCCTAAACCAGGACACAACGGGAGAACATGGAGTTTGGGATCAGAAGTGTGAAATTGTTTCTTCTCCTAAACTCAAATTCCCTTAGTTCTAAAATGAAATGAAACCAAAGCACATATTAGCCAGGAGCTTTCAAACCTCAGAAGTGGGTGTTTGGGAGGAAAGGGGTGTGGTGTGCAAGCATATGTGCATACGTGTCTGTGGAACCCAAAGGTCAAGTTTGAAGTGCCGACTTTGGTGGTGGTGAGGCATATGTGTGTTCTGAGACAGGCTTGCCAGCTAAGTTAGGCTGTCTAGCCAGTGAGTCCCAGGGGTCCTCCTGTCTTCTTCCCAACACTGGACTGCAAAGCATCTACTAGCAGGCCAAGGTTTTACATGGGTGCTGAGGATGGGTCATGCTTCCAGAGCAAGCACTTTATCAAGTGGGCCACCTCCCCAGCACATCGCCCCTTCCTTATTGTTACTGTTCTTAATAAAACAGTTTCCTACACTGGGTAACTGTAGCTCGTATATGCTAGACAAGACCCAGAACAAAAAGACTTTTTTAAAGACTTTATTTTTATTTTATGAGTGTTTGCCTGAATGTATGTATGTACACTACCTGTGTGCATGGTGCCCACAGAGGCCAGAAGTGTCAGATCCCTTAGAACTGAAGCTACACACAGTTTTGAGTTTCCATGTAGATGCTGGGAACTGAATTGGGTCCTCTGCAAGAATAGCCAGTGCTCTTAAGCACTGAGTCTTCCCTCCAGCCCACAGGGCAAGGCTTCTTATAAAAGTTTTTCCATGTCTGACTCTTCTTACATAGAAAACTGCACAATCTGGTACATATAGGGATAAAAATCAGATACATAAATTAAACACTGACCAATAATTAGACATAAAGAATTTTTCTTCTTTTTGAGACAAGGTCTCACTGTGTAGTCCTGGCTACCCTGGAAGACAGTATGTAGACCAGAGTGGACTTGAATTCACAAAGATCTATTTGTTTCTGCCTCCCAAGTGCTGGGATTAAAGGCCACCATGCCAAAAAGAAATTTTAAAAATAACTCCTTAATACACATTTATCATTTACTAAAGACCAAAGCAAATTTTTGCTTGATCATTTTTCATCAATAATTAAGTCCTGGCTGAACATTTGATACTATAGGACACAGTATCTTCAATGTTTTTCAAAGTTGATCAATATTTTGATTTTTTTAAATCATCAGTGCTGAAACTGCCACTTCACATAAACACATAGTACAAAATAGCAGAAACAGCTTAAATATTAAATAATAGGTAATTGTATCTAAGCAAAATACATACCCCAAATAAAGATACTTAAAATGACTTTTATGAAGACTATATTGCTATAGAACTTTTAAAATGCTTTTTAAAAAGAGTATATATAGCCTGCAACAAAAATTACATAATATTCATTAGTGACTAAGCCTGGGATAGAAATTTTATTGTAATATGACTTATGTAAAAATTTTTTCATTTATTCTAACAACAATATCAATGTGAAAGTAAATGTCAACATTAAGGGAAATATTTTATTAAAGATCTAGTCATTATTAGAATGTTTAAAATAGTTTTAAAAAAAAGAAAAAAGAAAAACCATTTAATCACTCCTAGATGTAACTTGGGATTGGCTTTGGCCTCAGCACTACCCACCCACCCTGTCCTTCAGGCTGTGCACCCAGGACACCTCCCCCAAACCAAGAGCTCCATTGCTCCTCTTTTATAGGACACCATTGTTATTAATATCCAAATTAACAGACAAGGCCTAAAGAAACCTAAAATCTCTTACATCACCTCCAAGTCTTCTGCCCATAAACTATCTCTGCCTCAGTGCAAAAGAAATGACTCAGTAATTAAGAGAGTCTGCTGTTTTTCCAGAGGACCCACAACAGCCATCTGTAACTCCAGTTCCAAGGGTTCAACACCCTCATCTCAGTGCACAGCCCCCATATACATAAACACATAATTAAAAATTTTTTTTAGATATCATCCTTTTTTGAGCTACTTCAATAATCAAATCTAATAATTTTTTTAAAAAATAATTTAATATAATAATTTAATAAAAAATTTTAATTTAACAAATTCCATGTGTGTCTATCTTATGAGCTGCAAGTATCAATTAATGACATATCAAGCATGCTGTAACACACAGCTATAATCCCAGCACTTGGGATGCTAAGGCAGAGAATCAAGGCTAACCTGGGTCAAACAACAGCAACAACCTACTAAAGCCCTGGCCCACAAAAGCCCTGGCCAGTCACTTCCTTGACACGCTCTTTTTCCCCTCCACTATCAAAATAGAAAACGAGCCATTTCCTGAGGCACTCTAATGTCTTCCAATTCTTACATCATGTGTACTAGTAACTCTAAATGTACTTACTAAACAGTTCCTATGAACTCAGAACTGAATGTGCTTGGGTTGGCTGTCTTCATGATCTCTTAAAACCATGGGAGCTCTAGCTCTAACCTGGGGAAAGTAAACAAGATTTGCAGCCAAAAAGGAAGTCGTTCGACAGCCTTCCCTGCCTCTCGTGAATGTCGGAGGAGGCTTGCTAAATGTCCCTTTTTCACCCAGCAGAAGTCATACTTCCATCTGAGTCACAATTCTGCAGTAATCGCTCTCCTTTGGTGTTACCTGACTCCTCTTCCATTGGTTTTTGTTCTGCGCTATTTTTCCAGCTGAAAGATTCTGGAGCTGGTGAGATAGCTCAGGTGGTAAAGTACTTCCTGTACAAGAAAGAGAACCTAAGCTCATCTTCAGGGAGCATGGTGCTGCACGTGTGTAATGTCAGGGAGGTGAAGCCTGGCAGCCTAGCCAGTCAGTGAGACAGTCTCAAACTGAAGAGAAAAAAATCTAATGGCCCTTGAAGACACCTGAACAATAACTTCTAGCCTACATACATGCACATGCACGTACACACACACTCATGTACTGCTTAACTTAAAGACAGCACTGCTCTTTAGAAACATCCCTCCGTGGTTGTTAGAAAGGTGGAAAACATTTTGCCCCAACGCACATTGCTATATTCATGGTGAAGTTTCCAAGTCAACACACAAAAGACCAAGTTAGACCAAGTTAACATACAACATACTAGAGCTCTCTGCTCTGCCAAAACTGAAAAATGAGTTACAGCCAGAAAACCAGGAGTAACTTTGCCATCTCAAAGGCCAGTACAGCATAAGCTAGAAGGGTATGCAGAACTTCAAGGGAGGTAGTACCTCAAAAACTGACAGGCCTTTACATGTTCAAAACAAACAGAAATATAGACTTCAGTGTTCACATATAATGTAAAACACTTGACCTTCACATGAGCTGGTTTACATGCTGCTCCAGGGTCTGCTGGAGGGCCACAAAGTCAGAAGCCAGCAGTTCTAACACATACTGTGTGGCCCCTCGAGCTGAGGAAGACATTATTGTCTGTTGTCAGAAAGAGCTGGCATCAGTTTTGGTGTAAGGTGTCAACAAGACACCTCAGGGGTGGGTCAGGAGGTCCAGCATGAGGTGTCAACAAGACACCTCAGGAGGTGGGTCAGGAGGTCCAACATGATGCACATTTTTATCTTGGATGGGAACACAGAAGCTGCTTCTGCACCTCCCCACTCCCCTTCCTGTCAGCTTCCTCCAGATCTCTGCAAGGCCAGGCTTCTCATACTCACCTTCTAGGTCCTAGCCCAAATGTCACTTCCTCTGAGATGTGGCCCATTTTCCACCCCTGCACATTCTGTGTGTCCTCACTAATACACTGGACTCTGCTTTCCAACATGCCACACTGAAATTATTTACTGACAAGTTTAACATCTAAGTATGTTTGCTCCTTCAGGTCAGGGACTGAGCCTGCTCCCCCCCTCCCCAGGCCCTTGCTACAACTGCCTAAGCCTCTTGTCTCCAGTGACTTGAACAGAGGTGGAATAGCTCAACCAGTGTTGGGGAAAGAAAGAAGCAGAGAGGAAAAGAAATAAAGAAAACTGGCAAAACAGCACATCTACATGGCTTACAAAAACATATGAGCCTTGAGGAGAACCTCACTGGGGAGGGGAACAGTCAGAAGAGGGAAACATGTCTACCCTAAAGGAGAACAGACACAAGAGAAGAGTACTCACTACGCCACAGACACCAGACGACAGTGGACTGGGGGCATCTGCCAACAAGGAGCTTTTACATAAGAAGGGCAGAAAAAAAAGGTGTCCGTATGTGACCTTGACCGAAAGGTGGCTGGTGATCTCAAGGGACCAATCTGGAGTACGAAGATAGCAGTCTTTTTGCAAAGGGTTAAACCATGAGTGGGTGGAAGGAAATGAAAGATTTCAAGACATTTGGCAGCAAACTGAGGAAGTGAAGAAAGGAGCCCCCCCAACCCCCCAGAGCAGTAATAAGAAGGGGGGGATCTTACTCGTTTTTCAAGAGAGGATAACCAGTCTGAGTTTAGAATCTTCAACTTCCTTTGTTACCACTGTAGAAAATCCAAAGTAACATGGACCATAATGTCGCCTGATCAGGCACCCATCTAGCTCACAACCCAGCTTCTTTTTCCTCTCTGTATATTGTACAGGATATCCGTCCTACCCCAGAGTCTTTGCATATGCTGTTTCTTATAGCCAGAAGTCTTTATGTGTATGTACATGTCTGTCAGTGTGTATGGTGGCCAGAAGTTAACATCCAACGTCTTCCTCACTCAATTTCCACTTTGTGTTTACACACACACACACACACACACACACACACACACACACAATACATATAGAAGTCAGTGGACACCCTGCAGGAGTCAGTTCTCTCCTTCCACCATGTGGATTCTGGGTATCAAACTCAGGTTCTCAAGCAGCAAGCCCCTTTATACACTGAACCATCTTCACAGATAAAACCTTCCTTAAACTCTTAAGCATAGCCTCTTTCATCTTTCAGATCCCAGATCCCACTCCCTTCATCTAGCTTCATCTGTCTTAGAGTCAACTATACATCTCTTCTGACACTTAGCATAAAGATCACATATACTTGTGTAACTGCTTAATTGCTGAAACCTAAAGGATAGAGTCAGGCCGACCTGGTTTTCACATATCATGATCTATCTATATATAAACCTAAGAGCATTTCTATAGTGGCCAGCTAGTGCATCAGAAGTGGCCTATTTCCTAAAGCCACATCAAGAGGACTTACCATCTATGTTCAGGCCAGTGAACCTATGACCCCTCCCTTCTATGTCCACGCACCCTGAGTTGAAGGTCTCTGTAAACAAGCAGTTGTCAAGCTGTGCATTTTGAAGTACCATCAGACATCAGTTGAGTTTCCCAATGAGTTAACACAAACACAGTGGTCAGCAAGACAGTCAGAACTTTAGAGTGGCTCCTGCTGAACCAAATCAAGCAAAATAAAAATGTAGGCAATGTATATGCTACTTTCTTTAGACTAAGTTATACAAAAAGTTAATCCTAAAAATCCTTAAAAAATTCTAAGTGTGACAAAAAAAAATTATCTTTATAATGCAAATTGCATCTGCCTGCTTTCCTAGGTGGGGCCAAAAGTCATCTTTAAAAACAAGACTTTCCACAGGAAGATACATATTTAGCAGGCTCAGCTCTTGCGCTCACTTGCGCACTTGCTCTGTGTGTGTGTGTGTGTGTGTGTGTGTGTGTGTGTGTGTGATACCACCAGCACAAACACTAAAAGACATCATTTGACAAACAATTCTGCCTATGACTCTCTACCAGCAACCTTCCAACACAAAAGATTATTTTAAATTCTACTAATTAAAAAAATTGCTATAAATTATAACCCCTCCACGGTCAGAGAAAATTATATTAACAAACAAGCCCACAGATATAATCATGGTTAATTGGGGAACTGTCAGTTCTAACAGCCTTAAGCCCTTTACAATGTTATTAAAAACAAATGATAGTTGCATTCATTGCAAATTATTCTTATTTCTACTCTGTGTAGTCAGACCAGCCTCTGGTTATCCAACATACCTGAAAACGTTACATCTAAATTTACTCTCTCCAGGCAGTCTTTTCCAAGGTTCAGGTGGCCACTCTCTTGCCCGCTGCCCTCCAGACTTGGGGTTTTCTTTCTTAGTCTTAAATGGGAAGAAAGGATTCAGCTACATGTACTTTGCTATCAAAGCACATGGATAAGAGTAGGGCTGGAGACCTGGATCAGCAACTAAAAACACTGGGCTGCTCTTCAGAGGACCTGGGTTAGATTCTGGGTGCCAACAGAATGACTCACAACAGCAGGCAACAAGATCTGGCCTCTGCAGACTCCTGCAGGCACAGTGCACATAAACTCGTCCTTTTATCCTTTTCTTTCTCTCACAGAGAAGAGAGAAGGGGGCTGTTTTTGCTTGCTGGCTGGCTGGCTGGCTGGCTGGCTGTTTTTGAGACAGTCTCAGGCAGCCTGGGCCTGCTCAAACTTTCTGAAGCTGAGAATGACCTTGACCTCTTCCCTCCTGCCTCCATTTGCCAAGTGCTATGATTACAGGTGTACACTACTATGCCCGGCCTATCATTTTCTATGAATACTTAAATTCAATAAGCTTGTACAAGAACATCACTAAGAAGGAAATATACATATATCTATGTGCACATACACATAATTAGGAGACAAGACTGTGTATAATTTTCTGCTTTGGGTAAATCTTGCTTCAGGAACGTATGATAGATAACACAGAGCAGAAACTGTAAAAAGGAAAACAACAAATTAAAGTTCCTTTAAATTCCTATCATTCTTTAGGCAGCAAAGCTCCCTGGAGCATTATCTCCCTTATAAAATGTTTAATTCTGACACAACTCTAAAGACGTCATTTTATAAACAGGTCTCCTGTGTCTCTTGGCCAGCAGCACACCAATGGCTACAAACAGACTTAACAAAAGCTAAACAGCACCTTTACATCGGTCTTCTGAGACGCCCAGTATGCTCTTCCCATTTATATCTTGGACAACTCCTACAGAGGTTACATAAAAACAATTTTCTAATTTTTCATTAAAAAAAAAATAAAACCACTTATCTAGCATCTCAGTGGAAACTGCCTTGGTTAAGCACCAAAACTTTTTTTTAATTATTATTATGTGGTACCCACTCTTTCAAAAATACAATATATCAGGTACTCTTTGTTTGGTATCTTCTAGGGACATGCCACACCATTTTAAACATTATGAATATAGCTTGAGCTTTTTAAAAATTGACCAGAAGCATATATTCCAATCATTTTGAAAAGTTAAAAAAAAAATAAAACAATCAGAACAGTTTTATCTCAGTCTGTGCCTGACACCATTTCAAAATATTTAGTAGTCTTTCAATCCTCAGATAGTCATAGAAGTTGATATTGTCTCTATTCCACTCTGTGGATAAGCAACAGCCATAACTTGTTGGGTTGGAGAGATGGCTCACTAGTTAAGAGCACTTCCAGAAGACCAGAATCCAGTTCCCAGCACCCACAGCAGGTAGTTCAAACTCCCTGTAACTCCAGTTCCAGGAATTCCTCTTCTAGTCCTTTTGGGTACCTGTTCAGTGCCACACATTCACAGATATGCACATCCATATCAATAAAAATAAATCTTTACAGAAACAAAGGAAGAGCAAAGCTAAAATGCAATTAAAAGATCTATTTTCTACTGGAGTTTAATAAACCGCCTGTCAGTTTCCTTCAGCTTGGGGGTTCTAGGCACCAGGGTCTTCTACAACAGTTGTTCTCAACCCATTCCCTCAGTAAAGAAAGGATCCCTCTCTGGATTTTCATTCTAAGGAAACCTTTCTTTGAATCTGTCCTGGAGAAGTTCTGATGTCCCCTACTTACACAGCAGCCAGCCCTAAACAAGCAGCCTATTCCGCTGCAGCCCTGAACTCTCTCTCCTTCATCTCACTCATGTTCCACAACACAAGCCCTTCTGGATGCCTTCCATTACTAGTAAGCACCAGCTGCGACACTGTAGGGTCATAGTGACAACTGCAAATTGTGGCACTGTTCACCCTAGGTCCCCTCAAGAATCCCAGACTGCTTGCTCTGGTCCTGGTCTCACAGTGCCTTATCCTGCTACTCCTCCATCACCAAGACAAAAATCAGCCCTGGGCCTTTAGGGATGTGACTCCTTGTACATATTCCCTAACTATGTCTGTCTCTCAGGTTTTTATTCATTGTATTTAATCATTGATTGACTTAAAAACCAGTTAGATCATCAGAGGACTTGATAACTTTAAGCACAATTTCAAATGGGTCTTACTGTACTTTAGGGAAAGCTTGTATGGACTTCTTGCCACCTAGTTTGACTTAGGCATTTCTTGTTTCCTGGTAGAGTCAAGAACTGATCAATGATGGCGAAATAAAGCATTTTTGGTGCTGGGTGAAGGAAAGGGTGGCACGGCCCAAGGTAGAAGCTGATTCTGTACAGAATTCACAGTGCCTCACAGTTCTTCCATCTGCTCTTTTCACCCCAAAACCTCAAACGCTCTCATCTTCCCTACTCAACCACTGGCCAGAGGCCACGGTCCCTGACCTCTTCCTGTTCAGATGCAAGAGTCTCTGCTTACAAGCTCTCCTCACCTCTGGCTCTCTCCTAAGAAGGATAGGCTCTAATCAGTGCATGCAACCAGTGTCTCACCATCTTCTGTACATGCCCACCTCTGCTTCATGCCTTTGCTCATACTGTATATCTTCTCAGCATCCCATCCTACTTCAGAACAAGGGAACTGACACTCATCAAGGACCTACTCAACTAAAGCTTCTTCAGAAATACTGGATGTCAGGTACTGTAGTGTGTGCCCTGAAGAACAGCTATTTGGGAGGCTAAGACAAGAGTATTCCTTGAGCCCAGGAGCAAGAGCCCACTCCCATCTTTCTGTATGGGAAGTATACAGACTGTCATATACGTGGGGGTATGTGCATATGTGTATCATAGGTCAATCTCAGGTGTTCCTTAGGATACAGACTGTCATATATGTGGGGGTATGTGTATATGTATATCATAGGTCAATCTCAGGTGTTCCTTAGGATACAGACTGTCATATATGTAGGGGTATGTGTATATGTGCATCATAGGTCAATCTCAGGTGTTCCTTAGGAGCCACCCACCTTGCATTTTAGGACAGTATCTCAAAAACAAACCAAAAGCAGTTCTAAGAGTCAGGAGTGGTGGCATATACCTTTAATCCCAGCACTTAATCCCAGGAGACAAAGAGATCTTGGTGAGCTCAAGGCCAGCCAGGGCTACATAAGACCCTGCCTCAAAAAAAAAAAAAAAAAAAAAAAAAAAAAAAGACACAGACAGACAGACAGGACTTCTTACTCAGACTTGGAGCTCACCTATGTGGGTAGCTTGGATGGTCAGCAAGCTCCAGCATCCCCTCTCCGGCACTGGGATTGCAAGCAAGTACCATTGCATCCTGTCTTTTGAGTGCTGGGGATCAAACCTAGGTCCTCATGCTTGAACCGCAAGCACTTAACCCACTCAGTCACCTACCAAGTCCACCCCATCTCCTTTTTTTTTTTTTTTAAAGATTTATTTATTTTATTTACATGAGTACACTGTAGCTGTCTTCAGACACACCAGAAGAGGGCATCAGATCTCATTACGGGTGGTTGTGAGCCACCATGTGGTTGCTGGGGATTGAACTCAGGACCTCTGGAAGAGCAGTCAGTGCTCTAACCCCGCTGAGCCATCTCTCCAGGTCCCCCCCCCCATCTCCTTTTAAAAAAGCATTAGAGAAAGGCTCTGAGTAGGTCTAGCTCTCTTGAGAGGCCCCAGGAGACTTACTTTTCACGTTTGCACTGTAAAGGCTATGTACACCAAGTTTATTTCCATATGAGCTGTGCTTTAGTCATTTGCCAAGCACTTAGCAGGCACCAAGAGATGTCTGTGTATAAAAAAAGAATGAATTGATATATAATATATTCAAAAAAAAAACTAACGCTATACCGTAATCTTCAGATTACAAAAGAGTCCTCTGAAAGTTTGTAGGAACACTGCAACAACACGATGGGACTTACTCATTCTGCATGCATAACCACACCACCAGACCTGGGACACACTCAAGTTTTTCTACCAGTCTGCACACTCTCTGCGGGCAGGGGGTCCTGTGTGCTTTACTCCATTTACTCTCTGCAGGCGGGGGTCCTGTGTGCTTTACTCCATTTACTCACTCTACGACTATTACTAGTAAGCGGGCAATCAATACTTACTGATTAATAACTGGATAAACAAAATGTCATGTACTCATGCTAAGTAAACCAGTTATATAGATTTAAACTATCTCAACAAGTGTCAGCTGTCTTCTGACCAGAGTACACTTAAAAGAATTTTCTGTTAGTTCCTATCTCTAACCCCAGCATTTGGGAGGCTTAAAGCAGGAAGATGACAAGTTTGAGGCCACAAGGTGAGTTCCAGACCACCCTGGGCTAGAGGAAGACCCAGTCTTAAGTTACTACTGAGCATGTCGCCCTGGGAGGAAGGGACCTACTCAGAGCACTGAGGAATGGTGTGCCCTGACCAGCTGTGAAGACCCACACATCACAAAACAAAGGCAACACAGAAGGGAGCTTGAGGTTTAACCTTTCCGACTGCCTCAAATGGCTAAAAGTGAGCGTGTACCTCAAAGGCAAGAGCATTCACAGGAATTCTTCTCTTCCCCTGAAACACCAGCATTTCAACACGGCAGCTCTTTCAAACCCTGTTACCAGGAACTTTTTGGAACCGGAAGCTAGAGTGGCATATCTCTCTGAGGACAAGAAGAGTAAAGCAGAGGAAGTAGCAATGGAAGGGCTGAAAACAAAGCTTGGCACAAACGCATTAGCACCAATGAATCAATGTCCTCGTACCTTGCATTACACAGGAAAATTTCTCTCAGAGGCTGATGCCAAACTCCTGAATCCAAGCCTTCCTCCTACCCCAGCCTCCCAAGTACTTGGAGGATAGATGAGTACCACACACACCTAGCATGGTCCGAATTCTTGAAAAGGGAGAACAGAGAGCACAGAAGAATCAAGCAGCACCACCCTCACCCACTCCAGCACCGACAGCTCCGCTCCCTTCTATGGTAAGCCTTCTTCCAATCTCCACTATGCTCAAAGGAAACATAGGAAATACAATACAGAGCACAGAGGATTTTGTTTTCTCCTCTATTTACTACTTCCTTTCATTTTCCAATTTTTCTACAGTGAGTTTCTCCCTTGTCATGTGAAAATAATCTTTGTGTTTAAAAGAGGGGAAACTACAAAAAAAAAAAAAAAAAAAAAAAAAAAAAAAAAAAAAAAAAACTACCCAGAGAACTAAGCATACTAAATCAATCCCTTACCCCCCTGCAACTCACACACACACACACACACACACACACACACACACACTCCTCAAGAACATTAAATCTTCCCTGCTGCTTGGCACTCAGATGAGCTTGGCCTCTTCTTCCCTGGCTTGCACTGTGCCTAACAGTTCATTCGTGAAGTTCCTTCACAGCAGCTCCAGTTTGTATGTCCTTGGGTTTTCACGCATTATGCTTGCATTCCTTGCCTGGTTTCTCCACCAAGACTGCATTATAAATAACTAATCTAGGTATCTTCGTTTCTTTCTAGAACAGGAATGAAATCACTTGCCACAACATGCGCCCTGGTATCTCTTTTCTCACCTGGCACCCCTAAGCATCATCTCTCCACTTCAGCACTAGTGGCATTTTGACCCAGGTCATACTTGGCTATAGGAAGGGCTGTCCTGTGCATTACTGAGTATTTAGCAGTACATCTAGTACATCTACCCACTAGATACCACCTTCCCCAACAAGGTGTACCCTCCCAAACGCCTCAGAAAATATCAATATCTCCCTCAGCATGAAATTTTACCAAGCTGTTAACCACCAGTCTGAAAGATTCATCAAGATTCCTTCATGGCCTCTGCTCTATGGCAAGGCTCCATGTCCATTAAGCCACAGTACATTAGAGAACATCAGGTTGCTTGTTCAGCTAGATTCTGCTTAAATAGCCCATTCCCTGCCTGCCTGAAATGTCCTATGTGATTGTTTTTTAAATGATTTATTTTTTATTTTGTGTGCACTGCTTGTATGTCTGCGTGAAGGTGTTAGATCCCCCCTGGAACTGGAGTTACAGACAGGTGTGACCACCATGTGGGTGTTGGGAACTGAATCCAGGTCCTCTAGAAGAGTTACCAGTGCTATTAACCACTGAACCATCTCTCTAGCCTCATAAAAATTATTTTTAAAACATGCTTTGTAAAAATACGCACATCTCGACAGGCAGTGGTGGCGCACGCCTTTAATCCCAGCACTTGGGAGGCGGAGGCAGGCAGATTTCTGAGTTCGAGGCCAGCCTGGTCTACAAAGTGAGTTCCAGGACAGCCAGGGCTATACAGAGAAACCCTGTCTTGAAAAAAAATATATATATATATATATCGCACATCTCAGACAATAAATCTAGCAGCATATCATCATCTCACTAAATTATACTAAGGATATACAGAACATGTATCCTCAGTGGGGAAAAAAGAAAGCACAGAAAATCTGGCAGTTAGAAAACACAGATCCTGCCTGGCCTTTGCTAAGCTGTAAATTGTTTTTGATTAGTACAATTATTTATAGTGTTCTCTGTATAAAATTGAGTTTAAATCTACATATATTCTAAGTAGTTGCTTCATTTGTATTTCTCTCCAAATATGTGTGTTACTTCAAATTATTCAGAATAAACAGAATGATGTCTTCAGACAACATTAAAATCTGTAGCTGGTAATGTGCTGTTGAAATCGGTCAGTCTTCTTTAGAATCACTACTGTTCATAAAGTCAAACCTCTTCAAACGGGCAGACCTCACAGTCCTTTTAAAAAACCCTGAGGTTAAGTTCCCTTGTGTAATTTAAGGCAAGCACATTCCCGTAAAAGCAACCCTATCCTCAAAACTCCATATTTTTCACTAGCTTTTTATAGCAGGTGTCCGAATTAAAGTATTTTTACAGCCAACTCCTCCTGGCACCTTACATCTGTAAAGGGTGGATACCAAGTGGCCAGAAAGATAGTGGTCTTCCAAGACAAACAGACACTAACACCTGCCTAAATTACAACAAAGTAGAGTATGTTAGGAACTGTATCAGCTATTGGACCAATATCCAATTTATCCGCTTTCTAACATCTTGTCCCAAAGCCAGTAGATTGTGTGCTGTGAAATGGGATTGAAACAGAACTAGCTGTATTCAGTGTAAAGGGTAACAGAAAAATCTGAGCAACTCCCTCCCCTAAAAAGTACAGCAGTGTAGACAACTGATATGATACATAGGATTAAGTTATGGTTACTATTTGTAATGTTCACACTCCCTTTAGTATGATGTATCTGTTTCTCTCTACATGATCTAGATCCATACACAAGAGGCATTTATTCCATTTTATACAGCATGTTATACCAGAGCTGTCTATAATGCTGGCCTGCAGTCTCCATTAACCTTCACCATAATGCACAAAAGAACAAACTGATCCCTCAATAAAAAAAAAAGTATCCCCTAGATGTTGGAAAACTGAAGCCAGGAATGAAATGACTTTGCTCACAGGGCCCCAAATCTAATTTTTTACCTGGTAACCCCACATGATCTCTCAACCTGGGCACTACTGACTGACATTTTGAACAAGTTCATAGTTGCTTCACATAGCTCCAAATTCCAGTACTTGGAAAACATCAGAGTCCCCAACAAAAGCAAAAGCAATAGGCAACACAAAATGTGGCTTTTAGAAAGGGAGGAATAAAAATTTAATCAATGCAAAATGTTCATTGAAAAAGAAAAGTTTTTTACACCACAAGTAACTCAAATATTTTCTTTTTGAACGGGGAGGACAACACCCAAAGACTAGATAATTTTATCTAATTGTCTCAGCATTCTACTTATTTAACGACCCAAGTTTTTATGCCTTCTTCCCTGAAAGAAGTAATGGTAATTTTATACTACCGTAAATACCTGCGACTGAGCTCTATGACTGGGGAGGAATTTTAATAGCATGGATACTGATGTATCCAAGCAGAGGCAGAAGACTGGTCACAGCCATGAATTAAGAGTATCAATTAGGGCCCGGTCCTAGTCGCCGGGAAATCACGGAGAATACACCTCCGAAGGGGGCACACAGGCACCAGGAGACAAGATAACCTCACCTCTGGTCTAGTCTCCTTTCTTAAAGAACTCCCTTCATAAAGTCGCATCATCCCAGGAGCCTGGGAGTGTCTCCAGAGGGGTGCCTACTGCTTCTGAGGCGACGGGGGCGTTCGTTCGCGCGGAAGCGGAGCCAGGAGTTGGGGAGCCACAGACACTAGTCCCTAGTTTCTATGAATCGGGTCCCTTCGGGTAGGACCTACAGTCGTCTCTCCCCATTCCCTTCACCCACGGCCCTCCATCACGCTACGTTCCGGCAAGCTGCGGTTCGGAGTTCCCGGGGCGCGCCCCCACGTAGTCCCAAACCCCAAAAGTTCCCCCGCAAGAGCTGACCAGGGGTGAACGCGGGCCACGACCCTCGGCGAGTCCTGCGGTCGGGCTGTTGCGGCGACAGAGGCCGTCGGCGCGCAGGCCGCGGGGCCATAAACAGGATGTCGGCGGAGCGGGCCGCTGTTGGCGGAGCGGCCCTCCCTCACCTCCCGGCAGCCCCGCCGCCTGGAAATCCCCGCCCCGGTCGCCCTGGCCGCTCGGCCGCCGCGCTCCGCGCCCCTCTCACGGTCCCCGAACTGGCCACGGCGGTCTCCAGCTCCCCACCGGGACACTCACCACTTCCGTGTGCGCCGGGCCGCGCGGCTCCTTGGCGCAGGGTCGGTCTGGGTCAGCCGTCCGGCTGGCAACTCGGCCAGCCGTGCGGGGTCCGGCGTGGACACCCGCGGCTAAGGAGAGGCACCGAGAGGACGAGCGAGGTAGGGCGCGGACTCCGGGGCGCGTCAGCAGCTGCCGGCTACTCCGCGGCTGCGGCGGCCTGCGCTCTACAGACGCACCGGCGTCCCGCTCCTCCACAGCTTGTTGACCACGCCCCCCTTGTATAGTCCATCCCCCGTGACGTCAGAAGCTGCTCCTACAATTGGACAGACCCGAGACTGAGGACCTTGGAGTCTCCGCCTGCCCGGGCTCGCCCTCCGGCAAGTGTCTCCGCTTGCTTCCTCTTACCAACTAGCTTGTGAGACTTGAACTCAAACTGGACATACTGGCACACTTCTTTAATCCCAACACTCCGAGAGGCAGAGACAGGTGGATCTCTGTGAGATAACCTGTCCCCCCCACCCCTAAAAAAAAAAAAAAAAAAAAAAAAAAAAAAAAAAAAAAAAAAAAAAAAAAAAAAAAAAAAAAAAAAAAAAGAAAAGAAAAGAAAAGAAAAGAAAAGAAAAGAAAAGAAAAGAAAAAAGAAAAAGAGAAGACGTGAACTCATTCACGCAAGGAATAAGAATTCGCCCTCTGGAGTGACCTGTGCCCTTGGAGGCATTATCCGTGCCCTGTGTGGTTTACATCTGCCCCATCTCAGCCACTCTAGAAGAGGGTTCCGGAAAGACTTGCCTAGCAAGAACGAAAGTCACTTTGTCAGTCGCTGCGATAAAATATTTGACAAAAGCAATTTAAGAAAGAAAAGGTTTATTACCCTGTACAGTTGGAGAGAACACAGACCATCATGATGAGAAGTCGTGATGACAGAAACTTGAGGTGGAAAGTCACATTGCACGCGTGCTCAGGAAGAAGAGAGGATGGATTCTTGTATTAGCTTTCTCCTGGGTATTAACTCCAGGACCACAGTGCATGGAATGGTTCTGCCCACAGATAAAGTGGATCTTATCTCCATTACCCTAATCTAGGTAATCCTCAAGGGCACAGCCAAGGGGACTAGTCTACAGAATCCCCCACAGGCCTGTGCAAAGCAAGGGTTCTAGGAGATCCTAATCTAGGTCATGTTCAAGGGCCGAGGGGTGACCTAATCCAATCCCTCACAGGTATAGCTGATCTCCTAGGTGATACTAATGGTCAAATTGACAATACTAACCATCATGAGGTCTTAACCAGCAACAAAACCTCGGACTTCCACAGGTTTCTTCAGGCCCAGCTTCTGTTCTGTGGTGTAGGAGCTCCCTGAAAAGGGGCAGGGGAGAGAAACCAACCATGGAAAAGGGAAATAAGGATTAACAGCCATTGCTACCTAACCTGTGTCCAGTGCTTTCGGGTTTTCATTATCATAACCTTTCACAGTAGGTTTGTTCAGTCTTCTCCTAGCCACAAAAACAAAACAAGCAGACAAACAAACAAAAACCCTGTAGCTCTCAAGTGTCTTCCATTCTGGCTTCTTAAACTTGTGGGCTATTTGTCAGAGAAGACTGCTCAGACATGGGCTTAAGCCTTTAGAAAGACTTTCTTAGCTGACCAGCAACTACACTGGGTATTCAGGATCCCAGTGTAGACCCGAGCCTTTCTCAGGGTGAGCTTTTAAGCACAAGAACCATGCCCTGGGTTGACATACTTCAGTTAACAAGAACAGTTCAGTTAGCCAGATGCAGAACTACGGATGCCAAAAAGCAAGGTTAGCACACTCAGAGACCTTTCCAGAACCACGGCCTTTGGTGGATTAGGGCTTTGTTTTCATTTTTAGCAGGTGGTAGTGCCTACGTGGTGAGTTTTATACCCTGAATAGTACATCCATCATGGAATCAGTTGTGCTAAGGTCTGGGGCCCTGTTACAAACCTGTGGCTCTTCTCGTGATTTAGTGTGGGGTGCTCACAAAATTGTCATTAAGTAAAACGTTTCTAAAGTGTGTAACAACCCGAAGATAATTTAAGAATCAACATAATGAATCTGAGATATTTCTAGCCATGCCTGCCCATTGTGTCCAACTATGTCAATGCAGCCTTGGTTCTAAACACACAAGTGCACTTGGACCTGTAAGTACTGTCACAACACACACTGCCAGCAAGCAATGCCTGAAGCACTTTGGCTCAGATCCACCTGTTATGAATTGTACCGTCTGTCTGTCTGTCTGTCTGTCTGTCTATTACTATATATAGAAAGCTTGCTGTTCTTCTAGAAACATTTGTTATGATGAAGACTTTCAGTCTTATTTCTCCCCTTGTTGCACACCATGCATCCAACTGCATATGTTTTGACTGAATTCTGTTAAAAATGATTTCTTAAATTTGCTGCTTAGAGGCTGCTAGGATGGCAAGATTGTCACCAGGCCTGACAATCTGGCTTCATCCCCAGAACCCACATCATGAACCAAAAGATCTGACCACCAAAAGTTGTCTTTTAACCTCCACGTGTGTGACATTACACATGACTGCCCCCACCCACAAATAAATAAATGTTAGAAATTAAATTAAATAAAAAATAAAAGTCCTGTTTCAGTTACTCAAGTTTCACACACACAAACAAAAGTTTATCTTGCTTTGACTTTCAATTAGGACAGGATTTCCAGCAATTTCTGAAATGACATAAACATACTTCTGTGACCTTGTGATATTAGTGCAAAGAGGGGACCTCAGCACCAATGGTGACACAGACAAACATCAGTCAACTCTGAAAGACATCAAAGGTGTTCCAAGTTTACAGCATCAAATATTCAGCCATGATTCAATTCGCTATTTAAAAACAAGCAAGCGCATCCATTCTGAGAAGTGTTTGCCAGCGTGATACAAACTACAGTAATCTAGGAAGAAGGAACCTCAGTTGAGAAAATACCTCCACCAGATTAGCCGGTAGGCAAGTGTGTGAAGCATTTTCTTGGTTGATGATTGATGCGAGGGGACCAGCCCTCTGTAGGCAAGACCCCTGTGCAGGTGGTCTGGGTGGAATAAGAAAGCAGACTGAAGAAGCCATGAGGAGCAAGCCAGTAAACGGTGTTCCTCAGTGCTCTCCGCTTCATTTCCTGCCTCTAGGTTTCTGCCTTGACTTTCCTCAGTAATGGATTCTAATTTGTAAGCTAAAATAACCCTTTCCTCCCTCAAGTTGTCTTTAGTCAATTTTTTATCATAGCAAAGAAAACATCAGTCTGATTAGTGAGAAAACCCACTTTTTAAATAAATGATAAAATTATATGTATGTGTATGTGTGTGTATCTCAAAATTACTTTTAAAATACAATTCTTTTATTATTTTTTTAATTGGATGTTTTATTTATTTCTATTTCAAGTGTTATCCCCTTTCCTGATTTCCCCTCTGCAAACCCCCATCCTATTCCCCCTTAACCTGCTTTTCTGAGGGTGCTCCCCCCACCCAGCTACCCACTCCTGCCTCACTGCCCTAGCATTCCCCTATACTGGGGCATCCAGCCTTCACAGGCTGAAGAGCCTCCCCTCCTATTGATGCCAGCTAAGGCTCCTTCAGCTCCTTCAGTCTTCCCCCTAACTCCTCCATTGGGGTCCCTGTGCTCAGGCCAATAGTTAGTTGCAAGCAGAGCATCCCCATCTGTATTGGTCAAGATCTGGCAGAGCCTCTCAGGAGAGAGCTGTATCAGGCTCTTGTCAACAAGCACATCTTGGCATCAGCAATAGTGTCTGGGTTTGGTGCCTGCATGTGAGATGGATCCCCAGGTGAGGCAGTCTCTGGATGGCCTTTCCTTCAGTCTTTGCTTCACTCTTTGTCCCTGTATTTCCTTTAGACAGGAGCAATTAAAATTAAAATTTTGGAGATGGGTGGGTGGTCCCACCCCTCAACCCAGGGGCCATGCCTAACCTCTGGATATGGTTCTGCCTACCCTTTGTGGGGTATTTCAGCTAATATCATCCCCATGGGGTCCTGGGAGGTTCTTGCTTTCCTGGCATCTGGGACTTTCTGGTTGCTACCCCCAGTTCCCCATCCTCCATTGCTACACACTTCTGTTCAAATTCCTGACCCTCTGTACATCTCCTCTATCTCCTCTCACACCTGATTCTTCCCCTCTTTTTCCCCTCCCCCTTTTCTCTTCCTCCCACCCTCTACTTCCCTTGATTATTTTGTTCCCCCTTTTAAGTAGGACCAAAGCATCCACTCTTTGGTCTTCCTTCCTCTTGAGCTTCATGTGGTCCATGAGTTGTATCATGGCTATTCCACACTCTTTGCCTAACATCCACTTATCAGTAGGTGCATACCATGTGTGTTCTTTTGTGACTGAGTTACCTCACTCAGGATGATGTTTTTTAGATCCATCCATCGCTGAGGTGCGTTTCCTGTATGCAGCAAAATGCTGGGTCCTGTTTACATATCCAGTCTGTTAGTCTATGTCTTTTTATTGGGGAATTAAGTCCATTGATGTTAAAAGATATTAAGACATAGTGATGAAGAAACATATTCCATGACAAAACGAATTTATACAATATCTTTCCACAAATCCAGCTATACAAAGGATAATAGATGGAAAACTCCAACACAAGGAGGAAAACTACACCCTAGAAAAAGCAAGAAAGTAATCTTTCAACAAACCCCAAAGAAGATAGCCACACAAACATAATTCCACCTCTAACAACAGAAAGAACAGGAAGCAATAAAATTCTTTAAGCATACAATTCTTTATGATCTGTTATCAGTAAATGTTTGAGATAGATAGATACATAGATTCATAGATAGATAGACAGACAGACAGACAGACAGACAGACAGACAGACAGACAGATATGGTTGCATGGAATTTTTCTCAGGCAAAAAGAGTTTACTCATGGAAAAAAAAGTCTAAGAAACCCTGCCTAAAACAAGATTATACAGGGCCAGATAAAAGGTCAGTGGGTAAAGAGCACAGAGGCTGCTCTTCCAGAAGCCCCAAGTTTGATTCCAAGCACCCACACGACAGCTCACAACTGCTTATAACTCCAGCGCTAGGCAATACAACACTCTCACACAGAACTCTCACACAGACATATATGCAGGAAAAAAAAAACATCAATTCACATAAAATAAATAAATCATTCAAACAAACAAACAAACAAACAAACAAGATTATCCTGGAGTTAAAAGTCATCCCGGCTGGCCAGTAGTGGTGGCCTTTAATCCTAATACTTGAGAAGTAAAGACAGGTGGGTCTCCATGAGTCAGTCAGGTCTACAGAACAAGTTACAAGACAGCCAAAGCTATAGAGAAACCCTGTCTCAAGAGAGAGAGAGAGAGAGAGAGAGAGAGAGAGAGAGAGA
>NC_034595.1:52253320-52282998 GCF_900095145.1 Mus pahari
GAGAGAGAGAGAGAGAGAGAGAGAGAGAGAGAGAGAGAGAGTCAGTCATACCCATATCGATCTAGAGGCAAATCTTGATCATTTTCCTTCCTGGGTATCTATCCTGGCAGAGCAGTTCCCTGCATCCCCACCATGTGGTCCAAGCCACCACCCTTGTTCACTCGAAAAACCACAAGCAGCTCTTAATCCATCTGTGTGACTTCACTCTAGCCCCTCAATAAATTCTCCAATGCATACTTTTAAATGTTTGTATCCTTCCACTCCTGAGCTCAAGCCACTCTGGCACTTCCTCCTAAAATCTCTCCAGGCCATGTGTGGTCAGAATTCTACACCTTCACACTACTGCTGACAGGGACTGGACACTTACCTGACGCCACTAACCCTGCTGGATCCTATTTGATGTCTTAGGGGTCCTGAGAAAGGTATGCTGTGGAGGAGAAAAGAACATCATAAAACTTAAGTTTTGGGCTTTTAGATTCAACCTCCACCCTTAACTTCAGGTGCTTCTTGAAATGATTTGTGGCTTACTAATAAAAGGTGAGCTGCAGACTAAATGATTTTTCCATGTGCCTCAGGAAGAGGAAAGAGCTGTCAAAAATCTGGGTGGATCAAACAGGGAAGCATTGGGCCTGTACCTGTACTGGAAGTGCAAGTGTTCAAGTTTTAACTTGCTCACCATACTGTGAACACCTTAAGGCTGTTTGCAAATTTTTCCTCACCTGTTTAAATCGGGATGATACCTTTCTTGTACGGGTTTTGCTAAAGAATTAAAATAATATGTGCTTGGCATGTGGCATGGGTATAGGAAATTATAGTGACTTTTGATCTTATCTGTGCCATAAGGAACAGGTAGACATGACATGAACACAAACACATGTATAAGATTGAACGTGGCTTTGTACTTAGCTAGCATCATGATCATGAAGGTAGTTCTCCCTGGGTGAGGTTTACCCATTGCACCCAGGATGCAGTGATGCCTTCCAGTTCCCCAAATTCAGGAAACTCAAACATAATTTGTGGTAGTTGGGGAACCATGTTTGCTCTCTCCTCTGAATAGAAGAAAAAAATTGATGAACTTGGTCTTTTGTTTTGCTGTCTGTCTGTCCGTCTGTCTGTTTTGTCCATTTCTTGAGACAGAGTTTCACTATGTAACCCTCGCTGGCCAGGAACTTACTTTGTAGGCCAGACTTCAACTCACAGAGATCTACCTTCCTCTGCTTCCTGAGTGCCAGGACTAAATATGTGAGCACCTGGCTTAGTCTCCTATGTTTTGTGTCTTATTATTTTGTTTTTGTAGTTGTTGTGGTCCACTGAGCTTAATTCATGTTTCTCGTATGGACCTGGGTAGGGAGCACGGGTACCTTAGCAATGGCTACTGCCCTGTAGGAAGAGTCACTCTCCTCAACAAGCCTGTTAAGAATTATCTGGCTGCTAATGAAGTGGAATCCAAAGAGAGCTTCCCTAAAATGATACCCATTCTCCTGTCCCAGAGAGGATGAAAAGAAAACAGACTTTCTGACCTCTATATGCTCTTAAGGGTTCAGAGAAAAAGTCTGCACTAGTTCTTTTTCTCTTTGCTGGGACAAAATCCCTAACAAGGGCTATTTAAGGAAAAATGGTTTGTTTTGGCTCACAGTTTGAGAGTATCTGGCTCATCCTGTTGGGAAATTCTAGGCTGCAAGTCCTGAGGTGGCTGGTCACATTGTATCCACAGTCAGGAAGCAGAGAGCCAGGGAGATGGCTGGTCACATTTTATCCACAGTCAGGAAGCAGAGAGTCAGTGAGATGACTGGTCACATTGTATCTACAGTCAGGAAGCAGAGAGCCAGGAATTTCCTCGCTCAGCTAGCTTAAGTCCTTTTTGTATAGCAGGACAATGGAATGGTGTAGCTCACAGTTAGAGTGGATCTTCTGACCAGTTAAACCAGAGCTTCTCAACTCTCAACGTGTGACTTGCATGGGACCCCTTTGGAGGTTGAATCACCCTTCCACAGAGATAGCCCCAAACAATCAGGAAACACAGATATTTACATTACAATTTATAAAATTAATAAAATTACAGTTATGAAGTAGCAACAAAAATAATCTTATGGTTGGGGGAGTCACACATGAGGAGCTGAATTAAAGGGTCACAGAATTAGGAAGGGTGAAAACCACTGAGTTACTCTAGAAACCCTCACATCCCCAGAGGTTTATCTTCTAGGTGGGTTTAGATCCTGTCCAGTTGACGATCAAGCAGCAATTCAGTGTACATAGAGAAGTCAGAGGCCACATCTTCCACTAGTTGTAGGAATCTCAGAGAACATCAGTATAGTAATGCCATGCAGCTGAAGACTATGAAAAGATAAGCCTTATGGAAAAACTTTGACTCCCCCACCCCACCCCCCAAAAAAGTGATTTAGATAGCTATAAACAGATTTCTTTAAAGCAGGTTTTTTTTTCCTTTGAAGAGACAGTCCAGGGCAGGTTTCTCAACCTTAGTATGTTTTGGGCCTGGAAATGCCTCTCAGGAGAGGACTATTTTATGCATCAATAGACACTTAGCAGCATCGCTGAGATCTGCTTCCTAGTTACCAGAAATGAAGCTGTCCCTCCCTCTCTCTACCCTCTAGCTCCCACTCTCCTCCTGCTCCAGCTGTGGCAACCAAATACAACTTCCGAAATCACCTAATGTTCTATGTGGGGCAAAATTGTCTCTTCTTCTACTTGAGAAGTATTAAAATGGGAATAATATGGACAATGGGTTATAGTCATAGTCAGGGTTTCTATTCCTGGACAAAACATCATGACCAAGAAGCAAGTTGGGAAGGAAAGGGTTTATTCAGCTTACATTTCCATACTGCTGTAGATCACCAAAGGAAGTCAGGACTGGAACTCAAGCAGGTCAGGGAGCAGGAGCTGATGCAGAGGCCATGGAGGGAGGATGTTCTTTACTGGCTTGCTTCCCCTGGCTTGCTCAGCCTGCTCTCTTATAGAACCCAAGATTACCAGCCCAGGGATGGCACCAACCACAAGGGGACCTCCTCTCTTGATCACTAATTGAGAAAATGCCTTGCAGCTGGATCTCATGGAGGCATTTCCCCAACTGAAGCTCCTTTCTCTGTGATAACTCCAGCTGTGTCAAGTTGACACAAAATTAGCCAGCACAGAAGGCATGACCAATTTCACTATGAAATCATCAAAAACAGTAATAATAACCATCCAAACATACATGCACAATTTCACACATAGTTTCACTCCAAAGAGCATTTGCTCATTAATCTATTATCCTGTTAAAATCATTATTAAGGTAGCAGTGGCAAAGAATAGTCCAACAATGATGTTTTCTATTAAAAGGTTGTACAGAAAAACACTCAACAACTGAGACTCTGTTGTGCAAATCACAATCTATAATTACAAAGGGCTGAAGAGATGGCTTAGCAAACAAGAGCACTGTTTGTTCTTCCACAGGACCCAGGTTCGATTCCCAGCCACCATGCAGTGGCTCACAACCATCTGTAACTACAGCCCTAGGGGATCTGATGCCCTCTTCTGACCTCCACCAGCACCAGGCATACACATGACACACAGGCATACGGCATATATGGAGGTGAAACCCTCAAACAAATGAAAATAAATTTAAATATTTTTTATTTAATTACATGTTAGAAACTGAAGAAAACGCTACCCACATATTCACAATTCTTTGGGGGGTTTTTTGTTTGTTTGTTTGTTTGTTTGTTTTTTGTTTTTCGTGTAGCTCTGGCTGTCCTGGAACTCACTTTGTAGACCAGGCTAGCCTCGAACTCAGAAATCTACCTGCCTCTGCCTCCCAAGTGCTGGGATTAAAGGCGTGCGCCACCACCACCCGGCTATATTCACAATTCTTAACATAAACATGGCTTCTTTTCTTTATTAGTCCATTAAGCATATTTTACATATATGTATACTCATGGATACAACAATTCTACACTTTCTTAAACTTCAATTTACAAGTATGTGTTCATGCTTGTGTATATCATCACAACTAACCACCGTAGGCAAGTAGCTTTTAAACACCAATTATGAAAAGTAATATGTAAATAGCCACTTTCAGAGATAGTCACAGAAAAAAAGTTATTGGGTTGAATGGGTTATACATTTTTAGATTTTCCAATCATAGGTTAATACTGACAAATTACCTTCTATGCAGTTTTCACAAATGCACCACACCATCAAACACACAGTGTCAAGTTCAGCAACGGTGCGCATCATAACTTGTAAAATGGTTTGCATCTTTATCATTTTAAAAGGAACTTTGTCATTTGATTTCGGAGTTTCCCTGATTATTAAGGAGATCAATCATTGTGTATTTTCTCACTAACGTCCACTTTCTAAAAAGTTTACTTTATCAAAGTCTATGTATGTGAGGAGACTGGTCATGTCAACTTATAATAATGAAATCTTTACTAAAGAGACTGTGACATTTGTGTGCATTCAGCTAATTCAGTATACTATTTATTCCCTAAGACATTATCTTTGTGGCTGGTCCCCTTGTCTTACTGTCAAGCATGGTGGCCTGACGTAGGCTGTCAGACTTTCTTTGGGGTTGGCTGTTCCTTGGTTAGCTCTGTGGTTTCTGCTGGGATTCTTTAGAAAGCCATCTCCTCATCTTAGATTAGATAATGGGATACAGCAGACACTATCAACTATGTGCTACATGTTGTTCTGGACTACAAACACTGAAGTTCAACAGGACAAAAAGTGTTCCTTGGGGCTGGAGAGATGGCTCAGGACCCATTAAGAACACTAGCTGCTCTTGCAAAGGATTCAGGTTCAGTTCCCAGCACCCACATGTCAATTCACAACCTTCTGTAACTCAGTTCCAAGGATTCTGACAACTTCTGCCCTCCATGGGCACCAAGCATATATATAGTGCACATATACACCTGTAGGCAAACACTCATAGACATAGAAATAAGTCTGTTAAACATCTATTTATAGAAAGTGTATTGAATACCAAAAAAAAAAAAAAAAAAGTCTACTGGATGTTTTATGTCAACTTGACACAAGCTAAAGTCATCTGAAAGGAGGGGACTTCAATTAAGAAAATGCTTCCCTAAGATCAGGCAAGCCTGTAGGGCATTTTCTTGATTAATGATTGATGAGGAGGGCCCAGCTCAGTGTGGACAAGGCCATCCCTAGGCTGGTGGTCCTGGTTTATATAAGAACATAGATTAATGAGAAAACCATTAGGAGCAAGCCAGCAAGAAGTACTTCTCCATGGTCTCTGCATCAGCTCCTGCTTCCAGGTTCCTGCTCTGCTTGAGTTCCTGCCCTGACTTCCTTCAATGATGCACTAAGATATAGCAGTGTAAACCAAATGAACTCTCTTCTCCCCAACTTGCTTTTGGCCATGGTGTTTCAACACATCTTGGCCTGGGAACACTGGGATTATAGATGCCCACTACTGCTGTTTAGCTTCACCTTAGTTCCAGGGATTTGAACTCAGTTCCACCCCCTTTCAGGGCAAGTACTTCATCCACTCACTGAGCTATCTCCCAAACCCTCATCAGTTTTTTGTTTGTGTGTGTGTGTGTGTGTGTGTGTGTGTGTGTGTGTGTTTAAATTAACAGCCTCTTTTCCCTCATCTCGCCCTTAAAACACAAAGGAAAGTAAAATCAAATGTTATTTTTTTAACCACCAAACTAACCTTAGCTGGTCACTAGTTGTGTCTTCTCATTGTGCTTACTAAACCATTACATCAGCTTCATCTGTTATATGGAAATGTGAATTCTTCCATTACTTAGAACCATGAAAACAGTAGGTCATTTAAGTGTTTAATAGCAGATTGAAAGTAAGAGCCAAAGAGCTGTGGGGATGCCCCTTCCCCTCAGTAAATGTTTGCTGGATGATCATAAGGATTTGAGTTCAGAGTTCCATAGCTCATTAGTAACTCCAGCTTTGGTATGCACATGTGTTGGAGACATATATACATATGTCTCCATATATACATATATACATAAATATTGTGTGTATTGTGTCTAAATAAGTGATTAAACCTAACAAATGCTGAATAAAATCTTACCTTAAAGGCACCATGCACAGCAAGTAATAAAAGTTCTAAAGATATTCACTGAGTAAATCATTGAAAGAGAAAGATGAAAAGCCAGTGAGTCAGACACATGCGTGACTGAGAGTACTCATGCTAAAACTCTCTGGACCAAAATATTTTAGGGCATGTCATCATTACCATGAATTTGGCGTGAGGTTAAACCATCAAACTATGGCTTGAGAAAAATTTGAATATGAATTGGGAGCCTATCTCTGTAAGACAGGAGGTTCATTTGTCATCGCTTCAACTCTCCTAAAAGGATGCTCATTGGCTCTGCCCTCAGCCTGACTGTGCCACAGGCTGAATAACTGTGGTGACATTGTAGCAATCTGACTAAAATGTGAACTTCAGCTCAGCCCTGACACAGCCTTGCACCCCTGCAGTTTCCCCCATTCCTCTTCAGTGTCACAAGTCAGATTCTACCCAGCCTGTTTGTCCCATGAGACAATTATGAAACCAGCTTTAAGAATACCCGGGGGGGGGGGAAGCAAGAAAAAAAAGAAAGAATACCCAGAGGCTAGGGACTGAATAAAGTGACTGCCATACAAGCCAGAGAACCAAAGTTCAGTACCCAAAACCCATATAATAGTATATGTCTGTTATCCCAGAGCTACTGTAGCAAGATAGGAAGATAAGAAAACAAACAAACAAACAAACAAAACCACCAACAACAACAACAACAAAACCTCAGAGCTTGGGGACTAGCTAGCCTGGTGTATCCAGCAGAAAACAGGAGACCCTCTCTTGAAGAAAAGGAAAGGTGAGAACCAATTGGGGGAAGGGTGGTAGAGTAGCACTCCCGACATCCTCTTCTGCTGTTACACATGCACCCACACTCACACATGTATACATATATAATGCACATACCAGAAAAAAAGAGAAAAGAAAAAAGGTCCAGCATTCTGCAGAGTCAATTGCTCTGTAAAGTGTTGTATTTAAAATGCATAACCATTGATTCTACATTCTTGTACTGACCTACTTCTTTACAGATGCCTCATCCCCTCCATCCCGAAAGCTCCATCCCGATGGAGCCTCCACGCGTCTAGAAATTCTTGTCTCCACTTTCTATCTTGTTATAGCTGTGCTGGGATTACCAATGAATACTACTGTGTGGGTCCGGAGGAATTGAATTCCGGTCTTCTTTAACCACAGAGCCAGATGCTGGGTGAGCATCCTATCACTGAGCCATACATTCCACCCTTTAGGTAGCACCTTTGTTGGCTGCATATTGCTCCTATGGACATGGTGCTTTATTAGCCACTCCAGTATTTCCTGTTGACCAAGACCCCTTGGTTGCTTCCCTCATCTTTCTGATTATCATTAGGGACTTGTAAGCTCCAAACTTGTGGTCATTCACCACTGCAACCGATTCTTATGATAAGGCCCTTCATCCTTTAGAGCCTAGCTCTGGGATTATGCTCCTAATTGGAGCTATAGTCTGAAGAGGAAGGAAGCTGCCACCTAACTTCTTGGTCTTGCTAGTGTCCTCCTTGGCAGTGTTTAATGGTTTTGGTGAATAGTGTAATGTTTGGATCTTCCTTGGAACACCAAATTCTGGTCTTGCATGATGCTACCACCTAGCATTTTACCTGCCATTCCTAACCTCATTTTTTCAGCTTGATTTAGGTCTTTCTGTCATTTTTTTCCACACTCCTAAGAACACACATAGTAAGGTTGCCTCATC
Organism: Mus pahari; assembly: GCF_900095145.1. Lineage (NCBI taxonomy): Eukaryota > Metazoa > Chordata > Mammalia > Rodentia > Muridae > Mus > Mus pahari. Next base: position 52,261,078 of record NC_034595.1, read on the forward strand.
CTCAGAGTTCTTGTGTCTTGAAGAATTGTCCCTACACTGGTGCTCTACAAGTAGATATACTTTTCTGGGGGCAGGTCAGGCGACTTACTATTTATATAGCTGACCAAAGTTCTCCCCTTAATCTGACTACTGGACAGCACAAGATCAAATTTTAATCAGACATCTATCACATATGTGAGAGTGCATGACCTGCACTGTGTGTGTTTCACATATGTGAAAATGCTTGATTTGTACTTTACGTGTTATTTTTACCCCTGCGCCATCTCTTTAAATTTAGTTTCATGGGCTGGAGAGATGGCTCAGAGGTTAAAAGCACTGACTGCTCTCCCAGGGGTCCTGAGTTCAATTCCCAGCAACTACATGGTGGCTCACAACCATCTGTAATGAGATCTGATTCCCATTTCTGGTGTGTCTGAAGACAGCTACAATGTACTCATATAAATTAAACAAACAAGTAAATAAATCTTTGAAAAACTGATAGAAAGACATAGAAATTATTGGGCACCTGAGGTGTCTTAGGGTTAAAAAAAAACTTCACTATGATTTTCTGAATTGCCTTTACTCAGTACACTATCTACCCAGTCCTCTAATAAAGACTGCACTCATTATCCCATGCAATTCTGCTTTCTCTATGATGGATACTTAAGCAAGATACCACATTTCTTCTGTAAGAATAATGATAATAATGATAATGTCTACTCTACACGGTTATTATGAGGATTGATAATAGTTAATATCAAATTATTAAAGTCCACTTAGCCTTTTGACCCCAAACAATAAGTCTGATATGGTTATTTTACATGAGAGCAATGTACTAAAGTTTAGGACACAACATCAGTTTATTCTAAAAAACTCAACATAGACAGTAAAGTATTACTAACCATACTTACTATGGCCTTAATCAAATTGAAAGTCTTTGCGGTTTCTCTAATTAACAGCAATGTAATTGAATGAATCAAGCTATGATATAATGAGTCTCCATACAAAGAGTTCATTTATTTGTCTTTACAGATAAATGATGGCTCCTTCTGTGGCCCAAGAATGCTTGACTTTAAAATGTATTGTTTTACAGGAATGTGAAGATTACTTTGCACTAACTATTAACAAGGAGGCTTATTCTGCCCTTGGGACTTAGCATATTGCATTAATAATTCAAGCACTGTGGAACTCTGAAGACTAAATTTGGCGCCCTCAACACTGGTGAGCTCGCCAGTAGGCAGAAACTTAGGTTAATCCCTTGAGCCTTTCTCTTCCCATTGGATTACATTTTGTGATGCCCATCAGCATAAAAATGATGTGTCTTTACTTTTTAACTGGACAGCATCTATGTATATTTCCTGTCCTAGATATCATGCCTGCATCTGACAGGTGGAGATAGCTGAAGTGGAAAGCCCAAGTTGCATGACCCTTAAACAGCAGAAAAACAAAACAGAGGGATAAGAGTTAGGCTTGACTGCTTTAAATGCTCTAAAATTTTGTTATTCGTCTTGGAAAGTGATATATAGAAATTGTATAGGCTCTAAGGTCTGCGGCACTAGACCATTCAACTCATGCCAGTCAGCCGGTCTTTTTTTCTGGACTAGCATGGGCATGGGCTCTACTCATTTCTGAGATGATGATGATGATACAGGAAATAAACGATCAGTGTCAACCAAACAACTGCATGTTGGGTAATGTGGGTCCCTGGTGAGGAGATCATTCTTCCTGCCCTTGAAGATTTCGGGTACCCTGGAGAAAGACGATGATGAGATGTCTACTCAGAGAATAAGGGATAAAGTGTCACCTTGCTGAAACACATTAAAAAGTGTCATAAGATTTCAGAGGCGAAAACATCACTGAAAATTCAGATAGACTTCACAGAAGATAGATGAGCTCCAACTTGGGATGGGGCGGGGGAGGGTGGTCGGGCAACTGGAAAATGATCTTCAGCCTGCTGCAGTCATTTTCGAATTGCTGTGATCAGAAACCTGACAGAAACAAAGGAGGCAATGCTCACAGTGTCGGGGCGATTTCGGTGGGATGTGTGGCAGCTGTAGGATCTAGTCTACTCCTCGAGTTACAGTGAGCCAAGAATTGGAACTGGAACAGGGGCGTGGTGTAACCTTGAAAGGCCTGTCCCTAATGACCTGTTTGCACCAGCTGGCTTGGCCTTCCTTTCCCAAAGGTTCTACATCCTCCCAAAATAGCATTGCCAGCTGGGGACCAAGTGTTTATAGCATGAGCCTGGGGGATATGTTTCAGGCTCACATCATAACAGGCCTATTAAATAAGTGGCACTTAGTCCTTCTGAGAACTGTTAAGATTAGACTCTGTTTTGTGTATAAATTATGTAGGTATTGTCTTCACTCAATTGAAAAAAATGATATTTATCCATTTTATTTTATTTGTGTTTTGGCTGCATGTATGTCTGTATACCACATGCATACTCAGGGGTGCCTGTGTGTGTCGAAAGAAGGCATCAAATCCCATGAAATTGGAGTTGTGGAGCTTTGTGAACAACCACGTAGGTCTTGGGAACCGAAACCAGGTCCTCTGCAAGAGCAACAAGTACTCAACCACTGAGCCATCTCTCCAGCCCCTTCACTCAATTTTAAATGCCATGATTGCAGAGACAATCACCTCTCGGTATTTGGGGGGCATTGCTCCTAGTACTCTGTGGGACACCAAATTCTAACAATGCTTATGTCCCTGTAAATAATGACATAGTATTTGCATGAAATCTAGGTGCATTCTCCATATACTGTGGGGCTTTCAGACCTGCCTTTCTCCCTACACCTCCTCCCCCCACCCACCCTGCACCCCCTGCCAAAAGGGGTTAGAAACAAACAAACCCAAAAAGAACAGTCAGGGTCACACAGAGAAACCCTGACTTGAAAAAGACCGAAACAGGGCTGGAGAGATGGCTCAGCGGGTAAGAGCACCTGACTGCTCTTCCAAAGGTCCGGAGTTCAAATCCCAGCAACCACATGGTGGCTCACAACCATCTGTAACAAGATCTGACTCCCTCTTCTGGAGTGTCTGAAGACAGCTACAGTGTACTTACATATAATAAATAAAAAATAAAAAAAAAGAAAGTTAAATGGCACATGTTCATAAAATATCAAAAAAAAAAAAAAAAAAAGACTGAAACAAACAAACAAATGAAACAAAAAACTTTCCAAGCTTCTTTTCAAAATCTAGAAGCTTCTGGCCTTACAGGGAATTCTAGGAGATGTTGTCCCCAACCTTGTTCCAGAGAAAAGATGATTCACCAGTCTTAGAGACACCCAGCATGTAAGGGGTGGGAGGTGGAAGGAAAGCATGCGCCAAGGGGGTCATGGGGAGCTCTTGTCTGAGATGACCCATCAGCTGCCAATATTACCCTTGAGCACACATCCTTTTCTGTCTTCTGCTACTCTTTCTCTCTCTGCATGTATGTTTTACCTCCAGGATTTTTCAACTGCTAATAGGCTGACTTCTCATCTCTTCCCCCGCACACAACTCTTACTGTGCCTCTCTCTGATTAATGGACTTCAGTGACTGCCTTCTGTGTAGGAATTGCCTAGCTTCACAATACTTAAACTTCCATAAGAAATTTCACGCAATGGGTATTTGTTTGAATTAAAATACATGACAATATCTCTAACAGTGTACTGAGTCTTTAGCGAACCTACTTGACAGCTGGAAATGTCCATTCACGTTGTACCAGGAGAGAGCAAGAAAGGGTAAACTTGTATTTAAGTTGTTCCAGGTACCTATCATCTGCTTTCATTCCCATCACTACCTTTTGAGGAGAGATTAAGTATTGGTCAAAGGTCACACCGTGGCAGAGCGGGGATGCCAACCATCAAAGCTCTGGTTCTTCTCGCTGTACCACACTGTCATACATCCACTAGGAAGGCCCTTTCAGATATAGTTAAATTCTTATCACTACTCACTTGGGCAGCTATTCACTAGGGTAGAAATGAAATAGATTCAGTTAATAGAGTAGCAGAAAGAAAAATCAACCCCGGGCTAGAGCAAGCACCCTCACTTCCCTGGACTTCAAGGTCTTATTGGCACACATGTTTGAACAGAGTTATGTCAACACTGAAGTAAATAACACCCAAGCAGTTCCTATCAGGTAGCCTAGCCACTGGCTGAAAGGACAGACCAATTTCTTTCTCTGGAGCTTCTGTGGTTTAAGTGGAAATCCTTCTTCTTTTTACAGTGTGTCAAATACAAGTCAGTACTCAGGTCTGACATTCATATCTCTTGAGCGGATGCTTCTAATTCGGCTAATGTTACACCTGGAAGTGGCATTTGCTAACTCATAAATGAGCAGATTAACCATTGAGCCAACATTTCTCTTCCAAGTCCCTCAACTGCTGTCTTGTCCATCTGTCCTTCCTTCTTCCTTTCCCTCCCTCCCTCCCTCCCTCCTTTCCTTCCTACTTTTGGTCCTGTAACTCCTGCTCCTATATCTTGAGTTCCAGGATTATAGATGCACACCACTTCTGACATCACCTAGTGTTTCTTGGACCACAGGCTTAGTGTGTCAGAGTGGGCTGTCCCTCTATCTCTTCCCAGGTGTGTGCATTTGAGTGTTTTGCTACTTGGTGTCTCATGACTTCAATTCCAGCACTCAGGAGGCAGAGGCAGGTAGATCTGAGTTCAAGGCCAGCCTGGTCTACATAGTTGGTTCCAGGACAGCCAGGGCTACACAGCAAAACCCTGTTTCAAAAACTAAATTAATCTTTTTAAAAGAGAGAAATTAAAACACTTGGTGAATCTGCCACAACACTCTATAAGCAGATACCAGGATTTTAAGCCCCAAAACACAGAAGAAAAAAACAAAAACAAACAACAAACAAACAAACAACCCTTTGTGCTGGGAACCACTTTCCTATTTGGAATATAAGGTACAACACAGTCTAGCTCCAGGCCTTACCTCCCCAGATATTTATCTGATGGAGTCTACAGAAACTTTCTTAGAACTTATAAGGAAGAAGAATTCCTCCCTTGGTTTCTCATATTCTTTTACACATCTTAGAACTGTCTTTTATACACAGATTCTGGCCAGTTTATATGATCCCCCTCCTAGACTGTGAATACAACATGGCCCACATTTTCATCTGTTTGCAGCCATTGGTGGATGAGTGGGTAGACAAAAGGATCTATACAAAGCAGGAAGCAACACAACCACTTCAGAGAACTGAGTCCTAGTACTCACATTGCTAGGTGAAGCAACCTTTGTTCTCCAGACTTGTCTAAGCTTGAATCTGAATAGACAGGTAAAGGACATGACAGCCACAGAACTGTTAGCCTGTCAAGGATGGTTAAGAAGCCTTCATAAGCTTTCCAGGGAAATGCATGATTAGTGCTGATATCAGGCGTAACCAACATTGGGTAAAGCACCTTGTTAATCAGGGAAAAATGACACATTTGAGTTTCCCTGCAGCTCACAAGGTTAACAGGTCCACCGGTCAGGAACAAATCTTTTCAGGCCTGATCTGCTCCCTGCAGGGCGATAGCCTGCTCCCTGTGGTTGTGTTCATGGAAGCCAGTGATGTAAGATCTAAAGACAGAACACAGCTATGGAGATAGGTCATCTGGAGGCAGCCCTTCAGAATAGCTGTAGAGCATTCTAGAATGCAAGGGAGCCATGATGGAAGTGAAGATCTTGACTTGGTAAGAAACATCAATCCCTGACTTATTCTTTAACTAGAGATAACTGAAGATGGTAATGTTTATTAGTTGATGGCTTATGCCTTCCACTTTTTTGAAGGTACTAGATTTGTTTCCCATGTACCCATGGGCTCCCCGCAAAAAGTAGATGTTTTCTCAACTCCATAGCAGATGCTTTCACGTAAGTACCCCAAACCACCCATGTCAGAAGGATTTCCACCATGGACACCGCCAATCTTGATACTGAGGTTTCCCACACCATCCCTTCTGAAGCAGGCTAGTAAACATTTGTTAGCATGCTACTGATTTTACAGCGGAAGATCCAAAACATAACAGTTTTGTCACATAAATGATGAATCAAGAAAAAAGTGAAGTTAGAGAGTAAGGCCAGGTTTAGCGCATGTTTGACTGCCTTTATCCTTATTGCCGCTGTGGGAGCACGGTCCCTGCCTGATTCTAGGAATTTTATTTGTAGGTGACTGTAAAGTCTGTTATGGGCAGTCAGGGGCTGCTGAAACGACAGGCACAAAACCATCTGGTTTACTCCTAAGTAACCAGTGTCTACAGATATTGTTGAAGCTTAGAAAAATGGAACGTGCTGGAGGCCAAAGGCCACAGGTGAGCTGGGCAGTAAAACTTCACAGGCCTGGGAGGAGAGAGTTTCTTTGGGAAGTTGTGGCAATCACTCTGAGCCTCCATATACAGGTTCCTGCCTCACCTAGGCCCACAGTCATCTAACCAGCCAACCATGGACTAAAACTTCCCAGACTGTCAACCAAAACAAACACTTCTCAAGGGAAGAAAGGCTTCATAGGAAACCAGCTCTGCAAAGACTTTGTTTATCCAAAAGAATAAGAGAATAAATTTCTGTTATTTAAGCGGCCCAGGTTTAAACAACAAAACAAAGGCTTAAATAAACCCAAACCAACAAACCCAGCAGGCCTCCTGCCTCTCCATCTTAGCAGACTGGGTGTCCGGGTTGTGGGGTTGTAGCTCGGTTTGACACTCAGCCAGATTTACGTTGAACTTAATCACCCTACAAGAAAAAACAGGATTTTAAAAATGTCCAGGGCTTTTCTCACCTCGTACCTTGCCCTGGCCATCTGCACGACTTTCTGGATTTTCCCATAGACAAAGGTGCTTCGAAAATAGTAACAAATAAAGGGTGGGCCTTGGGAAGCTTAGGTTTGGAGGCAATACTTTCTGATTTGTTTTGTTTTTTTGTTTTTATTGGCTATTCTGTTTATTTACATTTCAAATGTTATCTCCCTTCCTGGTTTCCCCTCCAAAAACCTCCCATTCCACCACCACCCCTTCCTTCATGAGGGGGCTCCCCCACCCATCCATCCATTCCCGTCCCACCACCCTATCATTTCCCCTATGCTGGGGTATCAAGCCTTCCTTCACAGGACCCAGGGCTTCCCTCCCATTGATGCCAGACAAAGCAGTACTTTGTTATGACCGCCCTAGGAGAGCAATACAGAACCTGCCGCCTAGTGACCTATAAGTAGCATATTTTATTTCACGCATTGTAGTTTATAGTCCCTGAAGTAGTTCTGTTCCGTGCCTTTTCGTATTTTCATCTCTTGGAGAGATATCCTATTATTTTTCATAATTTCCTTGATTCCTTTAGGCTTTTTCCAGGTTTTCTTTAACCCTTTGATATTCTCTCTCTCTCTCTCTCTCTCTCTCTCTCTCTCTGTGTGTGTGTGTGTGTCTGTCTGTCTGTCTGTCTGTGCATTTTCCTCTCTTTCTGATGGGTGACTTTTGAGCCAGAGTTAGCCTGTGTAGCTCAGGCAGGCCTTGGACTTGCCTCCTACAGCCATTCAAAGGTCCCCAACTCCAGAGGCTGTAGTGTACAGGGTTGGAGAGTGAGCTCAGAGCTTGGGAGCAGGCACCACTCTTGACTTTTGCACAGTCCCAGCCCAGTTCCTTTCCAGCATCCAATAACTCCAGCTCCACAGGATCCAGTGCCTCTGGTCTCTACGGGTACTTTTACACACACACACACACACACCACTCCCACATACACACACACCCCTCCCCCACATACACACACACCCCTCCCCCACATACACACACACCACCCCCAAATACACACACAAACTCCACCCCCACATACACATAATGACAAAACAAAATAAAATCTGCAGGGTGCTGGTGACATCTGCCTTTAATCCCAGCACTCAGGAAGCAGAGGCAGGAAGATCTCTGAGTTCAAGGCCAGTCTGGTCTAGACAGCCGGAGCCACAAAGAGAAGACCTGTCTGGGAAAAAAAACAGCAACAAAAAAATAAAAATAGTAAAACAAAAAATAAAAATAAGTAATTAAAATAACTTTTTTTTAAAAAAGGTTATTGCTTAGATCAAGTTCCTGTCAAGTCAATGGAATGTCTTCGAGGACAATCTCTGCCCACTTATTTTGTCCCTTTGAGCCACGCCTTCCTGATTCTTCATGGTTTGCAAGTTGCTGTCCTCAGATGTTTCTTAATGTGTTTGGATGTCTCCGCACACTCCCTCTTGGGATTATTCTAATAAGGACAATGGTCACGTAGGATTTGGCTCGCGCTGCAACCATTTTAACTTATAATTTTAATTAAATTAATTTAATTTTAATTAAATTGCCAGGGACAATAAAGCTTACTTTTAGCAAGGCTATCAACACGCTATTGAAAGTTCTAGTCAGAGCGACCGTTGAAACAAAGGTAAACAGCACCCAAATTGGGAAGAAAAATCAGCACTCCTTTTATGTTATTAAACCCAAATAATCTACACGCTAGCTGCTGGTGCTCACAGGTATTTCAGGAATATTGCAGGTTTCAAGATGAACAAAGATAAAGCAGTTGTTTCTATACCTTAGAATCCAAGAAGTGTATACTTAGTACTTAAAGATAAATAAGGAAAAAGAAATCTATATTACAGTGGCATAAAATACAAAATACCAAGACATGTATTTCATCAAGGAGGTGAAATATTACACACCAAAACCTGTGTATTCTTGCTAACAAGGGTTAGGAGTAAACAGAAGCAGATGTTATTCACTGACTGGAAGACACACAGCGATCCCTATCAAACTTCCAGTAATGGGGAAAGTCTATCCTCCAATCCAGATGGGATTGAAGAGGGCCTGGAATTGTCAAAACAAATTTGGGGGGGAAAGAACAAGGTTAAAGGACTTATTACCCCTGGTTTCAAACTAATTCTGCAGCTAGACTTATCAAACAGTAAAATACTGGCATAAGGATGGACTGATGTACACAGGTCAATGAAATTGAACTGAGAGTCAAAACATAACTCATTTTTCATAAGAGTCAAGGGGAGAATGTATATCTCTTCCACAGATCTTATCGGCACAACTAAATTTTCACAACTAAAGACCAAAACTGTGAGATACTTGCTTCCCAGTCCAATGACCTGAATTGAACCTTCAGAACCCACATGGTGGAAGGGAAGAACTGACGGCAGCAAGTTGTCTTCTGCTTTCCACATATGCATTCCCACCCCCAATAAATAAACGGGTGTAATTCAAGAAAAAATTTAACTGTTACTTTTAAAAAATGAGGTTAGACCTTCCCTTCATCCCATACGCAAAAATTAATTCAAAATGAATCAACGTTCTAAATGTTGAGTCTGAACAACTAAAACTTTAAATCCGTTGGGAAAAATAATCAGGCAAACAACCCCCCCCAAAAGGAAAACCACCACAAATTCCCCCCCATCTTTGCAGGTTAGTCTGTTTAGGGGCTCTCTTTAGCACTTAGCTAGACTTACATTGAACTTAATAATCAGCCTGTGAGAATAACTTCGGGTTTTAATTTTCCCAGGACTTTTCTTACCTAGTACCATGCCCTGGCCATGTGCATAGCTTTTAGATTTTCCCAAAGACAAAGGTGCTTTAAAATAGTAATAAACAAACAAATAAATAAATAAAGAGTAAATCTTGGAGAACATAGTTTGGTAACACACTCCATTCTTGTTTGTTGTTCTTAGCTCCTGTGTCTTCTGTCTGTGTTTATGTGTGCAGTATAAGCATACGTGAGAGTGTGGATAAAGGCCCACGTGCAGTGCCCAGAAGAGGCTATTGGGTGCCTGATCTACTAACCGTCTGCCTTATTCCTTTGAGGCAGGGTCTCTCACTGTGCCTGCAGCTATTATTGTTCAGCTAGGCTGGTGGTTGGCAAGTCCCAGCGATCCTCCTGGAAACCAATCACAGGCAGGGGTTAGAAGAGTGATCAGAACCACGCCAGGCTTTTTCTGTGGGCTTTGTGAGTTTGGAAGCAGGTCCTTACGCTTGTGCAGCAAGGGCTTTATCTCATGAGCCCCTTTCCAGACTCTTGGCAATGCATTCGTGCATATGACACCAGAGCACAGAATAAAAAACTGAACCTCAGAAAATTAAAAACTTTTGTTCTTCAAACAACATTATTAGTAAAGCTTAAAACATAGAAAATGGGAGAAGCCATACATCTGTTAAGGATCAAATATCTAAAATATATGAGTGTTACCGTGAAAATATCCCAGACACACAGCCCTTACTCTTTTCTTTCCATTCCTGAAATACATGAAAATGTAGGTCACGCTGTAGCCACAGTATCGATACACTAACTTTCACCAAATGAAGTCCAGTTCCTTCAAGAACGGTGGCAACATCAAAGACTCTGGCCACACTCTGAGCCTGATGGATTGCACATAAGGGGTCCTAGAAGAACACTAGTTAAACTGAAAGCTTCAAAAGCAATTTGCAGTGGAGACTACAGCACTACCCTTGTGCTGATCTGCATTCCGGTGCTGGGTTCATGTGTGGACTTTGTGTCGCGGTCAGGAAGGAAACTTGGAGCTCTGACACTCAGTCTCCATGTTGGAATAATAGGCCGGCCCTGCCTACTCTCAGGAACAATTGCAGTGAGATTGAAAGGTGACAGTGTACACACTGAAAGTGCTCCCTGATTCCCAAGTGCTAAACAAACAAGACTGCCTCAGCCTTGGCTCTACAGAAGCAGCTACTGTTCTGCTAGGACCCTCTCTATTCTAGGCTGCTGATAAATGCTTCACTCTTTTGGTGCAGTAGGGGTAGAACAGGAGAAATCAAACCTGCTAGTGCTAGCCATTTCTGGCAAGATCATCTATCCAAACCATCTAAGCAATTACAGATAAAGCTAAATACCATCTGCAACCCGCTGCAGCGATTGGGAGCGGTGGATTGGTAAACTGAGAAGAGGCAAGAGCTCTGTGCTCCAAACTCCCATTTACGATAAGGGGGCTATGTCTGCCAGGCTCGCTGAGAGGGAGCGGTGAATGTGATCTGTAATCTATCTTATTTGGTGTTGTTGGCTTCCCTACAGCCCCTTCAAACAAGCAGACACCATCGATGGGCTGTAAATGGAACTGCAAACGTAGGTTAAGAGAATATTGACAGTCTACATCAATGAAGCTTTCCCAAGTGAGAGACAGTTACATATTTTAAAACAGTATTCTCTGTGCTTATTTCTTTGCTAATGAGGAAGGCAATCCACTAGTGATGAGAAGACACTTGAAAAGGATAAAAGGATAATATACATGATTGCAGCAGCCAAATTAGTTCCCTTTGTGTGTATGTGTGCACGTGTGTGTGTGTGTGTGTGTGTGTGTGTAATAGAACAATTAGTTGCATTTGAGGAGTCTTACACATTAGAAAATATAAGATACTATCTTTCATTTATTTTTTTAAAAAAATGTATGTACCAGCAGCCAGAAAGATGGCTCACTGGGTAAAAGTGCTTGCAACCAAGTCTGATGATCTGAACCCCATCCCCAGAACCCAAATAATAGAAGGAGAGAACTAACTCCCTTAAATTGTCCCTTAACTTTCCCATGCATAGAGGCATGGTCTCATACATGCACACAAACACACACACAAACACAAACATACATTAAACACTCACAAATGTACATACACACACAACACATACATACAAGTAAAAAAATAAATAAAAAGATTTAAATTTTAAAACTTAGGAAAAAAAATGACTAGAGGCTGGAGATGGTTCAGCCGTTAACAGTGTGCACTGACTGCCCTTCCAGTGACCCAAGTTTGGGTCCTGGTACACTCACTGGATGGCTCTAGAGGAAATCTGAGACTTCTAGCCTCTGAGAGCACCCAAAATCACAAACACAAATTCATTTGTTAGTTTGTTAGACCTGGTTTCCTCTGTATAGCCCTGGCTGTCCTGGAACTCACTCAGTAGACCAGGCTGGCCTGAGACTTCGTTTGCCTCTACCTCTCAAATAATTAAATAATTTTTTTAAAGGTGGGGGGTGGGGAAAGACTTTTACTAATGTGACATACACTGTATATTGTCTACGTGTTATGGGCATGGTAGCTGGTGCCAGTGAAATTGGTTGATTCTCTGTAGTTCTCAAAACTCTCTGGAAATTTCCTTTTAAAATTCCCCTCTCCTCTCTGCAAGGACATTATGGGCCCACTGAAGTCAAAGATCTTCGGTGGACTAAGTGATGGACTCCAGCTTTACTATCATCTTTGAATTACTCTTTTTAGTTGCTATGTGAATAAAATGCAAATTTAATTGTGGGGCTGGGATTGGACCCAAGACCTCATACACAAAGCTCTAACATTCAGCTACACTTGTAGCCCAAACTTTTCTTTTCTTTTCCTTTTCTTTTCTTTTCTTTGCTTTGCTTTGCTTTGCTTTGCTTTGCTTTGCTTTGTTCTTCTCTTTTCTTTTTCCTCTTCTCTTTTCTCTTTCTTTCTTTTTCTTTCCTCCTCCTTTCTCTCCCTCTTCTTTCTTCTTCAGCATAATAAATTGTGTCTTTTTCTTAAGTCCCTGCCCTCTTTCCTAGTTTATTCTCAGTACAAGAAGTTACATAAGACAACACGCCATTCCCCAAGTCAATGGACACATACCAGGCACCTAGGGCACTGTGCTTCACCAGGATGTCCACTGTGCCCTCCCCATCCTTCTGTAGTGTTATCCTCTGCTCACCTGAAACCTGGTGATCTGGAAACAAGTCTTTTCTTAAGCTCAGGACCTGGCGGCACAGGGCTTTAACAGTAATGAGATCATTGACAACAACGTTTATTGATTTCTCTGCTGTGGTGCACTTTGTCTCCGGGAATATTTGTCGTGTGATACTTAGAGATACTTAGTAAATGGTATGGAAAATCTGGGCAAACTGGTGGAAATAGGAGCAGAAAGCAATAAAGCTGGACAGGCCGGGGGCGGGGAGGGTTATCAACCCTCAATTAATACATCTTGTAGGAAATTTACCTATATAAATAGTTGAGAATGCCTTCTAAGATTGAGCTGCAAGGCTGCACACCAAAGACCCACTTAAACATCATCATTCAATATGCAACCTTACGTTCTTCAATGGGGCATTGGTTAAGTAAATGCAAAACACATAGTAATCATTAACATATGCATAGAACATATTTTTATATAGTAATATTTGAACTGAAGAAAATGTTAGGAAGTGTTTTGGTCCTCGTGAGTTCATGTAGTATGGTTATTAATCAGGCTGTTAGTGGGTCTGAGTGCTGCCATTTCAATTTTTTTTTTCATTCTGGCTTTGAAAAAAATAACTTGACTTTTTAAAGACTAGTCATTTTATGATTTCTTAAAAAAAAAAAAAAATCCAAATAGCTGGGATGATTTTCAAGGTTTCCTGATTAAAACAAAGAAATCCTCCCATTAGCCTATTTTGCTTTCCTGATAAATGCCTCTCCAAAGTTCCGTGTGCACCCCGAAACTGCTACAGGAGGGCGCCTCAGAGGGAGCGTGCTGCGCTCAGCTCAATTTACTGGACTTTGCACAGCTGGAACCAGCTGCTCTGGGCTGCAGCAGTTCCTGGAGTTTGCAGGAGGCACAGACAGGCCAGCCTCACGCGGTGTCCCCGAGGCCCGCTCTGGCAGGCGGCCTGTGCGTTGACTCGACTTCCTCCGCTCGCTTTCCCGGAGATGCCCGCCCACGCCACCGCCACCCTGCCGCTGAGAAGTCACGCTCTAGCCTCCGAGCTGCTCGGAAGCTGTTGCGAGGGGAGGCAGTGGCGCGTGGACCCGCGAACTGACCAGAATGGCCCTAGAATGGGGCCAAGAGACTGCTGTAGCTGTCGTTAGTTAGATGACACGGGGGTTACGTTGAATTTCCTGTGGACTGAATTCGATCTTCCGCCTACAAGAGCCAGAGTTGATCGAGGCTAACTCAGGTCTCCGCTTGGTGTCACTGTCAGGAAACCCAGGCCCAGATGTTTCTGAGAGCGCTGCAAAAAGGAGGGCGAAGTAAGCCCCTAGATGGGCAAACTCGTTGTAATCGCAACTTCCACTTCCCTATTTTCCCCATCTCTCTCCGCTCTCCTTTCTCCTCCGTGTCTCAGTTTCACTGTGCACCCCAGGCTGGCCTGTGTCTATCTCGCTGCAATCCTCCCTCCTCAGCCTACTGCTGGGATAACTGGCCACTAGTTCAATTGGTGCCTCTATTTCCCCAAATCTTACTGAAAATAGTGACCAGATCTGTGGAATGCTATCCAGCTCTTCCTACAAATACCATGATAGCACCCTAAGGGCCCCCAAAGCACACGCACAGCCACCGGAAACAGAACGTAGTTTCGGGTCTGGGCCAACGCCCCATAACACTTGCATCTCAGCCACCCGTTCATATCTAGCCTGTTCCCGGACCTCGAAGAGAGGCTAATAATATTATGTATGTCACAGGATCTACGGCCGGAGGAGCGCCCAGGAGCCCGTGGGCGTATGTCACCGAGCCTGCACCGGGCGATGGGCAGCCCTGGGTTCCCAGCCAGTCCAGCGTTGGCGGCGGTGAGGCGGACCTTTTGATCCCCTCCAGGTCGCGGTGGCTCCACTGCTCGGTGGCGCAGCGTCCCCGGGAGCGAGCGGGAGGTCTCAGGTTCGGCTGCGCCCCGCTGAAGCCGCCGGGAAGTTAGATGTAAAGAGTTGGCGCGGCGGCAGCCTCCCCCACTTCCTGCGGGGTCCCCCGCCGCGGCCCCATTGCACAATCCCTGCCGTGCAATCGCCGCGTGACTCGCACCCAGTCTGAAATGGTTCCCAGGTTTCCCAGCCTAGCAGAGAACCGCGGCGTCCCCGCCCCGACCTCAGGCGCACTCCAAGCAGTATTTCTTCGGGTGTCTGGGCCGCACTTTAACGTGTAGAATGCACTTGTCAAAGAAAGGCAAGTTCACGCAGCAGCCACCAGCTCCAAGCTGGCGCTGGGTGGCTACAGCTTACTCGGCCCTTCTCCGTGGTATACCTTCAAGCTGCACGTTTGGGGGTTGGGGGAGAAGCAGACATGTGTCTTAAAGGAAGGAGGGTGAAGCTGTGCTGGAGATCTTCAGGAATCAGCCCTGACTCCGACTGTGAACCCAGGAAGCGTGGAAGCAGCATACAGAAGACTGTGTCAGTAGTCCGTACCATTATCTTAGAGACAGGAAACCTAGACATTAAATGGTGTGTCTGAAGTCACCTAGCTAATGTGGACGGCAGGCAATGTCTGCGTAGTACTTGTAAGGACGAGGTGGGGGATGGTTTCCTTTTAAGAAAATAGTGTGCCTTCCTTAGTAATCACTGAAAATCCTGACGCCACATACACATCGAAGTACAAAAGGGAACAATAAGTCTATCCCCTAAAAGGGCTAAATTTGGCAATGTCCTGGGAAGGTATCAGCTACTCATTTCAGTTATTTTCACGAGTTGAGAGCACTCGAAATATCGCACAAAATACCTAATGAAAAAGAGAGGGACCACGAACATTTCTCCAAGATCAGATCTAAAATGCCAAGTCCCCAGTAACCTTACTTTGATGATTAAGCTGTTCAGTGTTCTGCCAATGTGCCAGCCGGTTCGGAAGTGAATTGTCAAGAGTTTCTCTGTGCTGGACTGTATCATTTAGGCTTGGAATAGATTTGCTGCTCATCTTTCAGAATATTCAGTTTGAAAATATAAGGGACTCCAAGGACAGACTTACAGGCTTGCTTGTTGTCTTTGGCATTTTTAGGGTGACCATGTATAACAAATATTTAATTTAGGCACTAGATGCCAAACAAATAGATGTGAGGATCAAAGGAACTCAAATTAAAAGTGGTAATCATGGGCTGGAGAGATGGCTCAGTGGTTAAGAACACTGACTGTTCATCCAGAGGTCATATTTTCAACTCTCAGCAACCACATGGTGGCCCACAACCATCTATAATGGGATCTGATGCCCTCTTCTGGGGGGTGTCTGAAGAGAGTGACAGTGTAGTCACATCATAAGATAAATAAATAAATCATTTTTCAAAAGTGGTAATCATGAATAAAGCGATTCTTTTGTGTGTTGTAAAAAACTTTCTGCAATGATGGTTATAATTCAGTTGTGATAAGGCAACCCCAACTCTTGCCTATGAAGGAATTATGAGGTGGCATCTCACAACTGTCTTAACTCCAGCTCCCAGGGATCTGTCATCCTTGCTGATATCTGAATGCACCATATACATAAATAAGTATAATAAGTAAATAAGTAAATATGAAAATAATTTATAAAGTTGATCAAGGCATGGTGGCACATGCCTATTATCACAGCACTGGGCAAGCAGAGGCAGAAGGATTTTGAGTTTATCAGCCTGGGCTACATAGCAAGTTCCAGGTCAGTATGGGGTATAAATAGCAAGACCCCATCCAAAAATAAATAGTAAAATAAATAAAATTTATAAAGTAATAATTAGATACTATTTGTTGGTACAGGATAGAAAACTGAATCAGTGACTGTGAAGAAACTAGACCTAGATTCAGACATATGTAAATAGGGCCTGAAGAATAAAGAAAGGAAGGGCCTTTCAGCAAGTAGTGCTGGAATAGCATAACTTTTGAACATTTTCATGTCCTTAAATGAGCATAAACGATGAAGAATTAGGAATGAGAATGCACTAAAGCTCAGACATGTATCCATCAGGAGATTTCACGTGGTGCCTGTCATTAAAGGAGATATAGGTATGGATGTCGAACGTATAATATGAAAAATGACTAAAGACTAATACGGTTTCTTTGGAAAAGAGGAAACTCAAATTATCATCAAACCTATGAAGAGATCATCAAATTTATAAGCAAGGATGGAAATCCAAAGTGCAACCTCCCCAGGACATTTCTGCACACCTAACAGACAATTCCACGAGAGGAAGAGTGTTGTGTGACAATGGAAACTCTTGCACACTTTTAGTGAGCATGTGACTTTGTGCAAGCACACTGAAACACTTGGGGTTGCAGCATGGAGTTATTGCCTAGCACGCACAAGGCCTTGGGTTAAATCTCCAGTACCAACAAAAATGAGAAGAGGAGAAAGGAGAGGAGGGAAAGGAAGAGGAGGAGAGGAAAAGCATACAGACTAATTTTCATAGCATCATTGTCCATAATCATGAAAAGAATTGAAAGCAATCCAAGTATCTGCCTAGAGAAGAATATATAATGTGTCTTCCCAAGAGGGGAGGTTACAGAACATGAAAGTAATGGACTAACATCTGCATGCATTAGTATCCATGAAAAACACAGAGCTGGAAGATGCGAGTCAGGAGAAATGTTATGAGTTGGTTTATACCAGGAAAAATTGTTATGAGTTGGTTTATACCAAAGTCCAAAATGGGCAAAAAAAACCATTGTTTGGCAGCAGGATATGGACAGGTGATAGTTATCCTAAGAGGGAGTGATTATTCTAAGCTTTGGGACATTGATCACTAAAAAGTGTTGGAACCCACCACCACCTTCAGGAACTCAGCGAGGGACCAGAGTTTGCACAGGACATACCAAAACTAAGTTCTCAGCACTGAGGAGAGGTATTTGCCCCAGAGGGACAAAGAGCAGGGATGGGGGAAGGGAAAAACCTGCCAGAGCTATGTTTGCTGTGCCTAGGCCTCCTAAAACCCTCCAGTTACCTTGTTGGGGATGGAGGGGACCAGTTGAGGTCTCTGGAACGACTTGTTGTGACTTGGATGATGTTCAGGCTAGACAGATGGTCACTTTTATTTTAACTCTTTAAAATATGTATTTATGCCTTATATACTCTTCTATGAAAAACTTAATTATATTTATTTCTTTTGTGTATGTGTAGAGGGAACAGTATTGGAGGACAACTTGTCAGTGCTGCTTCTCTCCTTCTACCATGTCGGTACTGGAAATCAAACTTGGCAACAAAGCACCTTTATCCACCGAACCATTTTACCAGCCCCAGTATGATTAATTTTGTTAAAGTCACAGTTGGCTAAAAATAAACAATAACTTCCTCTGGAAGTTTGGCTCTTAGAAGCTAGAGGTTTCTTTCTTAACCAAACCAAACAAATTACAATTATTGTATAAATTTACCAATAAATACGATTGGTGAACTCTCTCCAATGGGCAGCAGCCGCATTCATGTTAAGATATTCCATAATTAAGTCTATTTCACAATCTTTATGCTCACATAATCATAAAAGTGAGTAGTAGATATTTTCGTTCTAGCAAGAGAGATCTTATATCTTCCCAAACGTTGATACAACAACAAAACTGTCCTGTTCCACATGACATAGATCGAATGTTTTTTTGGTTTAAAAAAAAACCCTCCTATTTGGTAACTGATTATCAGTCCGCTAAGCACTTCAAGTGGCTCCTTGATTCATGAACTTGGCTTTCCCATCTCTACAGTCTAAAAAGTTTGCACAACAAGCCAGGGTATACCATTAGAAGTTTTTCAGTGTGTTTTTCTCTTTGGAGTCCCAATAAATGCAGCTCAAGTACACAATATAATGCAATATATATATATATATGTGTTGTTAGCAAAGAATTCTTCATCAGATGTCCTTTCACATGCTTGCTTTAGCAGAACATCCTCTCTCCTGTGTCTGCTTCGGCAAAACGTTCCTTCATGCTTCTGCTTTAGTCTTTTACCTGTATCCCCTTCAGCTAAATGTTCCTTTACATATTTGGCCTAACAAAACACCATCCAACCGACTTTTCAAAGAACCCATAAGTTTCCACTTCACGTTGGCCAACTGTTTATAAGCCCTTGAATTTAAACATTCTGTCAACAATCACATCCACACCAGAGGAAGGCTTTGCCACCAGTCTGAGCTTTATCTCAGGGGAAAGCTCTGACACGGTTGTGACCAGACCAACAGCATGTCCTCATTCGAGGCCTCTTCCACTCCCCACAGACACTCATTATATCGCTAAAAGCATCCACTCACCGAATTATACCTTATGCATAAAGTGTTCGATCTTTCTAATGTAAATTGATCAGAAGTGACTAAATTATAGTGCATCCAATTTAATCCACTAAGTAATATTTTGTCTCTGCCCCAAAGAAAGTCATCCAAAAATGATTAAAGTTTCTGAAAAGAAAAAATATTAGACATTATTTTTTAAATGGACATTTCTTCTTTGCCTAGTAATGTTAGAGAACCATTATTTTGAAACAAAGGAACAGAAATGGGTGGCTGAAGTTCCAAGTGAGTAGACTTGATAGCTATGCTTGATGCTATGCTTGTTGGGAGCTAGCTGATCCTGGAAACTTTCATAAACCTGTGGAGGACAGCCTTAAGGGAAGATACAATGGGATCCACTGTAGTGAAAGAAAATAGAGAAAAACCAGTGCGAGCAAGTCTGGCATCAGGAAGGACCCAAAATAGGAGTGAAGCTTTGTCCTAGGAAGAACGCAGGTCAGGGTGGTGCTGGGCACACTGCCTCTTGTCTCCCCTCTGTATTTCTGCCAGCTCAGAGGGTCTCCGTTAAACAGCGTTGTCATATTTCTGGGCCCCCGATCAATCAGTCTCCAAATCATCCCAGGAATGGCTACTTGGTGAGATGCTGAGCCTTGCTCTAGTCCCGCCTCTAAGTTCCCAGGGGGGAGAGGCTGTGTTTATGATTATGGCAGCCCCAGTTTGGTGACAACTAGTCATCTAACCCCAGGATATCGGAGAAGGTTAAGGAGAGTATAGGTCTTCTCTCATCAAGAAGAGAAGCTGGGCAAAGCCACAGAAAAAAGCCCCTGCCTCTTCTAGTAATGCTGAGTGGAAGCGTTGGGCTAGAAACAGTCTCGTATAAAAGACCTATGAGATCCAACCCGAGGTGTTGGCTCAGTTACTAAAGTGCTTGCTTATCATCCTCCTGCCTCAGTTTTCAAGCAGCTAAGATTACAGCCTTGGTTCACCATGCTTTAAAATAGTAGAAACGTGGGTCTGGAGAGCTGGTTCAGTTGTGAAGAGGTGGCTCAGTGGTTCGAGAGGTTGGATTCCCAGCACTCGCACAGCAGCTCACAGTTGTCTGTGTCTGCACATCTGGGGAATTCTGACTTCTGTAGGCACTAGGCACATAGTGTGCATGCACACATACGGGCAAACCTACCATCTGTACAGAATAAACTAAACAAAAGTAGAATCATGTCTGAGAGGACATTCAGGAAGCTGTTAAAGTGGTTTCCTCTGGGGAAGGAAGTGGTATTAGTGGAAGGGGGGGGCGCTCACGTGATGCTGCATTTTACACGTTCACACCCTTTAAAGGGAAAAATGAAAACACACTACGTCGTTAAACATTACATTACAGAGCGATGCAGATCCATCTTCAGTTACATTGGAAAGAGATGCAGAGCCTCAGGTTAGACCACTCTGCTGGTGAAGTTTACAACTAACATCTGCTGTGCGTCATGCACTGGATAAAGAACTACATTTACTAATTCCTTCAACACATACAGGGATCCACACACTATAGTTCTTGAAGCTCACTGACCAGGGAACCGAGGCCCCGAGAGGATGTCAACATCACCCTACAGCTAAGTGGCAGAGCTCAGATCTGGCTCCAGAGATCTGCTTTTTGTTTTGTTTTGTTTTGTTTTGTTTTTAAAGTCAGGGGTTTTTTTGTAACCTAGGTTGGCCTTAAACTCGTCAGTGAAGATGGCCTTGAACACCGGATCTTCCCGCCTCGACCTCCTAAGTGCTGGAATTACAGATGTGTGCCATAATGCCCAGTTCTCCCAGTCTCTGCCTCAATCACTTGTACTAAACTGTACCTGTACAAAGCACTCTATTCTTCACTCACCCCCAGGTCATGGCGGTCCCTTGTGTAGTCTATGAGAAAGCTGTTACTCATCTCTCAGAGCACTTGGAGATCTTGTTTTCAAGTCCACATATCCACCAGACTTTTGAGTTCAATCATGCAACGAATCTCTATTTTATTCTCATTATACCTCTAATAATAAATGGTTAATTTAAAGTGCTATGTAGTGATTTAAAGTGTCTACACGTGGTTTTGGGGTTTGTTTTGTTTTGTTTTGTTTTCATTTTGTTTTTGACATAGTTAAATTCTCCTATCTTGGAGTGTTCACTGAATTTGGTGATTCACTTCTTTTTAAAAATATTTTACATGCATCTGTTTTGCATGCATGTATGTGTGTGTGAGGGTGTCAGGTTGCCTGGAACCGGTGTCACGGATGGTTGTGAGCTGCCATGTGGTTGCTGGGAATTGAACCCAGGTCCTCTGGAAGAGCAGTCAGTGCTCTTAACTCCTGAGCCATCTCTTCAGCTGGTGACTCACTTCCAATAAAGAGAATACAATGAAGGAGGCAGTGTGCGAGTTTAAAACGTAGGATGTGACAGTCATAATGGCACAGCTCCGTGGCCTTCAACCTCCCTCGTGCTGCTACCCTTGAATACAGCTTTTCATGTTGTGGTGACCCCCAACCATAAAATTATTTTGTTACTACTTCACAAATGTATTGCTACTGTTATGAACAGTAATGTAAATATCTGATATAAACAGAGGATATCTGATATGTCATCCTTAGAGGGGTTGCGACCCACAGGCTGAGAACCACGGAGAGAGAGCGTACTCTATCTTCCCTGCCTCTGTCTCCCTCTCCCTCTGCCTTGTCTCCTTGTCTTCCTCTGACATTCTCAAAGAGAACAGATGTCAAGTCATGAGGAAAGGTTTATGTGGTGAGACACTTAGGCCTCCAGCAAACACCTGGAGAAGTCCCAAGGCTGCCTGCTAACGACCTGTGAGCTAGCTTGGAGGTTGATTCTCCAGGGTCAGAGAAACTTTCATATGACAGTCACCAGCACTCTTCAGGACTGTGACATCCAATACCCTGAGCAGAGTCATCCAGCTCTGTAACTTACAACTCCAGCTCCAGCTCCAGGGGATGTGGTGCCTTCTTCTGGACTCTGCGTGCACCTTCATGCTCTCTCTCTCTCTCTCTCTCTCTCTCTCTCTCTCTCTCTCTTTCTCTCTCTCTCTCTCTCTCTCTGTGTGTGTGTGTGTGAGTGTGTGTCT